>NC_142925.1:19913653-20228846 GCF_054131065.1 Drosophila arizonae | reverse complement strand
AGTAAATCGAATGCTTGAAGCCGACAGCAGAGAGAGTATTCCCGTTGCTCACCTAAAGCTCGTCTGCAACGACCTCTACCTGCCTCTACCGAGCTCAACATTCGAGCGCAACCCTGGCTTTGAGTGAAAGTCGCCCTATTTAAAGGGCAGCAGCTGGGATCAGTCTTTCAGTGCAGTAAAGTGAAGTGAAGTGTGTGATCGGTCTGCTAAGCATTACAGACTTAGACGAAATACGTGTTGACGTACATACGTACGTATGGGAAGTACCTAGAGAAAATACTTGGAAGAAAAACACAAAGAAAATATTTAGAGGAGATTCTTGGAATAAATACTTGGACTAAAAATTTAGGGGAATTACTTATACGAAATACTTACACACTTATATATTAAACAAACATAACAATTATATGTATTTATAATCATATTTATATATATATTTATTTATATTTTTATATCCTGAGACTATTGAAAATTAGAAATCATGGGCTATTCTTATCGAAATAGGAACTAGGAAAGATGACACAAACAAAAAATTATTTTGCTTAGTTATGCATGCGCTAAATACATAAAAATATGGCTAAATGACAGCCTGTTCATATGATTAATGATTTTGTATTCCTAATTGTCTTTGATCTTACTTTCAACTGAGTTAAAAGTAAATTTATAGTGAATTGAAATAAATCATTTAAATGATAATATATAGAAATTATTACAAGTTTTAAATTCAATAACTAGCATATTTTTACCAGTATAATATATATGGCTAAGTTTTTTTTTAGAAATAGTGGCGAAAGTGTGATGAGCTAATAAATCAAATACTAAAGCCAATTTTCAGTGCGTTGGGCTGGAGTTGGAGCTTCGGCTTAAGGTTGAGTTTAGCACTTAGTACCCATGTCCCGTAGATGTCCAGGATTTGTCCCAGGTCGGCTGTCAAACATAATCACCTTGAGCCGCAAGTCCAGCCGGCACCCCGCCGAAATTTCGCTGCCTCGAAGCCAACACCGGCACAACTGAACACAGACACCCTCTCATCAGAAGCCAGTGTTATATATTTTGCTTTTGCTTCTTTTTTTTTTTTTTGTTATTTTGTAGCGTCTGTCTCGGAGCAAACGAATCTATTCTCAAAGGAAATTTATGCCGTTTGTCTCTGTGTGAATGAAATATTTTATTTTGGTTTTTATTATAGCAGCCCGTTTGAGTTTTTAACACATTGTAGAGCATTTTGTGTAATTTCAACACGTTGCAAGCACTCCGACGTCCGAAGGGCTGTTTCTGTGCGGATCATCGAAAACTTTTGCCAAGCCCACAAAACAAAATGTTGTCGAAATTTTCGCCAGTGTCCACAACTCGGACACAAATGATTAATGTGCTGCCAGTTCTCAACGCCAAATAATAAATTGTTTTTTGCGCTTTTTTCCCACTTTTTTATAAGCAAAAACAAAAAAAAAAAACAAAAAAAGAGAATACCCTACTTGAACTGGGAGCAAAGCATGAAAACTGCCCTGTCACCATTTGCTGAACGTTTTTTATTTAATCTTATATTCGACGTGTACAAAATGCATAAAAATACAAGTCCATTGGCAAAGTCTGTCGAAAATTACATTTGTAATTCCATAACTCATCCGATTGTTATTCAATAATAATAATAATAATTGTTAAAAATTTAATTCTATTCACGTGAGATATTTTGATTCTCATATTTAAAATTTTATATATGTATGAAATGACATTTAGTTTCCCACTTTAAACTAGTTGTAAAATTAACTTAACTCATCAATTGTTAATCAAAATTAAAATATCTTTTCATGCATGAAACTTTCTTATAATTTATGGGGCAAACTGTGGAAGATTTCAACAATGATCTGAATTAGTAATTATAGTTTTGCAACTGTTCCAAATATATCATTTTCTTCATATCAAATTTTTTTTCCTAATTTTAACATAAAATTTGAATATATGCCATTTTTATAAACTATGGATATTTCGATGGAATTTCAAACCGGTTTTGAGCTTTTGTTATTGTTTAGTTAAAAAAAAAAAGAAATACAAACAAAAACAGACTGGGTTTCTAGAAAATACTTCATATTTACGAAATGTGTTAGTAAATAAATTATAATTGTCTAAGGATAAACATTGTATTTTTAAAGACAATTTGGCGGTAATTAATTTTAAAACAATGAGTTAAAAATATATTGTGTATTCCTTAAATATATTTGTGAAAAATTAACATTCTACATGAATCCATTATTAATTACCTTTTGCAAGTTTTATCAACATATTTAAAATGAATGTTCATGTCATGCTGACGTTTAGATAACTTAATTAATTTTTGTGAATTTCGTTACGTTTTGCTTGATTGATGAGGTAAGCAATTATAATGTTTTATACTTAATTTGATGTAAATTAAATATTATAATGTTTTTTAAATACATCATTTAATTTAACTTAAATATTCGCTTATCAAATGCACCTGGAAGAGCGTATATTATTAATTTATTTTTAAGCTTCAATTACTTTTACTATATATTGAATATCAGGGACCGCAAATAATTATTTTTGATTTTTATATATTATTTATAATAATTAAAAATAATTTGTTTAAATTACTCAAAAAATAATTCTTAAATTTTAATTTTTTACTATAAAAGTTATAATCGTTACATATAAATGGTGTATGCCAGTCGATATTCTGGCTTAATTTTATAATGTTCAGTTTAACTGTTGTATAATGAAATTTATACTAGTTGACTATTATGAATTCACATAATATTAACATTTTGGTGTTTAGTGTCGCAAACATTTAAATCGATTTATTAATTAGTAGACAACGGGTTAATCAATTTGCCAAACTCGTATTGAGCTGGTTTCAGTCAACAAAATGTTGAATTGCAAATTAGGTATTTATCTAAAGCTTCCCATTTGAAGTCTAGAAATGTGAACTTTGGCATGAACATATTATGTGAATTAGTTTGATTGCATTTATCTTGCATTTCCAAGAAAGAGAAAAAACAACTTATATGTATATAAAAGATACGTAATAAGAGAGAGAGGAGAGAATGAGGAGAGACAGAAAGGAGAAAGAAAGAAAGAGAGAGGTTATTGCCCGAAGCAGTAAGGGAAATAAAGAAGTTAAAGATACTTCACAAATAAGGTCAGCACTTCAGCCGGCAAGAGCCGCACTTGGCCAAAATACAAAGAGGCCCTCAGTGGCAGAGAGTTGTAATGTAAAAAGAGAGGAAAAGAGAGATATATACAAATAGAGAGCGTCACGTGGTTCATTAAGTCGAAGTGAGTGAATATGAATAAAAACACAAACAAAAAAAAAAAAAAAAAAACGTAAAAAAAGTAAAGTCGACTAATCGAGTTTGACAAAATCCCCCTGATATTCCAAATTAACAAACACCTATTCCCGATCTCGTTTTGCAAGTTTTTCATTATTAACATCAAAACGTTATGAATTATGACGATCTAAAAAACTTGACTTTATTTACTCTGCAGACATGGGAAATTTCTCATTATAATGCAGAATTCATAGTATAAGAGAGTGACTCTTCCCGATATAATGTGGTCATATATTCATTGGTATACTCACTTGTGGCCTCTTTTGATGTGTAGTCTGCCAAAAGCCTTCCCGTTTTTCAACAGCTCATAAGACTTCTTGATTTTATGACTTGAGCTCTTTTGTTTTGCTTCAGCTTCAGCTTTAGTTTTGGCTTCGTCTCTGGGCTTGGTCTGGGGCTGGGTCTGGGCTTTTGTTTGTCTGGTTTTGCGATTTGAGCGCCTCTTCTTCTTCTTCTTGTTATTCGCACGACGTCAGCGCTAAAAATTTCCATATAAAAGCCGCCAACATCGGCATCGGCAGTTTAGTCGTTTTGGAGTTTTATCGTGTCGCGTTCGTTGCTTAAGTCTTTCGTATTGTGTAAGTTTTGCGTTCTCTGCCGTTGCTGACTAATCTGTGACTGTGTGTTTGGTGAATATTTGTAGTTGGATCTTTAATTGGATAGTGTTTATCAACATGAAGTACGCTGTCATCACCCTCGCCCTCTTCGCCGTTGCCTATGCCGCTTCCGGTGAGTACGATGACAGCCAAGCAGCTGATGCGTCATCAGCGCTTAGAACTCTTGCTAGACTATACTAAGTTGGAAGCCCAAAGCCGCAATTACATCATCCTATACGAACAACGCATTTCGACTATTAGAAAACGAACTCAAACTCAAGCCCAACGGTTATTATTATCGTCTTCAGCTTGACTTTATTCGTCATTAACGCCTTTGAAGACGTGTATGCTAATACGTAAACGTGATAAAAAAAAAAAGTTAAGCTACGCAGAACATCTTCGCCTTTATATATTTATAAATATGAGTAAATGTTTAGCTAAACCCACTCCATACATTGATTTGTCTGTTTCAAAATCTGTTGTCTAATGAAAAAAAAAAAAAAAAAAAAAAAAAACAGATAATGAATAAAACAGGTTCATTGAAACTCAATAGCTGTGGAGCCATCTCAAGTTCATTTTATAAAAAAAAATTATATACATTATAATTATATTTAGCTTAGTCATGTTCATTATGGATTATAATGCGTACATATAAAAATTATAGCTAATAACTTGAAGGCTCTTGGGAGGATGATTTTCAATGCAAACAAGTTGATATATCAAATTTGGTTTTTCAAAGTTCATAAAGATTATAATAATATTAATACAATTGCAATGTAGGAGTACTATGTATATCAGATAGTATATACATATATATGATACTATATAAAAGAGTCGATATAGAATTAAAATCATAAATTATTTACCGTTTCATAGTTTCAAAGGGAGCAGCAGCTAATGAGGTTTTGATATATTATTGTAATACTCTCTCGAAACTAGTTTGCTGAGCAATGTCTTTTATTCTAGGTTTTAATGGTTATGTATACTTAAACAGCCTCAGTCTGAGTCATTCAAAAACGTTCATCTGTATGATAAGGATCTATTTAAACATTTTAAACATTTCTTTATAAGTCATTAAAATTACATTAGAGTCAAGTTTAAATGGGCCCTGTGACAAATTAAATTTAAATTCTATAATTGGTTGTAGTAGAGCCGGCTCTGATGCGTCAGATACAAGCTGTAGTTACTAGCAACTATATCAAGTAACTTTATTTTAGCTGTGTATACTGTTAACAAACACTTAATGCTTAACTTTAATTGTTATTAATAGCTGGCAATGATTTTCATTGAGTGCGACTAAAAGTACTTATAATTCAACCAGATTTATACATACATATATTGATATTCAAGATAATGCTGATGTTGGGGAACATGTTGCTATAGTACATGCTAGCTATATACATAATAATGAAATATATAATACAATATTCATTAGATTAAGAATAATAGTGTTTTACTAAGAAATTGCTGGTTATCATATTTTTTTGAATTATTATTTATTATATGTATACGAAATGTAAATTTAAAAATTTCGTTAATAAATTTGCCCAACACATTTTATTTTTTCTTATATGAAGATATAATTATATAATATTTCATTATTATAATAATTTAATATTCATATAATGAATGTTTTATAAAATATTAATAAAAATGATTTATATATTGTTATCAATAGTTTATTGTTATAGTTTATACTTGCTTATGTATTAAAATATGTAATATCTATAAAAATATTTATTACGTGATTTATTTTACATATATTAAACTGCTAATACAGTGGAAAAAAAAAGAAATAGTTATCATCCAAAGAAAATAACAAATTATATATGCATTGCAAGGAATGTGAAATGCTTAGAAAAAAAACTCTGTTATTTTTGTAAGTTCTTCACTTTCGCATTTGCATCAATACGAATCAGGTTTACATGAAATTAATATATAATAATAATAATAATATTAAAATAGCTAAGAAAGGTGAAGACGATGCTTACATTTTATTATAGACCCATATATTTTTATAAAATTACGCGCATTCTAATAAACATATCTAATGCCCATTTTACTCCATGCGAATTTGCACAGACGCTGGCCAATTTATTCCCAAGGCAATCTACACACTTGACTCCGAGGGTCACAAATCGAATGTGTTTCCCGTTAGTGCTCAATTGCTGAGACGCTTGCGTCGCCAGGTGTTCTCCTCGTCGTCGTCTTCATCGTCATCGTCGTCGTCCTCGTCGAACGGTGGCACCACCCTCTTAACTTCAACCCACCATGTGCAGCAATCCGATGGCTCCACCATCAGCGGTGGAACCGTCCAACAAATCGTACAGTACGTAAAAAGTCGAAGTCGTTTTGAAGAATTTCAATATTATAATACATATGCATCTTTCAGGCCCGATATCACCATCGGACAACGTTTTGGTGAGGATTCGGCCACTGGCTCCACTCGGCCAGCGTCTGCCCAGGCAGCGGGCACCCAGGGCAACTATAATACAGGCAGCTACAACCCAGGCAGCTATAACACTGGCAGCTACAAGCCAGCTGGAGCTAACCAGAGCAATATCTCCAAGCTGCAAGGACTTTTGGTCAGCTACACTAATGCCAAGGATGCGTACGGAAATAATCTGCACCACGAGACCACTGGCACACTCGGCAGCGATGGCAAATGGAAATACGACCAGACGAGTTACAAGACGAATTAAATGCCAATCTCCCATCCGCCCCCTTCCCACCCCACCCCCTACACACCCATACACATACATACGCACACACCTATGCTAAGAAATATGGTTTGTGGCCTACTGATGTGTAATAAAAAGTGAAATACACAGCCACAGTGTTTCGTTTGTTTTTGTTCAAAGGTCATTCAATTGCTTGCAAGTGGGCGTGCCCCAGCCCCCCTCGACTTTGCATCAGCTGCCTTAGGCTCGTGCCTGGCAGACACTTTAGATGATTGCAACCCGCTCGCGAGCGGATGCTGTTTAATCTCGCAAAAAGTGCACAGCCTGCTCCACTGGGCACAAACAATGACAATGAAGTGGGCGTGTGCACATATGCAGCAACACTGCGCAAAAAGCCAGTGTTGGTAACTGGTGCACGTCAACCGAGCGAGAGAGCTTGCTCAACCAAGCGGAACTACCTGACGCGGCTTCTAGCGCTGATTAAAACAACGAGTAGTGCCGCATTGACAAATGGCAAACTATGATGTCAGGTCTGCCTAATGGGCGTGAGGCGGGGGGCGTGGCTGGATGGCATGTGGATGAGCATGTAAATCAAGAGATGCAGCAGCCACGACAAGATATGAATATGTTATTTGCTTGGGGAATTGCTCAGGTCTCAACAGGTACACGCACTTTGGCACCAGCTCGAGCTGGTTAAGCATTAGCAGCATCCTGAGTTCAACTGAAAATGAGTAATCATAGCATAGAATGCTTAACTATAGAATACCCTACATTAAACAGACATTGAGTTTATATTCATATAACAGTGATTACATGAGTTCATAGAGTCATTATATATACTCTTACGTTTTATTCAAGAGCTCAAATATTAGCTATTGCTATCAACTATTCTTTATTATCATCTGGATTTTTACTTATATACTGATTTATATTCATATAGTTTTGCTAGCATATTCTATGCCCTGACAAATTCGATTGTTGAAGGTGTTTAAGTGTTTAAGTGCAAGAGTATAAAGTCCATGCTAATATATTTATTTAGTATATTTAACATACTCCTCAGCTGTACCGCACCGTCTCAGGCTTAAGTAGGAATTTCAACTGTTATTCTCTCAGAAAGATTCCTCTCATTATCCTCAAGCATACTTAGCTCACATGACATCTCAGAATTTTAACAGGTGTATATACCCTTTTATCTATATATTGCTGTAGGGTAGCGTACACTCAACATCCACCCGCCTGGTAGCAGAGGCTGAAAACTTTTCGCAACTTTGCTCGCTGTCGACTCGGCGCACGGCTTTTCAAAAAGTTTTTAATTATTATAATTAATTACTTTGATCTCTGTTGCCGCAACTGTTTTGCTCCAAAGCTCCTGGTACTCTCTTCTGTACTGTTGGCGCATCTATTAATTTACTTGATTATGTTGGGGTTTACGGGTAATTCGTTTAGATGCCCTCCACCTCCTGACTTCTGCCATGTGCTTCTGAGAACTCATTTCTCTTTCGCGCATATGTGCGTCGTCTTTTATTATAATTTATTCCACGTAGTCGTGAAAGTGTAATGAATTTACTAGCGCACGCATTAAATCAAATTCTTTACATGGTTTGCTTTCCGAATTTCATACTCTTTGCACAAGGTGGACAATTTTTGAGTTTACCTATTTCTATTTAAATACTTTCCACTTTGATCCAATTTCCAGTGAATCTATTAGCATTTTATAATTTGCCTGTAGTTTAGTTTGATCTAATATTTTTGTGTTACAAGGTAAACGAAATGTATTTTTGATACACTTTATAGATTAAGTCATACTAAATTGAATAAGTTGTTTTTTATTCGCCTTCTTCAGAGCAGCCAAAAAAGAAAAAATTGCTTAATGTGTTGATATGCTAGTATATTTTTTAATTATAAAATATATTACAATTTTAATAGTTTAATAATAAATTTAGTTTAACTCAAGAAACTTATGAAGTATAAGGTATATGTTAACCAGTTGCCTGCTGATTTAAATATCCTCAGAATAAATATCCAACAAACTCTATATCAATATAGGTAAGGATATGCCGTCATCCTTAAATAATATTAATTATTTCAATGATATATATGTATATATATAAATCACAATTTATGCCTTGAGTAATAAGCCAAATGCCAAGCTAATTAAGCGAAATATATGCATATCACAGAATATATATAACAGTATACATAAATCAATGAAAACATTCAAATATTTAAATATTTGATTGAAGTTGAATATATTTGGTATATCACATGCAAATTCTCAGTAGACATTGTTTTCTTTCCTATTTTATTTTTTTTCATCAGCAAGGTTTTGGCCTTTTGCCTCGGGTCGTCGTCGCTCGTCGCTAGACAAGAAATGAAACGCAATTTGATGGAACTGTCATGACCATAGTGGCTGGGGAGAGAAAAGCCGCGTCGAGCATCGAAATGCTCGAGTCGTAACAATACGGGGCATACGCAAAAAGCGCATAGCTGCGCTCGTGTTCTGAATTTTTATGAAACGAGATTGGCGGTGGCACAAAAAGCGGGCCATTCTCTGATTGATGGGGAGTCAAGCGGAGACAACTTGTAGCTGGGGCATGGAGCGCAACAAATTAAGCAACTTGTGTGGTCTCGCTGGCCACCGCCGAAGACGCCACCTGGCCAGAAGACTCCAATCGAACGATCGCCAGCCTCAACTCCAACTCCAACTCCATTTGCAGGCGATGCCAAATTCAGTGTACAAAACCCAACGCCGACTGCCGCCGGACACGAGCGCCGCTGTCGATGCCGACGCCGCTGCCGATGCCGCTGGCAATGCCGCTGGCAATGCCGATGACGTTGGCGATTCCTACGCTGGCCAAGTGACATTTTATTGGCGTCCGAGAGCAAGAAGGCCAGGTTTTTGCTATTTAGAGGCATGAAAGCAGCGGCGGGTCCTCACATGGATAATTGACAACAGTTAATTCCATTGAGCAAACGCCGATATGCCAGCGAATTTAATTATTGGATCGCCAACGGGGATGCCGATGAATCTGGGTGGGCGGCAAAGCTGCCCGAAATCGAATGTTTTTTCTCACTTTTTAGACAGACGTCCTACCTGCTGCCTCCACTTCCTCATGCATCCTGTTGAATGAATACACTGCAATCTACGAGCTGCAAAACAAACAACCTGTCCAAAGCAGAAGTCGCAATAAAAAACGAAAAAAAAAAAAAAATCGGCAAGCAAATCAAAAAACTGTTGACAAATTTTTGCCATTTCAGCGGAGCGACTGCAGATGCAGATGCGAATGCGAAGCCAGCTGAGGATGAAAAGCAACAAGAACAAAAATGAAATGAAAATGGAAGACCATAAAAAAGGAGAGCCTGCTGTCGTTGCCATCATCGGAAGCGGAAGCACAGGCAAATTGTGATTTCTGTTCATCGCAAGAAGAAGGATGTGGATGCGGATGCGGATGAGCCAAGTGAGCCGTTTGCCGCGGGGAATGGCACTGCATTTCGTTTACTGTTGACTTAAATCGTTTAGGTAAAGTTAAACAACTTGTTCGCTTAATTGTTAAACAATGCTCGGCCAGACGAGCTAACTGCCAACTGCCAACAGCCAACAGCGAGCAATCCAGGCACCGTGATAAAATCCGACTGATGCACGAATAATTGATGAGCGTCAAGCGGTGTGCGGGCATCATTCGGAGAGGCAAATGCAAATGATTTGGCCAAGTGCTTTAAGCTGCTTCGATTGTGCAAACAAGAATATTTTTCAGATTGAACGACTATCAAAGGATTTCCCTATAAATAATTTAATAACTAGATTTTCACATGGGAATTTTAATAAGCTGGGAAAATAAACTAAAAAAAAACAAAAAATTTAATAAACCTTTAATTCTAAAGCTATTTAAAAAACCTACATAATATTATAATTCTTTATAAATATAAAATAATTCCAAAGTAATATATATATTTATATTTTATGAAATGATCTTCTTCATCTGTGTATTGGCCTGTTATTAACCAAACCCGACTATCCCAATATATAATACTAATAATGAAAAATCATATTGACTTACAAATACAAATATTCTTATGTTTTTACTTAGCTCTAGTTTCTCTTTAAAAAGCCAAGGCATCCACAGCAGTAAATACTTTCAAGGCATTTCGATCATATTCAAATGAAATATTCTCAGTAAATCCTTTTCAAAATTTTCATATATATAATAGATATATATAATTTTTGGGTAGCGAAATGCAATTGACATTTTTAATGAACCATTTTATACAATATGTGCACTTTCTGACATTTAGTTATTTGTTATTTGTTGGCAGTTAAAGGAACGGTAAGTGCATCCCTTTAGCCAAAGCCAATTCCAATGCCAATGACTGAAAGGGTGGAATCTAACCCAAAGTACAGCATCATAAACAACATTCAGCTTCCAGCATCCGCATCGACATCCACGTGGACATCTACATATGCGCATACTATCCTACCTACCTATCTACCAGAACGTACTTGGATTTCCTTGACGGCCACCAGGGAATTCCTTACTCCATTCATCCACCTACTCCTGCGTGGCATTTCTCTGTAGCAAGCGAAATCGTTGACAATGTGAACTAGAGAATGGACAAAAAAAAATATATACATATATAGATGAAACATAATAGCGAATTTCAAGTTCACGACTCTGGACACATTTTTTGGAGAGTTTCTGTAAATCTACAACATGTTGCAGCAACTTTTTCCACTAATCTTGATGATTTCGTAGAGATCTTGAAGATTGAAGAAATTTACCGAGCTTACATATCATGCAATTTTTCTAATAATTAATTTAAATAACAGTTTAAATAATACATTTACTAAGATAATAAATTTAAAATGATCTTATATAATATTATAAATATTTTATTATATTTTAGTAAATTTAATTCATTTAATTTTATTATAATTGCATGAGTAATAAAAAATTATTTATTATTCCTTGAATATAACAAGTAGAAAAACATTCAAATTAAAATAATATATGTGTAGTTTTTCAGTTAAATAAGATAATTTTTATGGGGGTTTCCCCCGTAATTATGTTATTTCAAAAAAAAAAAAAAAAAAAAAAAAAAAAAAAACAATTTCCATTGTATAAAATATTATATATTAAGTTGAATGAGTCCTGTACTCTTAAATGAACAAAAATGTAAAAGACAACACTTTTGTATACCGTAAATTGATTAAAAATAAACTGTCACATATAAATAAATAAATAAATAAACATAATAAAATAATATATTTAGGCCCTTCAACTCAATCTACAGTAAAAGTTATTTTCATAATTCTTAGAGAAAATAAAATAAAATAAAAATACATAATAGAACCCCAAAATGCTGCTTTGATGTTCATGGCAAAACCTTACTATATACACACACATACATACATATATAGTATTCTATATCTAAAGCTTATAGCATTTGTCCAAGTGTAATTGCATCTCACACTGAGCGCGGGTCGATAAAGCAGTGCACGAAGTTCTCTTGCTGTTGCCTGTTCTCTTTTGGCAGACGATTCGCTCTTAGGGAGTGCTCAAGCTTTGTCTTATTGGTGATTGGAGCATTTACAGTCGCATAAGAAAATCCAATGGCCACATCCCACTTTGATTTGCTAAGATTTCATATAAAAATAGGATAAATAGGATAAACAATTTCTCGATAATAAAAGTTAGTACAAAAAAATAAAATTGCTTAGTTAAATATTCAAACAGCTGCAGAGACTTAATTAATATATTTGTTCATTGTAAATATCAAGTACTTGAAGCAGAAATGAAAAAAGCCGAATGGAAACGCCTTTGAATTATGCACGCTAAAGCTCATAAAAAATTTGTCTGCAACATTTTTATTTATTACGGTAACTTAACAAAAAAGAGCGAAAAAAAATCTGAAAATGAAAATGAATATTTAAAAATTCAAATGCATTCCCAGGTCTTCTCTTTTTTTTTTTTATTTCCTAAAACAAATCGGTGGGGTTGTCGTAGGCAGATAGTCCTGAAGGCAATGGCAATGGTATTAAAAATATATTTGTGCCACCTCTTCGCTCATTTAATTGAATTGTGCTCGCAATTCAACGTCAAAAATTTTCCACTTTTTTTAACAAAAACAAAACAAAAATTTCATTGTTTGCATATTTAATAAAGCTAATCAAACACGTCGACTGACTACACCCTGGCCAAGCCACTGTTGGTGCGAGGGGCGTGAGGGTTGTTCTATGATACCTTCTGAATAGGTAGTTCCGGCTCGGCAACAACAACAACAGCAACAACAGCGGTCACATAATTTATTGCCAAGTACTCAAGGACGTGCACTCATAATAATAAAAAGAAAAAAATCAAACAAAAATATATATATGCATCAGGACTGTGAAAAACACAGCGGGAAACCGCGTGGCAGCCAAACTAATTTGTTGTCATTTTTATGCGACAAAAGTGAAAACAATAATAAATGTAGACAACAACAACAACAGCAGCAGCAGCAGAAAAATCATGACATAAAGAGATCTCTGCAGCTGCCATGAATCCATTAGAATCTAACGGAAATATTCAGAGAATATTCTTTCAGTTGTTCCAAGCAAAGCTAGCTGGTTTCATTCAATGAGAATAAATAATAAATATATATATAAACCAGAATTAAAGTGTTTCCAATTTTACAGCGATATAATTTATTTCAACAATGCCTAGAGGCTTTAAAATAATTTGCCTGAATTTGGTTTAAAGAGATCTTTAACAAAAATAAAAATGAATAAATAAATATAGTTTCTTTTTATCAAATTCGGGTGTAGATCCTCAGGCGGATAACTAACAACGAAAATGTTGTCCAAAATAAAAAACAGCTCTGCTTAATGCTGGCCATAAAAATAAATACCCCAATTTGAATTCCAGGTTTAATAAAAATAAACAAACAAACTGATTAGTTTGAATAAGTATTTGCTGTTTTTTAATATTTTAATATATACTAAAACAATTTAAATCCCAAATAGAAAACATAAGTAAATACCAAAATTAAGGAACAAGTACTCGAATTTCTAAGCAGGTTTTTAAATTGTTAACTATTTGTTTGGTAGGCTTGATTGCAGTATAACATCCCCCTCTTATGTAAAGGTCACATGGAAATGCTTAACCGATGCTTATCCCAATTAGAGGAAATCAACTGAAAAACTGCAACCGCAGAAACCAAAGCCAACAAATGCGCGCAATTAACGCGACGCACAAATTTTTGAGTGTGCTCACAGTGGCGGAGTGGGAGGGCAGAGTTATGTGATGATGGTGCTGGTATTGGACAGGGGATGGAGAACTGCTGCAGCAGCCCTTGCCCGGATCTGGCCGACATAGCGCGCATATGGACGGAAATTGATGATGTGAGCAAGTGGCACGTAATCAATTTGGCAGCGCCTCATTTCAAATGCGAATTTAAGATGCCATTGTTGCAGTCGCCGGCCATGGCATCCCCTCGAGTTGCCGCACTGTGGCCGGGGGTGGGTTGTCCAATCGGTCGCATTGTTACAGAATGTTCATAAATATCTGCAACATATGCGCAACAAAACGCAACGAGACTCCAATTGGAAGGCAACTGGAACAAGGATCAAGACATGTCTGTAGCCTGATGCGTCCGACTGTTCCATTCAATTTTAAAGTTTCCGTGTCTGCAGACCTGAAACATTCATTTCATTTGGAATATTGTTAGTCGGTTGTCTTTTATGTTCCTAATGTCACATAAACAGTGCTTAATAATGCACCAGCCTTCGCGTATCTTCACTAACCAAATAAACCTACAGCCCAAGTCGACACACACACACACCCACACATGTAAACAAGCATGTGATGGGAGGCGGGCGGTGGGAGTGGCACTCAAATTGGGAATTGGGTTTGGGATAAGACTGCCTCGTCGACAATGATTAATATTTAATTCGTGTGCGTTTGGATATTTTTCCACTTTGTATTTTGGGCGAATTTAATGGCTGACAGAAGACAGAAAGCGGAATGGAGCAGAAGGAGGAGCAGGAGCAGGAGGAGTGCAGGCTCTTGCCAGTTTCCATTTACTTTGCGGGTGCCTCGCTTTCTGTTAGCCTTTGTTTCGCTGCAAAATTTGACTTGGAACAAATTTGGCTGCGACCTCTGGGAGAGCAGAGTGTTTACCTTCACCTGTTTACCTTCACATGTGTCTTACCCATTTTGGGCTATTGAAATATTCCGTTTGACCTGCAAACCAAACATCCTTTTTGCTATCCACATGGTAAATTTGATGCCAGTTGCATATGAGTATCTGAGTGGCAAAGTTGGACGTTTTCTCTCTCTCTCTCTCACACTCTCTGTCTTAATCACTGCTTTCATTATTTTTGCCGACTTGCTGATTCCGTACAATTGCCGACGATTACAACGGTCGTTGGACGAGCTCTGCAGCAAGGCAACAGAAAACAAAAAACAAAAAACAAAAAAGAAGCAAAATAAAAGAGAAACTCAAACTCCCCCAGAGTGCAATTAGGAAGCGAACTATAAAATTTCAGTGTTTGTCTTGGCAGATACTTTCGCACAGATATCTATGCCCGATGCCAACACACATATCGCCGCAACACCCCCGGCAACGGACCGCCCGCCTCCCCCTTCACACCGCCCCCTCCGTTGCTGTTGCTTCAGTGCCGCATTGGGCAATTGCCCCGTACGTATAATTGGCCTTCTGTGACCCCAGCTCGCTATTCTGACACTTTAATGAGCTGTCGACGTTTGCTCCTTTAACCAGCAGCATCTTGATACGACTTTACGATTATACACAGCCCGGTACGACAGCCGCTGATCAAATGTGTAAAATGTTCCACAGCCTCAAATGAGTATTCATACAGCTATACTACAAAACATACAGTTAGTTCGAAAAATTAGTCGAAGAATATAGACGAATAGAGGAATACATCCGTAGAGAAGTACAGTGAAATAGATAAAGAGGAGAGACAAAGAAATTAAGGAGTTGTGAGAAAGGCGAAAATTGAGGTGCGATTATGAGAAAAAAGGAGAATAAATGAGAGAGACAAAGAGAGGGGGAGAGAGACAGACAAAAGGTGAGAGAGAGAGAGAGAGAGATAGGCAGTAAAAAAAAGAAATATGCGACTTAAGAGATGAAACCAGAAAAAATAAAAATAAAAATAAAATAAAAATAAAAATAAACATTATTTACTCACTACTTATACTAATTTTATTCATATTTATGTAAATATGTCATGCATAATATATATGTAAGTATGATGTGGAACATGATTAGAAAGCTGTACCAAGTGCGACCAATTTATAAGCAATATAAATATATGTATGTATATGTATATGTCCCACTAGCACAGTCGATCGGACTAAGGTGGCATGATGAACTCAGAGATAACGGCATCAACCATGCGCTGCAGAGTGTCCTGCAGCTCATCCCAGTCCTTCTCCTCGGGCAGGCCGAACATCTCTGCGTAGTAGCGCAGCTTCGGCTCACTGCTGCTGGTGCGGAATGTGATGACCATTCCGTTGTCGAAGGTGAACGTGAGCAATTGTCGACTGGCGCTGATCATGAGGCGTGGCTTCTGGTCGGGGAATGAGGTGTCCAGGCCCAGCGTCAAGTCCCGCACATATCGCACCTCAAACTCGCCATTGAGGATGCACTTGGGATAGGTGCCGATAGTATTGTCCTGATAGCTGCGCATGCGATTGCAGATGGCGGTAACCTCATCCACATCGGTGTAGTGGAGCGCGCTGACAATGGTGGCATGATAGCCATAGGTATCATAGATTTCGCGCAGCTTTTCGATGAGCGTCACATTGCGGGTGCTCCGCAAGTAGCAGGCCATTGTGGCCACCTGGCAGGCGGCGGAAATTCCATCTTTGTCAGGTACCTTAACGTTAAACATGAAGCCAATGGGCTCTTCGAAAGCAAGCAGAACCGTTTTGCCAATTGCCGCCAGCTCTAGCGCCTTGTTGGCCATCCACTTAAAGCCCACTAGGGTCTCCACGAAGGTGAAACCCTCGGCTCTGGCCATGGCGGCCAGAATCTTCGAGCTGCCCACGGTGGATATCATGACACAGTTCGATACATTGGGCTTTGGCGTTCTAGTCTTATAATTTTCCAAGGCCCACCAGCCGAGTAAGGCACCCATCTCGTTGCCATTGAATTTCTTCCATCTGCCCTTCGGATCGAGTTCAGCCACACCCAGGCGATCCACATCGGGATCGTTAGCCAAAATAATGGTACAATGTTCTTCCTCCGCTTTCTTTATAGCCAAATTCATGCAGCCCAGACCCTCTGAAGGAATGATATATAGGTATATTCATTTAAATAACCTCAGTCTGTATATTCTTACCTAGAGGACTTGGAAAATGAAGAGTGGGAAATTCGGGATCTGGGTCCTTTTGCTGCAGCACCGGAATGACGGGCTTCAGTCGCGCCTGATAGAAGGCCTCACGGACATAGTGGAAGCCCACCCCGTGGAGCGGCGTGTAGATGAAGCGCAGTTGACTGCACTCGTTAGTCTCGATGAATGAGGAAGGTAGCTGAGTCTTCATCTGCTCGAAGTAGGCCGCATAGACCTCGCGGAACGGCTCGAACAGCAGTGGGTTATCATCCAGTACGGACAGATCCCAGGACGATGGCAGCGGCTCCTGATGCTTTAACATCAATGCCTGTACATTTTTGTCATGTGGCGTTAGGATGGGCGCTCCATTATCGAAGTAGATCTTGAAGCCGTTATCCGTTTTTGGATTATGAGAGGCTGTCACTGCCACGCCGGCCAGGCACTTGAGATGGACCACGCCGAAGGCCACAAACGGCGTGGGCACCATCCGATTGAACAGGTACACCCGAAAGTTCTGGTTCAAGAAGACGGCCGTTATCAGCTGGGAGAAGCGTTTGCCATTGTAGCGCGCATCGTGGCCGATGATGACGCCCTGAGTCTCGCGCTTCTTGACGCTGGGATGCATCTCCACCAAGTAGTTGGCAAGGCCCTGGGCCATTTGAATGGTGACTAGATCGTTGATCGAATCGAAGCCCGCACGCATGCCGGATCTGATGCCGCCAGTGCCGAAGCCACAGCGACGACAGAGACGGGCGCGCAATGCGTCCCAGTCCTTGTCCTTGATGGCATCGACCACCTGCTGCACTGTGGCCGCATTGCGGTCCCACAATATCCAGTTTTTGATCTGCAGATCGAGATCCTGTTGCCCGGACAGCTGTAAGGTTTCAAGCAGCTCCGCTCCTGTGGTTGGAATAGTTGGTGCTAGCATTATAAAATTTAGATATTATCGTATTTAAAAATATCAAAACAAATTCAAAATCTGAGAGCTGCCTGCCACTGTCTCAACTGAGTTGTAGAGCAACTCTATTTCGACGCTAGCTTCCCTTTGCCACATATTGCCACAGCATTTGCATTGGGCCCGGCCAACAATGCGCTTGGCCACGTTCGAGTTGACCAATTGAAAATTTATGTGAAGCTCATCTCGATTTACGACCATCAAATACGGCCCCTGGGACCCGACGACCCCCCGCATTTGGGCTAAGCACTGACAACCACAAATTGATCCATTGGCAATTTGATTTTGGCTGCTTGATGAATTTATGGCCAGCCACGACAATTGCCAAATACAGTTAAGATATTGCAGCAGCTAAAGGATTTCTCTGCTGCAATAAATTTCTACACTTTTTCTGTCCCCACCCAGTCTGTGTGAGTGTGCATGTGTGTGTGTGTGTGTGTGGAAGCATTAACATGATTTCAATTTGTCATCAATTATGCAAAGCGGGTCTAGAGCCCCCAACCAGCGCCTATTAACCGTTCGTGCTACGTGCTGCAAACTTGGCATTTCCACGCTGCAAGTGTGAGTAATTTGCAACGGTAATTGGGTTACACAGGCGCATGCAACATTTATCAGGCAGGTAACCCCACGACGAGGCATTAGACTCGCCCACCCCCACCTCAAACC
This sequence comes from Drosophila arizonae, assembly GCF_054131065.1. Lineage (NCBI taxonomy): Eukaryota > Metazoa > Arthropoda > Insecta > Diptera > Drosophilidae > Drosophila > Drosophila arizonae. The sequence goes on along the minus strand of NC_142925.1, from coordinate 20,210,271 downwards.
CCCTGCACTCTCTGTTTGTTTTGGCACTCTCTATGTTGCTCTGATCCAGCTCCTGTCCCCATCATTTCCAATCCAAAGCAAACACACACACACACACACATATACATTGGCACGTCAATTGCATTCTAAACATTCAACGCAATGGCTTTTTGGCTGGAGCCCAGCCACAACTCATCGGAATGCAGTCGCAGTAGCAGTTGCAGTCACTGTGGCAGTCTGAGTCGGATTCTGTCTCTCTCTCTCTCTCTCTCTCTTTCGCTCCCTGTCGCTGGCATAGAATTAGTTGAGAGCACACAAAATGCATTTCGCGTCAAATTGTCAAAGTGTTAATTAAAAATGGACACTCGAATAGGCAGGCAGGCAGGCAGCATAGACACATATTGCCACGCCTACACCCACTCGATCATACGCCCACATATGTTGTGCCTGCTGAGGCTCTCAAATTGACCTCGCCAATTCCCTTACCTTCCCGGTTTTAGTTTAAATTTTGGTATAATATCAAGCGGAGTATTCGAAATGAAGAAGAATGTAGAAAGGAAAAAATAAAAATAATAAATTTTAGTATTAGCTCAATTTATGACGAAAAAGAATTAATATGTATGAGTTCCTGTTCAAAAAACTACATAGCTGGAGTTGTGTTATAAGAACAAGAGACGTTTTACTGCATCCCTGGTAATCTGAAGACTTTCTTATACCACAATCTGTAGCTCTTGATTTTTAAGAGTGTCTTCTGCTAGAATTATTTTTATTAAGCTGTTTCGTGATTTAAAACAGGTAGGATTTTATTATACAAGTAAACGCAATTAAAGTATGTAACAGCTAAAAATATTAACAATCACTGCTAATAGAATATAGGAAACTGGTTAATTAAATTCAAAATCATATCGAGAATAGACATAAATTCCTTGGCTGCTATGATTGACATTGTGTTTTCAACTTGTACACATAGTCCATAAGTGCCAGTTTCTTGCTAAGATCGATTTACTGTCTTTTTGCTCATCTGCAACCCACTTATCAAACGAGTTCTGAATAGGAATAATAAGAGGTACAGGGTATATGCATCGAAGAAAGTCAGACCTTTAAATATTATAAATAGCAAACTGTGTATATAGCTGCTTTTTTTAAAAGTGATAGCTCCAGTGTTGTATGAAAGGATACTCTATCTCATATCTATATAATCCTCTGCACACAGATTAGCTTTCATACTTAGAAAATTCAATTTATGCATTCTTTTCACTATTCCCATTTAAATCTAGGAGACTTTTCTTTAGCTACATTCAAGTTTGTATACCGCTCTATTCCTTGATTTTCTCCTTAACTGCTTTATGGCTCTATCTATTTTTGGTGCTTTGGTTAATTTTCCAATTTGCATAGAAAATAGCTAGGCAATTTATTTGTTTGTGTTTTTTTTTTTTTTTTCCTTCTATGATACAGGCTATAAAATCTTTTCCTGCGGCAACAAATATTGGGTGTTTACGGCGTATGTTCTACGGCTGTGCACATTTATGCACTTGTGCCGTAATGTGCTTTGCATAATTTTAATCGTTCTGATCTGTTAGAATGTGAGAATGGGAATAGGAAAGGGAGTGGGAATTTGAGATTCTGGTGAATAGACATTCGCCCGGCCCGGCCTATATAATCGACGTTGATTCCTTTTGTTTTGGGACAAGCGAACTGCAAAATTGGCGTTGTGTGAATCTTTTATGGCACCCCCGAGTGCCCTCCGCCAACGATTCGAGAGCATGTGAGGGAAGCAAAAGGAAGTCCAATATCTAATGCTATCAAACCTATTAAAATGCTAATTTATACATTTGCGAAGCCGCAGGAAATGGTGCCACAAATTTGGCTAGCTGACTTTAAAAAATACATTTCAAATAAATTGTGAAAAAAATTAAATCTGTCAGAGCTGCGTCTCTTGTCATTCAGAAGTCAATTGCAGGAGAGAAAGCAGAAGCAAAAGCAAAAGCACCTGCCTGCTAGAATCCATTAAATTAAAACCAAATCATTCATCTCATCTCGGATGCCGCTCAAATTGACTTTGACACTTTATGCGTCCATGGAAATATGTTAGACACTTTTGCCCCAAAGCTGAAAAGTGGTTTTTAATGTCTCGAACGAGGACATTTAACTGTCGCCTGACAAATGCGAAATACATGCAAATGTCCCGAGCTGAGCTTTTGTTGGATAAATCCAATTCGATAGGGTATTAATCAAAGGCTCTCAGATCTCAGCTCTCAGCTGTCTGCATTTCAGTTTCACTTTCAACTTTCAGCTCTCTGACGGGGGATAGTTTGGCTTCGCAAAAAAAAAATGAAATAAATTTGCGTAATTTGTTTATGTGGCTTTTCATATTTTCAATTTGAGTGCTCGAATATATTTGCCCAACCCCCCGTTTCCGAATGCCAAAATGTGAAAATGAAATTTACATCATTTGTTTATTTGTATCGCTCATGTCCTGTGGTCTTGCAAAAAAAAAAAAACAACAACAACAAGAAAAACATGTCCTTGGGGGAAACCTGCACAGCACAGTCGCAGCAATTCATTTTTTACATTTTTATTTCACCAAAGTCGAGAGGCTGGCGCTGGAGCTAAAGGAAGAGAGCACATCGCAAATTTGATTACCGCCCAACAAAATGTTTGCATATATATAAATATACTTTTTTTTGCAACCTCTCTCTCCCTTCTCTGGGTATACTTCCGTACCATCTTTGACCGTCTTGCTTGCGTCTGGCATATACTTTTAAATTAACGCATTATGTTTATGTATTAGATGCAAATACAAATGCCCAGTCGCATTGCCCAAGGACCTTCACACATCGCTAACCAAAGGGTCAGAAATCCAATTTGAGAAAATTTTTCATAAAGCTTTGCCCTTTTTGCACCCTATGAAAATGATGGCAGAAGTATGATAGAGCTGCAAATGTTTTTGGGCAAAACTAGATTCATAATAAATAATAAATAATATTCATAATAATAATAAATAAATAAAACAAAATAAAAATAAAAATAAAAATAAAAAACACTCGAAAAACTCGACTATAGACAAGTAAAAATTTATTGAAAACAAATAAAATACAAAATAAATAAATATATTTATTAATATAAATTTATATAGTTTTATATTTATTAATATATATTTATATATTTATGTATTTATATATTTATTATATTTATGTATTTATATATTTATTATCATATTTGTATATTTATACATTTATTTATTAGACGTTAGAGTTTATATAAAATTAAAACTAACTTAAAGTCAAGCACAGCTCTATTTAGAAATATTTGGAAAAGTCCTTAGCAAGTCAGCCTTGTTTATATATAGTTGCCTTCAAGCTATGTTCTCATTATTTATGAATATGCAGCATAAGGCCTCCTTCTAGCTTGCCTGTTTTACAGGGTATGTTATAGTTTCAACTGTTTCTTCTGCAGCTCACCACACATTCAGAAAATTCTCACATGAGAAATCTAAAGAACAAACATTTTTATTGCACATCAAATTTGGTCCACGTCTGCGGCTCAGTCGTCTGTGCAGTCAGCTTCATGGCAGCAGGAGGAGGAGGAGCAGCAGGAGCAGCCGCAGAGCCAGCCTCGACAATCAAGTGAAGGTTCACAGAATGAGAAATACTTTTGATTTCATTCCGCTACAACGACAAACACCAAGTGCCCTGCAACTGGACCGAAAATTGTCTACGGACTAAGGACTGGCAGTCAACTAGGACCCGTTGCTACTCATACACACAGTCGTGTCTAATTGGAAACGGTCGAGCTTTGATTGCTTGGGCAGGCAGCATGCGAAGATTAGGGCAGCTCATAAGCGGTTAGGCAATCACCATTAGCCATTGGCCTGGATTGGCCCAACTGCCTGGCTAATTGCACGTGCAATGGCAGGGGGAAGTAACTCGACAGAAGTCGAACTGAAATTGGGAATGAATTTCGTTTTGATGCTGATCTAATCAGCTGATGATGTTGAAGTTGGCCAATGCGATTTTCATGTTTGCTAGGATGGAGGCTCTGTGAGATGTGACATGCAAAATGACATAGACACAGACACACACACCTACGCACACACGCTCACACACACGCACACACCCATCGTCAGCAAAGGGTTGGGCCACAACCTTTATTCGAACTTTGATGGAAATGTTGGCATTTTTGTCCGCAAAATTTTCGGATTTCTGCGCATTAATAAAAAATAAAATACAAATCAGAAACGTGTCAACAACTCAAAGTGGGTTCGCATGCCAATTGGAGATGTGCCTGTCGCATGTGCACGAATTTGCACTTTGGCGCAAAACCCCTTCCATTTACAAGGGGGCGGGGTGTGGTAGTGCGGCTTAGCAACTAAGGGGTTAAGTGTATGCGCCGCAGCCACAGGAGACTAACTCCACGGCGAACAGCTGAAACTACGGCAATCTGATTTTGCATCGAGTCGAGTTGTCTTAAATGGGTTTTGGCACTTTCCGTTTGGCTGTCAACTCGCTTTGAATACAAAGTAAAACACCTCGAAGAGCAAAAGGAATATCAGATAACTAGTGCAACAAAACTGTAGTCACATGAATACATTGCAAACATATATGGATAATATTGAGTTTTCTTAGCGGAAGACACAATTATTTTTGCTAATTCTCTATTAAAATTTAAATAAATAAAATTATAAACTCATAAAATGTTGTGTATATTCCTAATTATCTAATTATCTAAATTATTATTTATCTTGAAATATTAAATATGAAAAATTAGTTAACTGGCTATTAAATGAATACAAATAGTTAAACATTTATATATTGGAAATGAAATGTACAAACAAAGAAATTACGAAAGAAAAATAATGATATATTGAAACATTTTCTTAAAAAAAAAATAAGTGAACAAAAAAATATTTTAATGACATTTAATTAATTAATTTTATTGATTAAATAATTAATTTGTATTATTGATGAAATAATAATTCATTAAATGTCATTAAAATATTTTTTAATAAAATGTTTTCATATATCATAATTTTTTCGTAATTTTTATTGATTAAATAATAATTCATTATTTTAATTTTAAAAGTGATGTCATGGAAGCTTGACTTTTAATAATTATTTCAAATATTTGACGCAAATTCGAAACACACTTGAGTATGAGAATTATTATTTAGCTATTGCATTATAGAAACAAAAATTAATAATAAAATATTATTTGGAATTCAAAATAATTTTATTTAATCACGATCTATTTTATAACCATAAGCAAAGTTTCGGAAAAGGCAAATCCTTATAATATTATCTATAAATTAGTATGGTATAGCATAGTATAGTATAATATGGCATAGTATAGTACAGTTTGGTTGTTGCATACAATAATATAGCATAGTATAGGAGCGTATATTCAAGGTGCGTCCTTTCTCTGAGCATAGATGAGTTTAAATATTGAAGGCACTGTTGCATAAAATGTGTTTTCGCTCTGATTTTAGCCGGACTGAATTAGAGAAGGGTAGTTAGGCAACTTGATGTGCGACTGACTTCTTTGAGTGGGAACGATGCCGACGCTGAGGAGGAAGCGGCAACTGGCAGCAGGAGCAGCCGCAGCCGCAGCCGCAGCAGCAGCAGCAGCGATGTGGCAAAAATATAAAAATTATTGATTATCAGCGATGGCATCTCGGCGATTTGCTGCTACAAGCCACGTTTCACTTTTTTGCTTGCTGCGGCTGGGCTGGCTCTCATTTCAGTCCCGATTCCCGTTGCCGTCCAGGATGCAACTGCTGCTGGTGCTGCTTCTGTTCTTTTGTTGCAGACGACTGAGATCCCATCATTAAAACCATTGTGCGATATCGACACCTTGGTCAGCACGTTTTTTTTTTTTTTTTAATATATTATATACTTTTTTTTTATTGTGTTAGTTTATGTTTTCTTGTCAAGGAAGAGCAGAAAAAGCGAGATCGTTTCGCTTGTCGCAAGTGTTGTCAACAGGTTTCGCGGAATGCAACGAGGACGAGCTGAAGACGTTGTTGGGCTACCAGGGACGCGTTCACGTTCGAGTTCGAGTTCGCGTTCGCAGAGATCGTTCATCATCATCGCGGATGACAAGTGATCACAGATGCAGTAATATTTTACAGCACTTTGTTTCTGTTTACAACTCGGATCGCTGGATCGTAGGAATGCCCACAGAAGCGCGTTGACACATTTTATTTGTGGCCTGCTGCCCCTGCCCGTGCCCGTGCCCCCTGCAGCACCGCTGCTTTCTCCTTAATTGTCCTTATCACATTGTCATTAGGTCTGCCCCGCAGCACATTCATAAATATTTATAACCCTGTGCGAGTCGGTCGAGCGACTACAACTTTGGTTAGCGCACAGATTTGAGATATTCGAACATTGATTAAATGTTTCAGCGTAAGCCGAATATGGCCGGGCAGTTCATAAATTAAAAGGGCTGAAACTCAATTAAAAGTGTCGCCAACTAACTGTTAATTACTGCAGCTAAGTGCACGCAATTAAAGCCAATAAATTACAAAGACATTACGTACTCTCTCCCTCTCTCCCTCTCTGTCTGTCTCTTCTCCCTAGCTCTAACTTATTTGCTGCCACATTCACATGCCACAATTCAGCTGGCTGCAGCTGCACGTGCTGAGCATTTTCGAATCGCATTCCATCAAAGCCAAAATCAGCCTTAACTTGTGGCTTCCACAGATCAGCGAGGGTCCACAAACACACACACACACATACACACTGGTAGCCATCAGCCTAAAAAAAGAGTGGCAAGTACGTCCGTATATGGCATTCGAATCCCATTAAAAATTATTAGCCGCCCCGCCGGCAAAGAGCAAATTACGGATTAATGTGCAATTGGCTTAAACCACAAGCAGCCCTGTCATCGCTCTTCAGCCCATTTGGCAGACAGAGCCCCGTGCGTGTCCAGCAAGCAAATCGAGTTCCATTCCACATTGGCATTTCGCTGCGAATTGCGAGCATTTGCAAAGTTTTACAATTTCTGCTTTTATTAGACAAATGCTCCACTTCTAATTAGACAGAGATTTGAGAAGGTTTCCCTATTGTAAATTTCAGTCTATGTGTAACCAAAATGCAGCTTAAATATTTACTGTAAACTTGAAACTTTAACTAACTTAGTTGTCTGTAAATCATCGACCCGAAATCAATCTTAAGCAAATATGAGCATTGATGTGTAGAAATATTGCTCTATCCTATCTGAGAGGTCGTCCGCAGTTATGAGTGAAGAGATAGGATTTTTCCGACAATCTAGGAGGAGATTTGTCTGTTTTAACCATTTATTGGCATATATATAAGCTATTAATTGTTAATATTTTAAAGTTGGTTCGAATTCTAAAGTTACCCAAAGGCACAAATACCCAGCTTTAAGTTTACTAAAACTTATTTGGCCGTACAAATTGACAGCACCACTAAAAATTTTATGATTAATGAAAACATTTTTTATTTAGTAATATTTATTATTTATTAATTTATTTACTTATTCTTTTTTATTATTTATTTATTTAATGTTTATTTATTGATTTATTTATTTTTTATTTGGTAATTTATTTATTTACTTACTTATTTATTTATTTATATTTATGGTTTATTACTCCCTAAATTACTTGATTTTTAAGTTAAATACTTACCAATATTTCATTTAATTCAATAATATAAATTTTTCAATTAATGTAACTTAATTATTGAATTATTAATTAATTTTTTTTAGTTTTTGAATTCAAAGAAATCGGAAACAAAAAAATCAGTTTATTTTAATTTCATTCTAGTAGTCAGTATAAAGCTATATAAAGCTATAAAATATGCAAAAACACATTTTGTCTTGCTTAGATTTATAATTTTGTTCGAAAATTGAAAATATTTTTGTATACATATTTTTATATTTTATTTAAGTATAAGTATTTTAATTTTATTTCGTTAAACTTTTTTTTTTTGCAAACTCTTTCAACATTTTCTGCCTAATAATCTCTTTGAACAGCTTGCGGCCTTCTAATTACTTAGTCAACTCACCCGCTGCTTCCACTCAAGTTTCAAATACAACGCTTAATATGGCAGAAGGTGACGCTATAAATTGGCTTGCCTAAAAATAACACCTGCCCAAATTATTAAGTAATTAACTGAGAGCCGCAAACTGCCAAATCCTTTCGCCACAAGCACTTGTTGTTGTTGTTGTTGTTGTTATCGTTGTTGTTGTTGACTCATTAAAATTAATGGCAAGACTGACGCCAACAACGATTCTGCATATTAATGGCCGCAATGTCCGCGGGGATAATACGCCAGCTAATAAGAAATTAAAAGATACTTGTCCGATGAGCCAGCACTCCACAGCGGCCCAAGATGCTGCTCTCGATTTGACAGCGACAACTGTTTGTTTTAATTTGGAAGATTTTTCAATGCGACCGCCACCAAAAATTAACTAATTGCCAAATGATGGAAGCGTCGCAGCCGAGGCGAACGGGTTGAATTTAACTCGACTTGGGGTTTGGACTGCGCCTTGAACATGAATTTTTAAATGGGCTGCACTAAACGACCGTCCAGGGAGATGATTATGAAGCGAAAGAAGAAGATGCAGAGCGCAGAGGCGTGGGCACCTGGGATCGTGCCAGGTGCCAACACCTCGTTGTGGCGTCGATGTAAAATGAGTCCGAAATCGACCTTAAATCGAGGCTTATTTAAAACGGCGCGATTGCGCCCAAAGGTCTGCAACGGTTTATGCAAATTAAATGCACTCTGGCTGCATTTTTACAGACGAATATCGAATAAAGCGCAGCCCTTGGCTATAATTAAATAATACGCCAATTGTACCTGCACCCTCTTCATATTTACATATAAGGTATGCTGCACTGTCTCGATGATGCATCCATAAACTGAAATACTCTTCAATACCGGACTGGGAGCTATTTGAATTGTTTAATGTTGTATATTAAAATTATATTTCAGTGAATATATATTTGTCCATTGTTTTTTATTGTTTATTAAATAAATAAAAAATTTAAAAAAAATTTAAAAAAAATTTCAAAAAAAAAGAGAAAATAATTTTTAAAATTTTTAATGATATTAAACACATAAAAACATATAATTATATATCGTGTATAGTTTAATATAATATATATGTACATATAAAAATTAATGTAAATAAAATATACTACTAAAATGAAGAGTTATTGAAAAAATAACAGTGAAATAAATTAAATGACGTAAGAAAAAATTACAAAGTGAATAAGAACTTATTCTATAAATCAGAAAAATATTTAAAAAATTATAAAATCGAACAAAAGAGGAAAACTTTGTTTAATTTTTAAATTTTATCTTTACTCTTATACTAAAATAAATATAAAATTCAAGAATAATCTCAATCGTAGAATTAAATTAAATTAGAATAAAATAAAATGCTTAAATTTAAATCAATTTAGTTTGTAACTAAAAGTCTTCATCATCATTATTAATTTATACAAATAACTTTTTGCCCCTATTCAAATCTAAAATTTAGTTGCATCCTATACTTCATCGGTACATTTTACTGTACCAATCCAGAGTATCTCGCAGTCGAGCAGTCTACAGCCTTTTGGCGCTCGACAATTATTTAATACATATGATTCCAAAGGGCATTTCCCGCGTGTATTTATGCATGCACTACGCAACAGAGTTATGTCCACTGGAGCAGGGGAAAGGGAGCAGAGGACAGGGAACTGGAAACAGGGGACAGTGCGTGGCACATTTGTTTATTGTTTTCGCAATTACAATTAAAAACATTTTTTTTTTTTTGCCTCGCGGCCACGGGTTTTGGTGCAAAAATTATCGCCAAGCCCATTTGCGGTAATTATTTAATGTGCTCTCCCAGGTGGGGCACTCAAAATACAAGGCTGCCAGTCAGCCGAGCAGCCGGCGAGCCGGACAACAACACCAAATGGAATTAACGTAATGCGTGCAGTACCAACACCCGCTCTGTGCATCCACTCTGTTGCGCCACTGTGTCAGTTGTGGCAAGTCCTTGGCTTTGTAGGTTTGCACTGTTTGCTGGTCAATTAAATTTGGCCAGAAGCACGCACCTGCCTTGACATTGCACCGGCCCCGTTCCATCGGCTAGCCGGATGTGGACATATGCAAGTGCCGTACGGACCGTCTGTGTCCCATTGCTGGTACTGGCACTGGCACTCGCACCGGCACCGTAGCTTGTTGTCCGGCGCTCTGCCCTGTCATAATTAATGCCAGTTAAGTCCCGTGTTCTGTCGCCCCAGGCGCGTCCACAGCCCCCCAAACCCAGTCGGACTATTGCGCCCATTTTAATTCAATTGCATGCGCCCCCTCGCAATTGTAGTGTAAACTTTACGCTCCTTTTGGTGTTTAATATGCGCACCCAGGCCAGCCTAGCCCTGCCCAGCCTCCTTTTCCAATTCCCTGCCCACTGGAGTACTCATAAAGTGTCATCCATCCATAGCGAACGTTTACAATTAGGCGCAACTTTTTAAAAATTTTGTGTGACTTTTCTTTTTAGGCAAAATACTTATAATTTCCCGGGAGAGCGATTTCAAAGCGTTAGTTCCCCCGCTTTGCTTTCTATCCTACATATTTTTTACATTTTCATTTCAAGTACTTTTCTCTCTCTCTTTCTCTTTCTGACAAAAGATGCGCGACAACGTTTGGGTCATAACAATCAGAAGTGTCAAAACCGCCTGACCCAAATCTTGAAACTTACTTCACAGCCAAGTAATGTCACTTTGTCAAACTTTCAAAATTCCTTGACCATGGATTTTCAAAACAATTTTTTGCATCTATATTTTACTATTAAGCAAATATACACTTGATATAAGCTTAAAGAATTGTATCAAGAAAATTGGTTTGTTGATTGATTAGATCTTGGTATCGAGAAACTAAACCTAAGCAAGGTGATACAGAGAAATGGAGAGGCAACGTAAGACAACTGTTCCAATATTAAGATTACCAATAAGGTAAAAATGTTTTAGCTTTAAATAGTAGTTAGAGATAGATAATAATAATAATTTTTAAGCAATTATTATTATATATATCATTATATTTATATATAATTTTTTATACTGTCTAATAATTTTATATTATATTATCTTTATGATGAAAACATTTATTATATTTGTTGACATAATTTTTTTAAGTATTCAGATTCATACAGATTCCTTGAAAGCATCTCCTAGAAGTAACTGCTGGAAAATTATAAGGACTCGAGGGATGTATTCGAAATGAGAAGTACCTAAAAGACATCTGTAGGGCAACCAATAAAGAATAATACATTAGCCAATTCGGGCAAATAGGGTAAATATACCCAAATTGACAGATCCGAAAACCTTGAGCATATGTACTAATAGCTGACAATAATTTAGATATGTACAATAAATTTGATAGTATCATTCCTTAATCCTTAATCCTTCTAGTAGTATTTCTAAATACGATCTCCAACAATTTTAAATTTAAATCTCAATTTCTCTTGAATAAAGAAAACTTTTCCACACTCTATTTTTGCCTGGCAGAGCCATATGCGTTCATTTAATAATAATAATTAGATACACGATTTCTTCATTAGCCGCGTAAATTGAGATGGGTGATACTTTCTAACACTTTATAGTGCCCATCTGTAACTTCACCCCGTTGAGCAATGAACAAAACAAAGTAAATATAAAAACCCATTCTAATGGCTGTGAAGCGTGTCCTGGAAATAGTTTTGCATAAATAGGCTGGCCAAACAAGCCGTGAACACGGCGAACGTGTGTGAAAAAGTTAATTAATTTATGTCACATTCTTTATGCCCACTTGGGGACGGCATGCCGTCCGTGCATTATCATAGTTGGCGAGGGCGTTAATGGATGCCTATGTTAAAACTACGCATGTTTGTCCATTTAAGCCCGTAATTTGTGTCGTAAATCACTCCAAAGGAGTCCGCCCACGCTTCGCACCTTCGGTGACCTGGCCCGGCCAATGTTGAGCTTGTTTGCCTAATGACTCTAATTGGGGATGAAAATGGAGCTGGAGCGGGAGTCGGAGCTGGTGCTGTAGCTCGGAGTTCCAGCTGAATTTGGCACGTAATCGGCAAGTGCTTGGAACCCTTTTTGTCGACAAGTCTTTAGCAGGTCATGTGAGCACATTGACGAGTATCATAATACCAACAGCCGCAGCAGCAGCAGCAGCAGCGGTGTCATCGTCATCTTGGACGGCTCAGCCATCATTAGCGCCATTTGTTGGCCAAAAGCCAGAGGACGAAGCGTTCCAGGTCGCTGCGGTCGGGCGGGGCGGGGAAACGAGTCCGAGTTCGACTATAAAACCGGTTCATTTGCATATCAAAGGCATAATCAACACCTTCCACAAACAACGACCAAACACAATATGGCAGAGTCCAAAAGCCACAAAGTACTCGCACACACACACATACACACATATTTTCGTGCGCAAGGTGTGCCCATAAAAACCCTGTTTCTGGACCAAAGGACGGACGGACAGACGGACGGACAGCAACCGCAATGCAGCATTGACGTGCTCCATTTGCCAGAGAGCTCCACAAGCTGCTCATTTGCATGCGTACATGTGACGCTGGCCCATGCTCCAACTCGAACTACGACTCCTTCTCCAACCCCGCCTCAAATCTGACTACCAGTCAGCAACTGGTTTTCCAGGCTCTTCACTTGCTGTCTCCTCCCCACACTTCTTGGCCCTCACTTCGGGCCAGGCCCACATTCACTGCCGCAAGGTGTGAAATTATGAGCCTTGCATTAGTGCTAATTGGCTCAACGTGCTCTGCATGCAAATGCAAGCAGCAAATGCATCGGCAGTAGCAAATGCACTTCTACGATGCATAGACAGGCAAATGCGTGGAAAGCACAACATAAATAAGACTCCCATAATAAACTTAAAAAAAAAATTAAATAGAAATACTAGCTCAGTTTGAAGCAACATTGAGGAAAGACTTTAACAGATATCAGCAAGGAAAAAAATAATTTATAAATAAGCATATATAAATTGTGAATTGCTTTTTATATACTCTTTCAGTTCATATCCGATTTAATTAACAATCACTTAAATCAGAAAAAATTATCTCCAGGGTTTTTTATATATTAAACTAAAAGTATTATTAGACTAAGACATAGGTTTATTAAAAAATTAAGCAACAATAACAATGATAATAATATTAAAGCCCCTGTTTCTTCCAAGGCGAGACCCTTAAGGAATGGTATTATAATTCGTATAAGATTAACCCATTAGAAATGGGAATTCAGGGTATACAGGTTTGATAATAAATTTCACCAACTTTTTGTTAAACTACAGTAGAATACGGCTATGACGACTCCGCTTAGAGCATCTGTACGGTTAATGCGAGGAAAATTCTGGTCCCAAGACAAACTTATATGAGCTAACTTTTACGTTTATAGAGTATTCCGTTTATAACGACAGTCCCTTGATATAATCATTTAAATATAGTGTCATCTATTTAGGTTAGAACTAATATTATTATATAGGCATATATAATATTAAAATATACTATACTACTACTACTATAATATACTTCTATTCTTTAAGACTTAACTGCCAAAGAAAACTATGTGCTCAATATATATCGTACGTTTATAAAAATTCTGCATCAACATATAATACCTCTAATATACTCGTTCTGCATTGTCTTAGTAAGATTTGTTTTAATGATTATATCCAAATTCTAGAAAATTTAATATTTATTTTGCCGCAAGGCTTCAACTTTGAAAGTTGCTATGTGAATAATTCTTAAATCTTAAAAAACAAAGCTTACTCACAGTAACAATTTAAAAGACTTAACCAAATCATCACTGCGAATCATTTTATATGTTTATGTATTTTTGTATATTATAATAAAATTAAGACTTTAAGATTATATCCGAAATCAATCTCTATTTACAAAAGGTTGGCATTTTCTAAAATAACGTCAATTTATTAGTAGTTTGTACAGCATACAATATATTACATAAGGAGCCTCATGCTCATCTCGCCTGCTTCGCTCACACAGCTCCCATTCCCACGGCCACTCCCACTCCCCCTAGAGCAGCGCTCGTTGTCTCCTATGTGCTGCATGTGCTCAGCTCGAAGGCAGCCTTGTGCAGACGTGGCAAGCGAAACAGTTTGGGATTGAAACAGTCTTGGCCAACTTTGAAGCCAGATTCAAACTCGGTCCGCATTGGCATTGGCATCGGCAGCGCCCCCTCTCAGCCTCATGCGCCAACTGGACGAATCCAAATTTTCTGCAGCTGCGCAGTTGGCGCCGTCGTCTAACTTCCAAGTGAGCGGCAGACACAGTTTAGGGCGGAGCCAACGTCGCATTGGTGGCATTTCGCAGAGGCGACTACAACGACCTGCGCCGAGCTTGGCATTAGGTGCACAGCTTGAGCTCAGTCTGCCCAGCAGCCGCAGAGGAGGCGAGGGACACGTGGCATGTGCCATGTACCATGTGGCAAGAGACGCCCACCCCAGAAACCGTTAAATATTTTAATGGCTAACAAAAGCATTTTTGCAAACGCATTTATTATGCTCCCAGCCAAATACATATTTATTTTTCTGCTGCCCGAAAGATTTTAACATTAAAATACGGACCTACTCTCGTAATATCCCTTTTCAGACGACTTTAAATTGCAAGCATTCAGGTTTTTATAGCAGTGCAAGAAAAATGAATCTAGATTCTCTTAATACAACAAATACAATTTTTTAATGTTAAATATGGAATTCAGTTATTATTTATGGAAAGAATATAAAGTTTTGCCTGTATTCAGTTTAGTTTGAGAAAGTATAGTTTTATCGAACGGAACTTTTTGAAAGATAATTTTAAGAAAATAAAGAAAACAAACATTAACTTCATAAAAAAAAAATAAAAACAAAAAAAAATTAAATTTAAAAAAAAACTTGTTTTTGGTTTTTTGTCAAATATTATATTTATGTATTTACCTTCTGTAGCTTATATAAATATATATAAAATGTGCAAAATAATAAAATTATGTTAATATAACCTATTTTAATTTAATTTAATAAATATCAGCTAATGAAGCGGATTAACAGACTTTTTGAAAATGTATAGATTTTAATAATCAGTTTTGTATTTAAATAAATTTTTATATGTATGATGTTTTATTTAACTCAAATACATGAAAATACTTAAGACACCAAAATTATTTATTATTATTAAAAAAAAATATATATTTATTTATACTTTCAACACTTTACAACACTTTCGAGGTAGTTCAGTTAGAAAGTTAAATTTAAAAATAGGATTAAGTTATGGAAAAAAAATTTTAATTTTATAATTTCACTGTTGATATATGATATAAATTTACTATAGCAAATCGGTAAAAACTATAGCTTCAAATGTGGAATTTACATAAAAGATCTTTGGAATAAGCTCATTTGATATATGTTTAAACATTTATCATGAATTGTTTATCCATTATTCCATAACATTAAGGTCATTATAATTAAAAATTCCTTTTTTTTTTTTTTTAATCTGTAGTTATATGAAATAATATAAATATCTGGGAGATAAGTGCATTGTTAGCACTGCTCTTCTATCTTTTCTATATGTGTATGAGAACTAACTTTCATTTCTTGACATTCACTAACTCTCTATTACATTTTCTTTACATGATAAGCAATATTGTGAACCTTATATAAGTGTTGAGAGTTCAGGCTCGCACATAACGGTTATTTGCTACCTAAAGTGCTGTTTCATTCTTTTTTACGATTAGATTGTTGCTCGAAATGCGATTTGCATATGTCTGAGATTGTGGTAATTGTCATATCATAAAAGTCAGAGAAACCCCAACGACATGTGATGAGCAACAATAAGCCAACGCCACTTGAGCACTTGAACTTTCACCCCACAGCAAGGGGCATTACCTCCAATAGTGGGCAGTCTCCACAGTTGAGAGCGAAAGACTAGGAAATACCCTCAAAGTCTTGATGAGCTCAGAATGGTTCATATGATGGGATAATCTGATTATTATTTTTAGATAGATTGTTCAATGGATGTATTAAGAATATATAAGTTATGAAATATACATACATATATTCAATGTTTTTTATAGATTAATATTAATCGATTTCATGGAAACTGGATGGATCGCTCTTTTTTAAAATCAATATTACCTATCCTTTATACCATGTTATTTAAAGACCAAAAAGAGTATACTTAGAGCATACAGAGACCTAGCCATTTCCTTTGTACTATAGAATAATATTCCACTTTGTAATTTGTATAGAATATGTGAAAAAAAACCTGAATCAGTTTCATGTCGGCAGCTTTATCTAACATTAGAAGTAGGTTTTTCGTGTGGGCGTAATTATTGGACCCAGTGTCATGTTTAACCCGCTCGTAAATTATAGAGATCCTTATAGCTAATATGTAATTTATGGCCCGGCTCACAATAAAAACAAAAAAAGAACAGTTACATTTTACACACACACGTAAAACAAATGCGCCGGATTTGGCGTACATTAGCCGCAGGAAAGGACCAAAAGACTTATTTTCTGGTCAGCAATGGCAGCATTTAGTGGTGTTGACCTTTGGCTATGCTTGGGGTAAGGGACACCCACAACGGACCCACATCAGTGCAGGCGAAGGTAGCCTAACCTTTTTTTTATACACAATCTAATTACAGTGGCCGCCGGCTGAGGTGGCTGCCAGCCACTGAGAGTATGTGGCGCACTTTAAAGTCGCAACTGTGGCTGCACTTTAAATAATCCATTAGCGATTACAGAATTCGACATTGGCTAGAGAGCTGGGCGCTGTTCAACAAAAGGGCTTAAAAGCTAAAACCTGTTGAGTCGTTTCGCAATTCCCCAAACACTTGCCAAACTAAAGCCAAAGCCAAAACCCAACCCCTTCAATCCAGCCAAACATCTTAGACAGGCAACTCCTTGGCACAGATTATGGCTGCTTTGAATAACAATCGATGGCGCGACAATGGCTCAAGCCATCGATGATGTAGATGTAGATGGCAATGCAAATGGCAAATGGTAAAACGGAAGTGCCTGGTACTCCTGCTGCTACCGTCACTGCCTCTGCTCCTGCAGCCCCTGTATTGAGTATCCTTATTGTCTTGACATTTTATGACTGTCTGGCAGCTTTTTTCACATTTTTCCAAGTGATTCCAGCACTTTTTTCTTCTTCAGTCCATATCCTTCATGTGCAATAAATTGTTGACGCCCAACGACTCAAGGACAAAGTCAATTTTTTTCTACAGACAAAAAACGACTTGAATGAAAATATGCATTCAATATTTCGTGTTGTATAACTAATAGATTTTTTCAGTTCAAGTATATATACATTCAGACAATATACATACAAGTTTTTTTATTATACACCTATTTAAGATTTTGGTTTATAATCCAAAGACTTGTTCCATCAATTTAAGTAGTTAGAATGTGATTAATGAAGTTATTCAATCGACAGCAAGTATCATCAAGATAAGCTAAGCTCATTTTAAATCAATTAATCTATATAACATGAAGTATATTGATTAAATGCTAATTAATGCTACATTAAAAATAACAAGATTTTTAAATCGTTCTTAGCTTTATTGCTTTAAGCAAACAAAATAATTAAGAAACACAGTGAGTAAAAAAATACGTGCTTGTATTTAAATTGGTCGTTAATAAGATACATTTTTGTATACTTTTTAAGTAGCACTCTTCAGCAAAATATAGTTTTTTACGCTATGCAGAAAGTATATTTTTAAGTTGATTCTGAAACCCGTTTTTAATTTTTTTAATTTAATTTTTTTTTTTTTTTTTTTTTTTTTTTGCTTATCATGACACAATTTCTAAAAGACGTCAAGGCAATTTGATAGATGCTTCAATAGAACGTTCTATAAACTATCATTAGTTACGGTTAATGGATTAGCCCATATATTGGTCTAGATGAAGAGCACATAAGTTCTTGTGAAGCCAAAAGTTTGATAGGTTCGTGGTTGTGTTTAAAAGAAATTGAATTTTGCCGAAATCAAAACAACAACAAATTCCAATAAAATGAATAAAATAAATTCATATAAAATATAGCAACGATGTTTTATAAGAATAAAGTGATACAGATTTTATCCTAGTCATTGTTAAATTATATGAAACTTTTTAGTCTACTTTTTAGTTCTGAAACGCGAATTGTTTGCTTAATAAATTGTAGACATATATTATGTCGTCCCAGACAAGTTAATGACTATAATAAGTAAAAATGATTATGCACGTCTAAACGGTTATTAAAAAAGTTAGATCTAAGCTTAGCTTAGCTTGAGATAATACCAGACTATAAAAGCGCATATTAAATTAAGGCTGTTTAATAGCTATTTCCTCAGTTGCATACATTTTTAATAAACAAATACAAAAAGACAATTGAATTAGCTAAAAGGTGAATTTCGTTAGTATTATTTGCTGTGATAATACTAATTTTTTTTTATTATTATTATTATTTTCTTTTTATACATTTTTTCTAAATACACGAGCTGCTGATCAACAATGTGCATGTCAAATCGCCGTTGGCTTTGCCAATAATCATAAATAATTCCATTACAATAATTAGTGATGCATACCTAATGGTGCCTCAAATCAAATAATCGCCAAAGTGTCTAAGTATCATTGATAAAAAAATAGATATTTATAAAAATCAGAGAGGTAAGGCGCATGACGGAGATAAAGTCTACGACTGAGGTCGCCGCCAAACCAAACAAATTAATCAATGAGGTAATCACAATTTATTCTATCAAATGATCAAGTTATTTAGCTGCCAACTGTTAGTTCTGCTCCAACAATTATTGTTGCTGCTGTGGTTGCTGTTGTTGTTTACAGTGTTGGAGATGACTTCTGGCTGGCTTCCCTTTGTGTTGCCCACTGTGTGACCCACTGTGCGAGCGATCATTGCCTTTGGAATGACAAAAAATACAACAAAACAACAGCAAAGACAATATACAAAATTGTAAATATTTTATTAATAATTCTAAGAGCTTGAAGCGCAAATACTCTTCTCCAAACACAAGAAATGTAAAAATATAAATAATAATATTCAAGCAAAAAGTGTACTATTTCATTGTTGTTTCTAGCACTTCAAAGAATTTGTATTTATTATAATTTTTAGCATTCCTAAATTAATTTTTATTTATTTATTTATTTTATTTTTATACCCTGAACCCATTTTCAATGGGAAATCAGGGTATAATGGTTTTGTTGAAATGTATGTAACAGGGAGAAGGAGGCGTGGCAGACCCCACAAAGTATATATATTCTTGATCAGGGCGACGAGCTGAGTTGATTTGGCCCTGTCCGTCTGTCTGTCCGTCTGTCCGTCTGTCCGTATGTATGAACGCGTCGATTTCAGAAGATATAAGAGCTAGAGACTTCAATTTTTTTTTAAAATGTCCGTAATTACAGCGCGCATATCAAGTTTATCATTAAAATTCGATAACTCATCCCGATCTTTTTTTATCGATAAAAAACCTTATCGAAAACCAGTTATAAAATTATATCTTCTACACCTTTATTGCTAGAGTCTCCAAATTTTTAATGTATGCTTACATGCAATTTATACAATTTCGGTTTTTGTTAAAATTTACCCCCCACCCTTAAATTCACCCCCTCACCATCACTTTTGTAAAAAGCGTATTTCAAATACTAGAGACTTGTGCTTTGGCAATTACATGCATATCCATGTTATAATCATAATCTGAAAGTTTCATGAAGATCGTACGTCCATAAAAAAAGTTATTAAACAATTAAGTTCTCATAGTAAGCGCACACTGCAGCCCATGCGTGTTTATGCGTGGGTGCTTGTGTGTGTATGTGTTTGTGTATGTGTGTGTATATGTGTGTGGTTATGTGTATGTGTGTGTGTATGCGTTTGTGTATGTATGCGTGTGTGTGTGTGTATGTATGCCTGTGTGTGCGTACGTGCCTGTGTGTGTGTGTGCGTGTTTCTTGTGTAAGCTAAAAGACGCGAAAAATTATTGAAATATCTATTGCTCCAAGGGTTCAGGGGATCTCGTAGTCGAGCAGTCTCGACTAGAGCTTTCTTACTTGTTTTATTTATACTTTATTAATCTACATTTATTTTTTATACGTTCCCACCTATTTTTGCATACCTCTGACTTTTATTTATAATCATAAATTAATTAAATTATTTATATATTATATTATATTTTTAATTTAGTTTAATTTTTATGAGTTTTTTGTATTAAAAAAAAAAATAAAAATAAAAAAAAAAACTTGCATATTTATAATATGTGTATATGAATTTTAATAAGAAAAAAAATTGAATTTTATCAAATTCAATCTCTAAATTCTTAATTTAATAATAATAAAAATTGTTTAATTAATTATGAATTTGAATTAGAAAAAAAATTGAATTTTATCAAATTCAATCTTTAAATTCTTAATTTAATTACAATACAAATTTTTGTTTGCTGAGGTTTCAATAGAATTATATAAATGCAATTATATATATTGTATATTATTTATATATAAATATATTGATCTGCACTGAAGAGGAAATAAGGGAAGGAAAAGTTGAGGCTTCAATAGAAATAGAAAATCTAAAAAGTTTCATCTAGCTATACAAATATATTGTTTATGATATATACATAGTATATTGTATATTATTTATATATCTCAACAGAAGAGGAAATAAGGTAAGAAATAGTTTATAATCAAATACTCAATTGTTCATGCTTAATTACGAACTACATATAATTTTTTGGCGTCTCAAATTTAATGAGCAATCGCACAGACTTGCGAATCGACGCGTATTCCGCCAAGTGAATAAAATAAAATAAGAATATAAAAAAAAACTAACATTCTTCACCTCTACACAAATTTGGCTCATAATTTGTTCTGGCTGCCACATAGCGCGAACAACAAAGGCCACTTCATTATGAGAATATCTATAGCAGGCGGGATAGCCGGCCGACGGTGGGGCAAGGGGCTAAGGGCAAGATCGACGGCTGCTGCGAAGCTTACAGCGTTGGTGGCAGCTGCGATCAGAGCTCAGTCGTCAAACGGCAGCATTTAACTAAAGTCGCAAACTCGCAGTAGGAGCCAGATCACGGCTGGAAGCATAACCAAAAACAAGTCAAGTTGACGTAGTATTCAGATTCGATTCTCTGCTGTGGCTTACACAATGTTTGGCACTCGACAGAATTTGGTAATTTGTTTGAATGGGCTCTGCGTTAGACCGTGGTGAGTGTCTAAATCGAAATTGATTTTATTCCCGTCTTTTTTTTGCTTCTAACTCGTTTCAGTTGCTGCTCGCGTGTCTGTGTGCGATGCTGTGCATCAGCTTGGCCGAGCTGCCAGAGAAGGATGTCATCAAGGAGGATATAATTGAGATAGCGAACGAGACACAAAAGGTCATCCGGGTCAAACCCGTGGAGCTGCCCTTGAAGCCGGATCGCACACCCGGCAGCCACATGAACTCGGAGCTCTTCCAGATCAAGACACTGCAAAGAGGCGAGCAGCGTTCACGCCAACGTAACTACCTGGACTCGAAACGTATGCGGCCAAGGCCGAGGATTAGTGAATCCAGTGGTGAAGCAATGCAGCCCGCTTTGAAATTCTCGTACACGCCCGAACTAAAAGCCTCTCCCAAGCAGAAGCTGAAAAGGAAGCAGCAGAAGCAGCTGCACTACCCGCTCGAGTCTAGCCCAACCACGGTCACGGTGGAGCCGCTGCCCGTTCAGATGTCGCCCGGTCCCTATCCCATCTACTATGTGCTGTCCAAGACGAACGGACGCTTTGGCAAATTTCCCATCAAGTCCTTCCGCTCGCCCGCCGAATTCGCCAAGTATTTGATCAAGAGCAAAGCCGAGCCCCCACCACGAACGCAGCGTTTCGAGGCGGGAGTCGATCAAGTCAAAGTAAATGGTAGTCGGTAGCTTTACTGCTTATATTTTTTCATTATTTGTGATTTGCACGCGCGCGCTTTGTATGCTTAGTTAAATTAAATTATTCACCATAATTATAATTGCTAATTACCACAATATACATATCTACATATCTATCTATCTATAATTACACGAAAACACGTATTATGTATGTACATACGCTTTGCCTGAAGTGCCCAACCCATTGTACATGCACAAGTATCTCAAAAATAAACCGAAATTGCTACATATGTATCTCAACTGATCTCTAATACCTAACTGAGCTTCCAACTGAGTTGGCCTTGGTCCCAAGTCTGGCAGTTGTTGACAGACGCCTAACAGGCCAAGATCGAACTTGGCTCTGACTCATCGACCAAAACAGTTAATTGTCGACGATTCTTCATTTCTTGCCTCGTAATTACATAGAACACACTTGTTGTTATTGTTGTTGTTGTTGTTGTTTTTGTCTATAATATGCAAATTTGGGATCACAGCATTTGATATGCTGTATAATTAAAGAGACAAATTCGAATAAAGTAGTTATTCATATGGGTAAGTTCGCATTTACATACCTTTGCCCATGTAGCCTCTACACAACAATAGATACAATTTGATTTATTGTCAGCATCTTCTACGCTTCATCTTCGCATCGTCTTCTGCGTTTCTTCGTCGACTCTGGCATGGCAAATTAATTATCTGCTTTCTTATGCATCATAGAGAAGATAGAAAACAATTTGGCGATTCTGTTACGGTTCGCCAACTTTCTCCAGAATGCTAAGAATTAGAACCTTTTAGCATAGCAAAATGAAATGCTTAAGTTGCTTTCTTTGTGTTGCTTCAGATTGACTTTGAGATAGAATAGAAAACAGACAGACAGAGAAGCAATAAAAAGTTGAAGAGTTTATTGGAAATCATGTAATACTTATAAAATCTTGTTTTATTTATGCATTTCTTTTTAATCTTTTCGAATATTCTTTTGCCTATTATTTTTATTTTAATGATAAATTTTTTTGTTTATTGACTTATGAATCATTTATGGCAACTGATAAGCTGAATTTCCATAAAAGTGTGAAGTCACAAAATCTGTATGATTAAGCATTATTATTTGTTTATTGGGTCAAATAGATCGATATTAAAATACTCGAGTTTAATATAGGAAATTAAACAGTTTATGTACTGCTGGTAAATTAAATAAGTTTCAATAATAAATTAACAATTATTTTTGGGATCCTGAATGTATAATAAATAGAATACAAAATAGAATCATTAGTAATTTAAATTTATGTATTAAAAAATATAGTTAGAATAAATACCAATATATATAATATATGAGAAATTGCCATATAACAATTATTTTTTCTTATTCAGATTGATAATTACTATTATTATCTAAATTGATTAATATTATAATTAATTTAATTAATTAATTATTAAAAGAAGTGGCTAGTATGAAGAAGCAGAGAGTTGATCTGCTCATGTTCATCCGTTTGTCCATGCTTCCATTTCTCAGATCGTCTGTTAATTACAAAAGCAAAACAAAATTTGTTAACACCAGAAGCGTTATTTTAATAATATTATTATTATTATATTTTAATAAAGTTTGCGTTATTTTAATTTTTTAATGACTCATTTAATTTCTTGAATATCGTAAAAAATTCAAGTTTTTTATACTCGAAACTATAAAAGAGAGAGAGAGAGAGAGAAAGAGATTCCAAGTTGTGCTAAATGACTAATGTTAAATTTGTTGTATTATGGTATTTCCATCAAATGTTATTATTCTTTCGAATAAAGTATTCGCCATAATATTTAATATAATATAATTATTATAGTATAATTAAGTATAATTATTATAGTCTATTGGTATGTCAAAATAGTAGTTATATAATGGCAGTATATTACAGTAGTATAAAGTGCCATAAAAGCGGCTTAGCAAAAGATTAGTTAGATGAGAATAGCTACGACTATAGAGAAACAGATATATACTATATATGCTGACGCTTAAACATATATATTAAATCAAAATTAATTACTAATACTTGAAAACAGAGTATCTATCTCGCTACTTATAGTTATTTTGATTTATATTATAAATGACTCACTGGAAAAGCGCAAATATCTCCAGCTCATTCCGACGATGAGCAAATAATTTGTTTTAATTGGAAATCACACGTGCAATTTTATCGACACACTTCAATCAAGGCCCCCTCTGCCCAGGAAATTATTAATTGCGGCGTGCCGCCCCATACGAGCGCCCAGCTCCAAGTCGAGCCGAAGGACGAGCAAAATCACAAGCTCAACCACTAAAAATTGATGCTCTCGTAATAATTATGATATTGTGGGTAGGGAAACCGCATAAATGTGGACAGGAGAATGGGGGGAGGGGAGGTAGCACTTGCTGTCGGGTTGTGCAGTGTAATTTGTTGCCATCTCTGTCTCGCTCTGGCTGCTAACTGAGATGGGTTAATCATTTCTTGGGCCTTTTCTCATTACTTTTGCTCATTTCGACATTTCATTTCATTTCGTTTCATTTTATGTATGTAAGCCGCATCGTATATGTGTGTGTGTATGTGGGCGAATGTGTAATGAACTCTGGCAGCACGAATTGCTTGTGTGCAAACACACACACACAACCACACACACACACATGGGAGGCATGACGAACAAAGTGTGATATTCGAAATTTCCCAAAGGATTCAACGCCATATTTTAGTCACGAAAAAAGATTCGCGTGCTGGAAAAGTTCAAGCACAAAAACTTGGCAGCACCAGGAATGAAAGAAATGGAGCAAAAGTTGATTCCACGCAAAACTGGGGAAGGCTGACTGACTGGATGGCTGGCTGACTGCCTGGCTGGTTATAATCAAGCGTAAAAATGCGAAATTAATCAACTTCAGCAGCGTCTGCTTCTCAAGTTAACAACGCAGAAAAAATTGAATTAAAACTTTTGCAGCGACTGCCAATCTAGAATCCTGCACCCTTTCTAACGCACAAACAAAAAAAAAAAAAAAAAAAAAACTCAGCCAAGAAATTTAGCTTGGGGTTTTACTTGGAGAGCGGCTACTGCTACTGCTGCTGCTGTTATTCAATTATGTATTTGCGCTTGTCCTGCAGTAAAAATTACAATCTACACGACAAGTCAACAAAATTATGAACACTCCTGGGCAGTAAAAAGTAAATAAAACTCACTCCCGACGACCAAAATATACAACAGCAAAAATCAACTGTTTGGGTATAACTGACTGATGTCATACTCGTTTATGGCATAAAGATTTATCAATTTAAATGTATTAATATATATATTTGATCAATGTATTATTGGTCAATCAACTAAAATATTTTTTAACGTATTCTTACACGAAAACTCAGAAAGAAATAGTTTTTCATAAATTTGATCACAAAAGGTGTAAATATAAAATAAAAGCTAATATAAAATATAATAAGTGTAAATATAAAAAATATATTGTACTAGAGTATTTTATTATAATACATTCTTTATACTCTATTCATATGCTTGATATACAGTTAATACAGAGGATAATTGTTTTCAGATGGATTTTCCAAACCAAAGTACATTTACATGTGCAACATTTGTATATCCAATTTTAATGCTCCAGTTTAAATATAACAGATATTAGCAACCAGAGTTTGAGCATATATACAATACCAAATGTATAAAATATTATATTATATCGAGTTCATGAAATTCCTAAAAATAAATATATTTTTTTCTTATATTAAAATTCCATAAAATTCCAAATTCAATGTATAGTTACAGACATTGCCCAAAAAGCCAATATACCCCTTTTTGGTTCAGCATCGAGTATGAGGAAAGAAACAAAAAAGGCGAAACTTTTCTCAGTGCGACGCATCGCGGACAAATTTTTTCCCATTTGATTTTGGGTGTATTTCTTGTGCTCTTTGCCGTTGTACTTCCAGTTTTCCAGAGCAGTGCGGTAATTGCAACTGCCGCTGTCCTATGGGAAATGTGAAACAATAAATGAAAATAAATGAATTTTTGTTAGCCACCTGCCCACAAGAGCGACCACAGCTCGAGGCCAAAAACCTCGGCTCTGCGTAGCCTGGCTAAATGCCCAAATGCCCAAAATGCCATGAAAGCAGTCTAAAAATTGCATTAATAAAACCATAATACAGCCAAATTTGATTCAATAGAACAGGGAGAACAGGGAGGAGCCCAGCATAGGCCCACCCACCCTCTGTCCGCTTAATCAACTACACATTTATCTACAAGACATTGGCGACAAGGGCCAAGTGCAAATGTGAAATTTGTGACCCTTTTCCAATATCGCTTTACTTCGCCTCTAAATATCAAAATAACCAGACATCGAGACTATTTCGTGGGAGTCGAAAGCCATTTTATCAAAAATTAATGTTTAGTTTGAACATTCTGTGACATTATGCGAGCGTCAGACGGGTTAAATGTTGACTCCAACCACGACGAAAGAGCCAAGGGTCGCACGGCACAGTGGGACGCTATGCGGAAAATGTGTATGATATGAAGTATCTACCTTATATAATTGGAAAAATTCGTACTACAAATTAACATAATTAAAGTAATGTTTAGTATTATGAATTTATTTTCAACTATTTTTAATAAATAAAAAGAAATATACATATTACAAATGTATTATATATATAAGAAAATATTGTATAATTAATGAAAAAAAGTATAAGACGCCTCCCTAATATATATTTCAAAATTCTTTAATAATTCAGGTGTTTGAAGATTAAATAATTGTTATATTCCCAAAAATTAAATAATTTAATAAAAATTATTTTAAGTATTTTATTAAATAAATATAATTAAACACATTAATTATATTAAAATTACGATTAAGATTCAATATTATAAATATTTTAAAACGGGTTAAAGAATTAAATAATTTAATTCAATGTTATTTAATTATGTTATATGATACATGTAATTAATTAATACATTTTAACACATTTATATTAACGTAATAATATTTTTTCTTTTACTCTTTTATATGTATATGTATATTTAGTTTATACATTTTTTAATTTTTAATTTTTTTAATTTTTCTCAATCACTAATAATTGGTTATTTCGATTAAATTATTTGTAATTTGTATTAAGCTATTTGTTATTTGTAATATTAAAATAGTTTAAAGAATAATTTTTTGTACCACTGTAACATACTTGCCTCTTATAGGCAGCGAAAAACTTAAAGCCATAAAAAGTGCGCCCTCATGTCCTCGAGACGTTGTTACTGACAGCTCCGTTGGCCACCGAGAACAGAACGGCGGGTCGAATGCAGAAAGTTTGTGACGTCTCCGCAAAGGTGGCCCGGACAGGAGTCGCCGCCGGACTGGGGATGGGGCTGCTTAAATATTAATGCGACCCCAGAGCCAGGGGGCAGGCCATGAATAAATTTTTGGCTATGAATTTTCAATCGCAAAACGCCGCCTCCCCAAATTCATTTGCAGCACTTTTGCTGTACTTTTCGAGCTGGCTTTAAGGCACAGCAAGTCGTGAGGTTTTTAGGCAGATGAGCTTGTATTAGGTGTCAACCGCAGCCCCAGGGCCACGCTGTCCGAGTATCTGTGAAGTGACCATTGCATGCACTTTTAGCCAAATTAATTTGGTTTCCGGTCGTCCCCCAGTCCAGGGCTCACCAGTGTGCGTGGGAACTTTATGCGCGACCATGTCGAACAGGGCTGAATGTCCTCTACGTGCGTATGGCGCCAATTGCCAATTGACCGCAAAGCCCAGCACCAGCCCATGCAGCAAGAGAAGCCGGCTTAATCAAAATACAAAACGCAAGCCGAAAAAGTCGTCACCCATTGGCAATGGGCTGGCAGCCAGCCCGGCCCGGCCACCACATTGGCCACACACAGATTTTATTTGCTTATCCGGACTTTATGCTGTTTTTATTTGATTTTTATGCCTGGCGCTATTTTCATTTCTGTAATTGAATTGTCATTGTCCAGGCCAGGCCAGGCTAGGCCATGCCAGGCCAGTTGCTGTTGCTTTGTCCACTTGCTTGTGGTTGGCTAACCATTTGCTCTGTCGTTCCATCCGTTCGCATGTCGAACCATGTCAAAATGGTTTTGCGCTTGATTGGCGTTGGCCAACACCCAAAGGTATACAAAGTGATGGACGACCCCAGCCCCAACTGCGACTCAGACTCCGATTCAGACTTCGACTCCAATGCGGGTAAAAGGGTTGCAGCTGAAGTTAGGAACACGGAAATCGAATGTGGAAGTTAGAAGTGGTCATTCATTGGCAAATTGGTCCAATTGATGATGCTGCGGGGGGACAAATTCCCCCCACATAAAACTGACACAGTCGGACACCAGAATTTTGTATTTTCTAACTTTGTTGTCATTTGACAAAGGGGAATTCGATTGCAACACATCATATCCAACTTTTGCTACTTTATGCTGACTAACTGACTAGCTGACTCTTTGAATTATTTGATAAGTCATGATATGTCAATATTCCTCAAATTTCAGACAAAACTAGTTTTATGTTAAACCTCAAAACTATTATGAAATATTATGTATCTTAAAATTAAAATATATAAATGTAAAAATTTATTTTCTTTTAATACATTTAAAAGATTTTAAAGAATATATTATATGTATATTGTTTTTATTTTATTTTAATTCATTTAAAGAATTCTAAGTGTTATTTAAAGAATATATCGAAATCGATATATACAAATCTGAAAATATTTTTTTGAATTAATTTAAAATATTAAGACTTTTTTCACATTTATTCATTTTTTTTTTTTTTTTTTTTTTTTTTTTTTTTTTTTCAATTTATTTAAAAGATTTTAGAATTTTAAAATCGTATTTATAAAACAGTTGACCAAAAAATTGTTGTTAGCTTTGGCTTAACTTTCAGTTAAATTGAAAATAATATATAAATATATAAATTTACTCTAGCAAAACAGACAATATAATTGAATATTTATTTGTACAGATGCCACAATTTTATTTAAAATGAAAAATTATATCAAGCGAAATGTTTTCACAGTATATCAATGTAATTTACATTTTATTCGCGCATTACCATCCACACCTGTAATAATGCTCGATTTCTATTGCTCTCCTTTTGCTCGTTTCGGCTGCCCATTTTGAGGACAATTTGAGCAGTTTTCATATTTAAAATTCCCAAAATGGTACTACGTGAGATAATAACAGTTACATTTAATGGATCTGCGCATACATACATACACATATATGTACATATATCATATGAAGTGCTTCCAGATACTTTCATCACAAGGCAATTTGCGCTGCATAAAAAGCAGTCAAAAGATACAAAAACATATACAAACCGAGTGTATATGTAGAAAGTGGAATGAATAGGGTGTTTTTTGCTGAAAAGGGGTTTTTCTTGAGTTTTCGCAACAACCCTAGCCGCAGGCAAAGTGTATCATTAAACTTCCGCCGGATATGCCATTAAGTAAGAGCAGCAATTGGCATTTGCCGGAGTTCAGCGCTCCGAATGGGTATCTCAAGACCATTTGCAATACCCAGTGCTATTGGAAAACATAATGCCATAATCGAATGATAATTTAATAAAGCCAAACTGTGTGCCGTCAACATTTGAATTGTGGCTTTTTGTGTGCGTTGCTTAATTGAATCTAAGTAGGTTTTTCGGCTCGGCCTTCGAGTTGGCTTTGCCAGAAACCAAAACTTCCAACGCACTTGCAGAAACTTAACATATGCATGCGAGTGAGTGTATGTGTGAGTGTTATACATACTATGTGTATGTGCATAATCAGAATGAATGTTCATCAAGGGAATTGAACTTGTGCATATGTGCACACATACATACATACATATGTTTGCTATGCAATGCTTTGCTATGCTCTCGGTGAAGGTGAACAGGCCATGAAATTTGTTTCCTTGTCTCTGCTCGAGTAATTCACATTGACAATGGAGCACATGTTGTTGGCCCTCAACTCTGCCCCTCTCACCTCGCCAGCCACTTCAAATTTACGTGTTTCCACTTGCTATTCAATTTGCATGCATTCATGAATAATGCACCAGACGCATAAAAGTCAATCTCAGTGCAATAGCCCAAACTGCCCAACACCACCAAAGGAACTCAAGTCAGTTATTCTAATGGACTTTAACTAAAAAATTCATAGGCAACAGCATTTGCTGGGAATGAACAAATTGTAATCTATTTGGAAACTCAAGCAATATTATGTAATAAAGGTGAACATCAAGAACTAAGCAAGGTATTTTAAGATTATGTATGGAATTGGGTTGATCTATCTTAGGCTTGAGCAATTTGTTTCCTCTTACATGGTATATGAAGGAGCATTGCAATTTTATAAGGAGAAGAAAAAATATATTAAGACAACTCTACGGTCTCTATTTATCGCTGGATATATAAGAAAGTTATAAATTATATTAAAACAACTAAAAGTTCTCTAGACGGGCGTACCCGACTATGTTATACTGCTGCTGCTTTAATTATACTTTGCTTATTCTTATTCTTAGTCTAACTTTACTGTGAGGAATTCGTTTTTATATAACCGGTTCTTGAATCTCTTAGATTTAATTTAGAGTATTATCAATTTTGTATAAATTACATGATAAAAGTAATTTAAAAAATTTTTTTGATTATATATAGAAAATCATATATGTATTACAATTTTAGATATATGAAGTCCTAAAAATGCAATAACCAAACTATTGTTAACTTCATCACACTCTCTAACAATAAAAGCTGCAAATTTTTTGCAATTACTCAAAGATTTTTGTTCTTCCTTTTATTTTTAATTCCAAATCGCCAAAGAGCAGCGGCATATCATGAGCATATTTGTGAGTGTGTGTGAGTATAAATATTTGCTTACATAATGAATGGGGCTCATTCGTCCAGCTTGGAATTGGGGGACCCCACTCGAATGTCTATGCAAACAGGACGCACACAAATTGTGGGCTCATGTAGTGGTAAGCCACAAGAACCAGGCACTGTCAATTGGCTGACCTGACAGGAAACCAAATTTAAGCTCGATATGGAGATGGAGCCAGAGTCGGAGTTGGAGTCGGAGTGAAGATGCTGGAGACGCTGTTGGCTGAATGCGCACGACTTGCTGTTGAGCTCGTATTAAAAATAATATGCAAAGTGCGGGGACCTGTTGAGATTTTCACAATTCCCAAAACAAATAACATATTCACATATTGTTGCTGGGTCCGGGCGACCACGAGCCACGCACCAAATACCGTACGGTATGTCCTGCTCGAACTCAGGCTGCTGTCGACTTTTTGGCCTCTGCCAGCATTTGGGGGCTGTTTATGATTTATCATCGCCAACGCCAAAGTTATTTCTTCAAGATTAAAATGAGGATGCTTTTAACTGGCACACACACACGCACACACATACATGGCGAAAGTCTGGTTCATTTGCTTAATGTGACAACTTTAATTTGGCAGCCGCTGCTAAAGGAAACGTGCAAAGTGTTTTCTTATATTTAAGAAACGAATATGAGTCAGACAGAGACATTTATATATTTATACTCCCACATACAAACATAAATACATACATGCATATATCTAATACATATGCTCTGTTAGTTTTGGATATGTTTGCCCAAGGTAGTTCTCAACAAACTTCAGTGCAGCTGAACCCCACCTCAGAGCTTGGCCGTGGTACAAAGTTCTTGGGCGCTGAACTTTCGTTGAGCCAAACTAAAGTTGGCCCCGAGGCTGGAGCAGTGCAAAGAGCAAAGCAAACAGAGAAAGCCACAGCGAAAACCCACAGAAACGCAAACCCCACACATTATTAATAATATTTATGATTGAGTGGGCGTTCTCATTATAGCCTGGCAGACAGCGGAGAAACAGCTCCTGATCCATTAGGACAGGACAGTCAAGGCAGTTGCTGTGTAAATTAAAGATAGCTGCTAAATGCTGCCCAGTCTTATAGAATATTTAATGTTAATAAATAAGTTCACACAATCCAGAGTATTAACGAATCTCGAACTGAATTAAATGAATTATCGAATCTTTAATCAGATTTATAGCCGATGTCTACACTACAAATATAATATTATTTATTATTATTAATAGAACTTACATTGACTATGATTATAAATAAAAGTATGTATTCGATTTGCCTATCTTAAATTTAATAAGAATTTTATAATGATTATATTGTTCAAGAAAATATTTTATTTTTTATAAATCTTTTTTAACTGCTATAATATATTAAAAATAAATTGAATCAAACATATATGAGTTATATATTACCAAGAAATTATATCCATTCGTATATAGTATATACTATATACATATATATGTACCATATTTAGCCAGTCATACAGATGCCCAGTAAAAATTGTATTAAAAACAAAAAACAGTAGCAGAACACCAAGTGTATTAAACTGGTTAGAAACTGTATGCTTTTATGCCGTTGTCTTATTTGCATACCTTTGCCCTAACACACATGCATACATACATATGTATGTACATGTTCGCACATCCATTAATCCGTTGCAAGCCCAATGCACATGGGAACAAGGGAATTTATGGCATAAAAAATGGATTTGCGATGTTTTTGCTGGGCAAATTAAATTTATTGCCACAGATACTTATACACCATTGTTACACACGCACACACACAAACAAACACACATGGGCACACGTGTCCCTGAATTTCTCATGCAAACAGGTACGCTAACCGAGCCACGCCCCACGCATCCGCCCACATTTTCATGCGTATTCGCCGGGCGCACAGTGCACAAATTTATTCGTCGCTCTTCGTGGTTTCATTTAACGTGGCATTTCAATGGAAATGGAAAATTATGAAGCGACGTGTCCGGAACTAAAAAAAAATACAAACAAAATACCCGCAAGCAGGCGCTGGCTCTTGCTCGTGCCCACATAACAAATGTACCTGCCTAAGTGGCGCAAAAAAGCCAGGCAACATTGAAAATTAAAAAAAATAGAAGATTGTTGGAGCTTGATAGACCAGAAAATACCCTGTATGAAACTTTTATGTGCTTGTATCCACAAGTCACACAGTTTTATGATTCACAGTAAATGTTAAATTAGTTGTGAACTTGCTTTAATAATCAATTTTATTTATTACTTTAAGTTAAACCAAAGATAAGCTTGAATTTTAATGCAACGGCAAGCAGCGCGAAGATCCTTCATATTTATACTCTTTAAATTTGCGCTCCCATTATGCTCTCTTGTTCCGTTCGTCAGAAGCTGATTTACATTTCGCTCTTTGTTGAAATGCTCTCTTCTTACTAGCTTCTCTCTTTTTCTGTTGCATTGCTTTTCGGCTGCACTGTCGTCAAATAATTAGATAATCGTTTTTGTACTCTCAATGTTATTATTAAGAGCGCCTCTCTTAAGTGTAGCTTAACGATTCTGTTGTTCTTCTCTTTTGGCTGGCATACATAAATACGAGCGAAAATGCAAGATTATACAAAAATGCACAAAAAGCTCATGACGTACATTTTATGACAAATATTATATCTGGTATGTGTCAAATACGAATTTCTTAAAATTTGTAAGTTTCAAGAATATCAATCTACCCGCTTGTCACATTTAAAAGTGGGTATAAACTCCGCCTCGCCAACTGCACGCTTTTTGGCTTTTCAAGCACCCGCCCTGTTGCATTTTGACAATGAGACAGCGCGAGACAAACGAGCCCAATCCCGGGCCACACCCCCTTACGCACCCACCCCATCCCATACCACTACCAGCGGCTTCAGAGGGGGCTGGCTAAACGGAATAAGCGTTAATGCTTCGTTTGAATGAATTTTTGATTGCGTTGTTTACGATTGAATTTACTTCCTGCCTAGCAGACCCCGACTTTGACTACGGCGGAATTTTGCAAATCCGTGCTACATTTATTATACGAGCGCGATATTTTTTGTTTTCGCAGTTTTTTTCTTTTTTCTTTATTTAATATACCGGAGCTGCCTCCTCCTGTGTGTTGTGGCTCTGTGAAGTTGCGCTTAGACGCGCTCTTTGTTTGTCCCGTGCAAGCCCTGCAGATAACTGTTGTTTACAGCAATGACAGCCACGCAATGGCAGCAACCGTGAGTCTCTTAAGAATTGGTTCGAAAGCACGTCGGCTGATAAACGTAATGGCAAAGCAAAAGCACGTAAGTACTTTGCCGAAATAAAAAGAGAGTGAGAGGGAGAGGGAGAAAGAGAAGGGGAGCGAAGCTAACGTTAAGTACACTTCACATTCAATGAGGATTTGCGAATAAAGCTCACTTGGCATTCGAATATGCGATTAAATAAGCGATAATTTCTTATATGAATAAATAACTGAATGGAAAATTAAAGATGATCAGATTATGAGAGTGCGGCAAAGGGAGTGCTCACATACACATTCACAATTACAGTAGCATTTACAGTTACAGTTATCATTCTTATGCTTTGGTTTTCAATTTTTTTCAGTTCAGTTTCGATTTCGCCCTCTAAACGGGTCGCTTGATGGTGTTATATAATCGCATTATTCGACTGGCATTTGGCACCTTCTTCTGCCGTGCCATTACGAATGCTGCAAGCGAATCGTGTAACGGGAAACCAATTAATCTCTATCAGTTGGCTCGTTGGATCAAGTGACAAGACATTGACTGGATTAGTTGAGGGCCAAAAACGGATGAAGTGGCCTAGTGAGTGGCCGAAGTAGCATCTACGACTCCCTCGAGTGCAATCCGAAATGGACGCCAATGAATTGAATGCCAAGCAAAACCCCAAAGATGACTTGGAATCAGAAAACAACGATTGCCATTGCCCTTGCCCGTTACCAATGGCCTAAAGGGCGCTTCTATCAGCCAGGGCCCAGCCTGGCAGTCGCATCCAATTGTACACCACGTGGTATGAGTAATGAGAGCGACCAATGCGTAACGTAAGATAAATGCGACTACGGCGTCTGCTGCAAAGGGCAAAAGCGATTTTACGCTTCAATCAGTTTTGATTTAAATTACAATTATTAACTGCAAATTCGACAGTTCATTGGGGTCGTCAGACAGAGAGTCAGCCTATGCAGTTAAGCAAATAACTTAGACCTACATATATATATATATAGATAAATAAATATGTTAAGCATGGGAGCTACATAATCACGCTTTTAATTGTTGAGGGTCTTTTCAATGACTTTTACATAAAATATCAAAATCTTACTAAGCACAAGAAAACAATATAAACGATAGCAAATATCTAATTAGCTTCAATAATAAATTTGTATATACAGTATACATACATTCAGCTGATACAGTAATTTTTCCTATTCATAATTCAAGCGCACATTTTGCATTTTTGCCCTGGTTTATCTAGCTTGGGAACTGCTTACAAAATATTTACCTTTGCTTATCTGAACAGTTTCTATACAAAATAGCAGACTTGCTGATATCTACGTAATTTTACCCTTAGCTCATTGCGAATTTAGAGTATAATAGTATTATTAAGATACTCCCAATTAAGTATATAGGTTCTGGCATAAATATCATACATTATGAATATTTTCAAATTTAGCTAATTCTAAAATTACCTCCAAATATATGACAAATTTAATTTTAGTAGAAGCTAAAGGGTATCTCACGGTCGCGCACTGCCGTTTACTCGATCGTAAAACAAATTCGCAGCTTCCGTTAACACTGCACAGTCAAGGGGGCTTTAGGGGCCATAATAAATTATGTTGTGTTTATTTACATTCAGCTTCCATATTTTATTGACGAAGATCAGCCACACAAAGTTTTATAGAATACTCGTGTGCAGGCATACGAATGTACATGTACATTGTATATATGTACATATATTCATACAAACATAAGTATGTATAAAAATATCATTTATAGTTAGTTTAAATTTAATCAGAATCTGCTTGCAAATAGAATCTGATAACACTTTGCTTTGCCTTTGGCCGGGGCTATAACTAAACTGGACTTATGGCAATTAAAATGACAACCACGCCAGCTGATTATCAGTTGTTGCTCTTGACTGGCTGATCCGCTGCATTGACCTCCTCCCTTGCAACACTCTGCAAGGGCAGCTTCTCCTCGAGCGTTTGCAGTTCCTTGAGCCCCGCCTCGGGCAGAGCATGACGGCCACTGTTCCAGGGCTGTAGCGTGGACTCGGAAAAGAAAACGTAGATGACGCCGCTGCCAATGAGCATGGCGGCAGTCAGCATGAACACATTCTTCCAGGCCTCAATTGTTTGCTGCAACAGAGAGTCTTTATGAGAGGTCGCCGAGATATAACTTCAATTCCGTAATACTCACGTTGCCCTGAGTTAAGACGCCAACTATGTAGGGCGATATAAAGCCGGGCATGCCGCCGATCATGCCACTCACTCCGAGCACAATGCCCGCATAATTGGGCGACAGATCCACCATTGAGGCAAGCGGGCCAGAGGAGACGGCGCCATGGAACATTGTGGCCACTGCCACCAATACGATGGCCGCTGTTGCATTATAGCCAAAGTAAGCCAGAGCCAGCACCACCAAGCCCTTTACGCCACAGCCTGTGAGCAACAACAAAT
Organism: Drosophila arizonae; assembly: GCF_054131065.1. Taxonomy (NCBI): domain Eukaryota; kingdom Metazoa; phylum Arthropoda; class Insecta; order Diptera; family Drosophilidae; genus Drosophila; species Drosophila arizonae. Next base: position 20,173,893 of record NC_142925.1, on the reverse strand, counting down.
ATTAAGAACATACTTAAAGCAAATTATGAATGTATGTATGTATGTTTGTGTCCGTTCCCACCACCGTTTTAACTTTGTATTTGCTACGCTTCCTTATTATCTTACACTCTCAGTGAGAGAGCTTTCGAATCTAGTGCGATCGAGCGAGATGGACGCTCAGAGTTAATATACCATTGTGTATAAGTATGTGTGCATTGCATTGTTTACCTAAGCAGCAATTGAAGCTTTAACATATTCCGTTACATGTTTTCTCTTCTGCGTGTGAAGCACTGCACAAGCATTAAATAGTTCGTAAAGCTCATATGAATGTCACTTAAGCCTGACCATTTTTGTATTAGTAAACAAGAGTACTAAAGCATGCACACGAGCGCATAAGCATTTATACATACATATATGCGTACATATACATATATTTATGTATGCGTTACAGATTGTAAAAGCTCAGAACACTACTTCTTCGTATTATATCTCTGGATTGTGACTACCGTAATTAGATACGTACATATATGTACATATGTACATACTTACATATGAATAGTATATCTATATTATTACATATTTAGCAATTGATTTTGATTGACATTTATTTTCAACTTACAAACTCCCGTCGCCAGCTTGCGAACATTGGTGCGACTCAGACGATCCGTGCGCAGCAGGTAGTCGGCAAACATGGAGAAGCAGTAAGCGAAAATCATGCGCATCAGATGTGGCATGCCCGAGAGGAAGCCCGTCTGCAAGAGATAAGAAGCAAAGCTTTATCAGTAGCATTAACCTCAGCTGACACAAATTAGCTTACTGCACGTATGTCCCAGTGGTGGATCAGGCGGAAATACGTTGGTCCATGGGTCATCAGCGTGAACAGACCCCAGATGCCACCCCACTGAGCCACCACATTCATCCAGACAGGTCTTGAGGTAGCTATCTGTCGCCATGGCGTTGGCCCAGGTGAGCTACTGTGCACCGACGCCCCCAGTGACTTCTCAATATAACGCCGTTCCGATTGCGCTATACGTGGATGCTCGGCAGGACTGTCATAGACCAGGAATTGCCAGGCGACGAACCACAACATCCCAAATATACCGCAAATATAGTATACCCATTCCCAAGACGTCCAGGCGATGACATAACCGAAAATCGGATAGAACATTGCCACGCCCACAGAGCTGCCCAAATAGGCGCTAACGAATTTACTGCGCTCGTTGGGCGGAATCCATTTGGCTGTCATCACATGCATCGAGGGCCAAGCCAAACCCTGAAAAAAGGTATGAAATATGTGAGATTTTGGGTAAAAGTTGAGATATGTGAAAATCAACATGAATAATAATATATATGGCATATACTTACAGTAACGAGTCCCTGAAATACTCGCAGCCAGAGCAGAGCGGCATAGCTCCAATAGGAGAATATCGGTATAAGAAAACAGCAAAATACTCCAACACCATTAGCCAGTCCAAAAACGAGCTTTGTGCCATATTTGCGGGCCAGAATTCCGCCGGGCAGCTGCAGCAGCCAATGCACCCAAAAGAAGGAGCCCAACAAATTGCTCTGCTTCTTTTCGTTCCAATGGAATCCATCTCGCTCGTAATCGATCTGTAGTTACGTGGATCAAATGAAGTTTTGAATTTCTTCTTAGATATTAAAATAAAATATTAATATTACAAATATTAAATACTGGCCCATTACAAGATACAATATGGTAAAGAAATCTTAATCTCTTCAGCCTTTCAAGAAGTTAGCTCAGACACTCCAACAAATTGAAAGGTTTACTGCTCTATCAAGCATTCCTTGACAGACCTGAAGAACCGATTCTTCAGCCGGCGCGTCATTTAATTAATTATCTGTGATTTTAGATACTTTATATTAGCAGTGCGATAGCACAAAAGTCACACAGACAAATATCTGAATTCCCATATTGAATGGGTTCAAAGTATAAATACCATAAATAAAACTACTTTATAAAGTTAATCAAACCAATTGTAGATTAAATATTTCCCTATGCGTCACATATGCATCACGCACCACTCAATCAATCTGTAACCCACTCGACCAGACATACTCACTTTTGCCCAATCTAGAAATTGACGTTCCCACGAATATCGCTCGACTCGATCGGTGTTATTCGCCGTGGCTACGACAGGTGCGACAGAGGCCAGAAAGTCCGAATGGTTAGTGACCAGCGCATTGATGGTGGCATTAGTTGGCGGTGCTAAAGTCGTTCGCCCATTGACGCCGGCGATCATATCGACAATGGTGATATTCAAATTGATGCGCAGCATATAGTTGACAATGAATCCTATGAATGTCATGTACCAGAGCACCGTGCGCGCCTCGACTGGAATGAGACGAAATGATAATATTTGAGATGATAATGATATGGATGCACACAAAGAGACACCTTTCATAGGGCCATTAGCATAGCTCGGCATTTGCCGCAATCGAAAACAAAACGTGAAATGAAATGTGAACCGAACTGCAGTAGCAATCGTTGCCAAGGCAGCTTGTGGTTATAGCAGTTGGATCTTGAACCAGATCGCTAAAGCCCAGATCCACATGATTTGTCTTTGGCTGAGGGCTGCAGTTGAGTGAGACAAGATATAAAACGATCTTACCTGCCATGATATTATAGTTATATCCAAAGATCGCTCCTTTAAAAATTAACTTTGGATATTTCCGTTCCGTCAGACATCCGTTCGGCCAGACTTCCCAAATCTCACTCTCTGGCAGCAGCCGTATCTACTCCTAGACACTTTGTAGCTCAAGCCACCCACAAACCCATCCACACATCCCACGCAACTGATAAGTGCACATCGAGCAGCTTTATGCTGCAGCTCTCAGCTCCGTTTATCGCGACGATCGTAATCTCGTTTATAATACTACATGGGCTACGACCAGATTAGCGATCGTCATATCGTGCGCTCGCGTACGCTCGCCGACGCGCGAAGATCAATTCTCTCAGTGTTAACATAACGTCTGGGTCGCTTTTTGACATCTCTTTTATCGTCTGGCCGATTCACACATCTCCAAACACAATCTTATCTCCTGCGGTGCACAAGGAGCGTGTGATTTGTTAAAAAGGTAAACAATGAGTTTTCATTTCGAAAAACAAAATCAAAATTAAATAAAGAAGTCTTCCATTTGTATGCGATAGTCGGAGGAAACGTAAACAAACTGTGCAAACACGATATAGTTTTGCAAAATCTTTTCTTACTCTATTAAATGTAAATATTTGAAATCAGCGCGATCTATAGTGAATCCAACAACTGATAATGTAAGTAGATAAAATTAGTTTGCATTTGTAAATATTACAAGATACAGAGAAAAGGTTTAGATGTTTTCTATATGACATCATTATTGGTCTGGATTTAGGCTGAAGTCAAATGTGATCGGAGCTCACTATTATATTTATTGATCTTAATAAATGGGTAACCTAAGTGCGTTAACCATTTGGTGAAGCTACTAAAACCAAAGATTGTCTCTGTTTAGACTTTAAAAAAGATCTAGTTTTTTAGTCAATAATGTGATATGTTATAGTTTAGTATGGTAAATCACGCACACGTCCATATCTTAGAATATCATCCCATCTTCATCCAACCTATTCATTGGTTTCCACACACTATTTACGTATTTTAATTTTTGAGGTAAAATTGTCGACTTTCTCACGACTTCAAATTTTTTTTTTAAGTGAACCCATTTATAATAAGTGTTATGCTCATATTCATAAAAATAATTAAATAATAAAATACTTATAGATACTTTGCCAAGCTTCATCAGAATATAATCTCTGTTAGATTAGATGAATCCTTAATCCCTCAATTATTCCCTTGAAACGGTCAGGTAAATCGCATTAAAAACATGATTTTATCGTGACCTACTGTAATCTGATTGACCAATCACATCATATTCATATTTATATCCATCTTCACATTCAATCTTATTCATAACACAATTGCAGTTGGTGTATTTGTATTCTGTATACATATATTAAATTCATTTATTGTAATTGAAAATCAAGTCACAATTTCAATATGTAATTCTATTAATTCTCTTATTATGTATATTATTATGTATACATAGATAGTTATTGATGGATCAGCCATTGGGATCGCACCAAACGGCATTCACATGCAGATCATTCATATCATGGCTACGTGATAAGCTAGCGTAAGGATTAGATGTACGAGTAAAAACCTAATGTTTGAAACAATTTTGCACACAGTTCCGGCATTTAGTGGCGCTCGATCAATCTCGTCAACCCGTCGAGCTCATCCGGGCGCTATGAGCTGGGCCGGATGGGTGAGAAACAGTAGCTAGTTGCTATTTAGCTTGGTGCTAACAGTTGTGCGCGTCTGCCGTCGTGGGGGACACCGTCGAAGGGCGCGCTCCACAAGTGGCTTCCCACAGACGGCTCAACATTCACCCGACATTCTCGTAGGACATCGCTGGGCGGTCTGTGCTCATCGCTGCGGCACTGGCGGCACTGCCAAAGATCGTCGGCGGATGGTGCTGTTGGGCCTGCTGTTGCTGCTGTTGCTGGTGGGGATGCTGTTGTTGTTGTTGTTGCTGCTGCTGCTGGTGTGGATTATGGGCGTGATGCTGCGCCGGCGGCTGTTCGCTGCGCAACTGGGCCAGCGGGAACATGATATTGTGCGTCATCTGAGGATGATGCAAGTGCTGCTCATTGGGTGGCGGCGGGGGCTGCTGGTGAGCGGCGTGCTGCTGCTGATGGGCAGCCTCCAGCTTGCGCTGCTCACTCTGCTGCTGATGCACCTTCTCGGCGTTCTCCTCGTACTTCTTCTGCAGCTGAAACAGTGGCATCTGCTGTGGGGCATGCAATGGCACCGGATCGACCTGTGACTGCGGCGACGCTTCCTTCTCGCCCTTCTCGTACTTCTTTTGCAGCTGATACATGCTGTGCGACAGATGGGCGGACGCGGAGCTGCTGCTGCTGTTGCTGCTCTGCTTGGCAGCTGAGGAGGTTGAGGCCGAGGACTTCTCCGCCTTGACTGGTGACTTCTTTTGGTACTTCTTTAGGATTTGCATCAGCTCAGACTTCACATCCAGCCGTATTTCCTCTGGCACTCGCTTGATCTCCTCGTACAGCGAGAGGAGGAACAGCTTATCCGGATCACGCTGCTTGCGCTTTTTGCTCTTCTTGGGAAACGCATCTTGCATGAACTGCAGCAGCTTCTCCTCAAACGGCGACTCCCGCTGCAGTGACGCATTTGTGTGTTGCCGCCGCAACAGATGCGGATGCAGGCCACCATGAAAGGCCGGATGCTGGGGCATGCCAGGATGCGGCTGCGTGCTGTTGCCATTGCTGTGCTCGCCACCTCCGCCCCCATTATGCGACTGCAGCTGGGTCACGTTCTGACCCTGGTAGGAGCCACCGTTCGAGGAGCCTGGCGCATCGTTTGTCTCGCCATCATTGGTGTGATGATCCTGCGGCTGCTGAGCACTGTGGGACTGGGGATCCTTTGGGTGTTGCATGTGCTGCTGCTGCTGCTGGCCAGCAGCAGCCGTCAGTATGGCATCGCAAAAGTGCTCCGGCACGTAGTCGAAGCCAGTCATAAAGTTCTCCGGCTTCAGCTCCCCGTTCATTTCCTCGTAAAAGTACTCAGTGCCCACTATATCAATTATGTCGTTATCCTCCTGATTCAGCTCAATGCCCGGTGGCGGCGACCCACCGGACAGCTGGCAACGCTTTAGCTCCGCCAATTTCTTTCGGGTCGTCAAACGCATATCGCGCCAGCACTACAAGTGAAAGAGATTAGGAAAACGCTAACTTGGCTGGCAGAGATACTCACCTTCTTCCATTGGATGATGGTCTTCTTGGGCCCGATGGTGTTGAGCGCCGCCTGGATCTTCTCCCAATACCATTCCTTCTCCTTCTTGCCCTCCATGTATTTCGTCTCGCGCAGCAATGTGATGAGCATCTTCTTCTGCGGCTTTGTAACTCGATCCTTTAATAAATTATGGAAAGTTATGATAATTGTATTGCAGGGCAAAGTCAAGAGGAAGAGGGTTGTCCATTTCAGCCAAATTACTACTGCAATTTGCAGTTACATATTTTATATTGCTATGGCAGTTTACATCAGCTGTTATGTTAACATTGTGGCAGCTCTGTTAAATAACAGAATTAGCATTGAATGCGGAATTGTTTATTTTTTCCTTCATTAACTGTTCAGATTGAATTGCAAAATACCATTGTGGATGTCTTCGTGAATTGTCAGAGGTCAAATGGAGAACAACGGAAATGAAGTAAGTTTACGTTTAGCAGTTCTCCGTTGCAACTTCACGAGACGCCCTTCGCGTTTGGATAAGGGCATCAAAGCCGGCATTACGTCTTAACCATGTCGCAGCTTCTTGTTATCAATTGTAATTATAACAACATTGATTAACAAATATCCACAATCAGAGCATTTACTGGTTACGCGAGTCCCAACGGTGACCCCCACCTGTCTTGACGGACCGCTAGACTAGCAGCGTACACAATATATAGAATTTTATACCATGGACACACGCAGTCACACACACACCAACACTGGCACACTGGCAGACTCACTCACACACACACACACACACTGGATACTGGGCACAGACAAGCGATTTGATTGGGATTTTGATTGTGAATCCAACTAGAAGCAGCGCTCACTGCCTTCTTACCATGTTGACGAGCTTCTTTAAGAATCTGCGTTGGTTGGAAATGTTGAATGTTTTGTTTCCACTGCCGCTGACTATTTAACAATCAAATTTAGCACTTTTGTTTAATTTTTCACAGCTGCACTCCTCCAACATTGTCGTAGTCGCTACTCTGTAGCTTGGCTGACTATGTGTGTGTGTGTGCGTATTGTTGCTGTCTGTGTATGCGACTGTATGGGTTTGCGCTGTGCGTTCGTCTCGTTGACGGTCTCACCAACGTTCTGTCTCTGTCTCGCCAGTGCGCATGCAACTTACCAGCGAACGACTGTCAGTGTCGTTCTCTTTGTCGCTGTGACCAGACGTCAGTTTGACGTTTGTGCCAGCCAACCAGCCCAATTGGAAATTTACTGCCATCCTGTTAGATGTTATAACAGAGTTATTTTGTTTTGAATGTAGGAAAAAAACTACAGATTCGCTTAACATAAGATATCAAATTGAATTTCGATTTATTCTAAACAGAAATTCTTTTATGTTTGTAAGTATATTGTCGGTTATTAGTTTAAGTTGTGTTCATAAAGAAATTAAATTAAAAAAATTACACTAAAACAATTTGAATCCGATTCCATCTGCGTATAAAATTTAAAAAAGTATTCTTTCCCGCCAAATTCTCAAAATGTAAAGCATAAAAATGATTTAGTCCATAATTAATCATTATTATATATTAAAGTTATACAAATGTAGAATATATATAAATTTATTTCGTCAAGCTAAAAATTAGAAAAGTTTACATTGTACAGAAAATAAGAAATGCCTAATAATTTTCCCGCAAAATTTGAAAAATCTAAAGAAAAATCCATTCTCAGTTCATACTTAATTATTATTATATTTTGAAAGTTACAAAAATACAGATTATTCTTAAGTCTATATAATTCTTATATCTTAACGGAGAATAGTAAAAAAGTGTATAGTATAAACAAAATCAGAAATGCCATTCTTCAAACTGAAAGTAGTTAGTAAATAATACAAAAATTCATGTATAATTAGCGCTTAGCTACGGATCGGCCAACAGTTCGCGTAATCGTAGAGACGCCCTCCACGAATTGCGTGCGAAACAGGACGTTGGCATGATTGAAGAGGCCATCCTTCAGGGAGACGATGAGAAACTGCGAGTCCCGGAAATGTTGCTTCAACATGCTACCAATATTTTGTGTATGCGACATGTCCAGCGCAGCATCCACCTCATCGAGAATGTAGAGCGGAGCTGGGGAGAATTTCAACATGGCCAAGACGAGCGATAAAGCCACCAAAGACTTCTGGCCACCAGACAGCTCGCCCAGACTCTCCTTGAAGACGCCATTGAAGCCGACCTTTATCTCAAGGCCACTTAGTACTCCGTTCGTCTTGACAGGACTGAGTAGTGCTTGGGCACCCGGCAGCAGTGTACTGAATATGCCGCTGAAGTTCTTAGTCACTGCCTCCCAAGCGTGTTTCACCTGATCCTGTTCCTCCTCATCCATTTTGACAATGATCTTCTTAATCTTCTCTTTGTCCAGCGCAACGATTTGACGACGACGCACTGTCTCATTGTAGTTCTCTTCCTCGCGTTCCAGTGTTTGCATTGCATTCATATTGAGCGTTCGTTCCATCTTCTCCTTTTTCTCCTGCATCTTCACCAGCTTGTTGCCGGCCTCGACGGGATCCTCTTTGCTGTAATCATAGCGCGTGTTCTTCATGCCAAAGCAATTCTTCTCCTCAGGTATCCAGGGGTATTTAATCTCAAGCGCATCCATGCGTTTCTTGGCATCCTTTGCCTCTCCACTTATTTTACTCTTTTCATTTTCCTTCTTCTTCATCTCCAGCTGCAACTCCTGATTGTGCTTCAGCATTTTATCCTTTTTGTCGAGAAGCGTTCGCATCTCCTTATTCTGCGCATGCAGACTATCCTTCTGCTTTTTAATCGCCCTCTCTAGCTCGGCCACCTCTGTGGCTGCCGACGAGCTGTTCTGCTGCAGTGCGTCCAGCTCCGCCTTGTACTTATCGAGATTGTCCACCATCTCTTGGTGCTGCTGCTTGGCTTGGTCAATGCTCTTCTGCAGTTCGGTAATTTCCAGCTGCAACGTTTCGAATTCCTGCTCACGCTTTTTCCAATTCGCACGTGACTTTTCTGCTCGAGCCTTGGTCACCTTCATTTCGTTGCTGACCGCCTTAAGTTCGCGTTCTCGATAGCCTTTCGCATCGGACAGTTTGGCCTCAACATCCTTTACCTTGGCCTGTGAGGTCTTTTGCTTTTCCCGTGCTTCAGCCATCAGCTGCTCTAAGCTTTTCACTTTTTCCTTCATTTCCTCGATTTCCTCCTGATTCTGCTGGAAAGCTGTATGCGCCAAGCGACTCTGACACATGGAATACTCGTGCTGACGCAGCTCCAGTGCCTCTTTTATCTTGTTATACTTGTGAGCAACGTGCTCAATAGCACTGACAAAGCAAACAGGATTAATGAAAAATCTGTTATGTTACGTGGCTCCTGGCTTACCTCATTTGCTGTTCCACCTGGGTTAACTCGTTCATCATTTGCTTAACTTCCTTCTCCAAATTTCTTATGGAATTCAGTTCCTCCAGTATATTTGCACCCTTGGGAGCTGAGCCACCAGACAAGGTGCCATTCGAATCCACCACGTCACCTTCTAGTGTGACACAACGAGCTCCAATGTTCTTATCTGAGCTTAGCTAAAGGTAGAACAAATTATTAGTAAGCTTTTAGATTGGCTAAGTATTAAACTTACTCCTTTGGCAACCTCCAAATCCCTGCAAATGAGCGTGCCGCCAAATGCAAACTTCATGACCGGATCAAAGTATTTGTCGTATTCAATTAAGGACATGGCCGATTCCACATTATCGCTTCCGTACTATAAGTAAAGATAATAATTATAAGTGAAAAAGTTGTATAAATAAATAAATCATAAAGAATATTAAGTGATAAATCTATCTCTATCTATGTTAATATCTTAAATTCACTTTTTTGATAGCAAACTCAAAAGAAAGATCTTCATATATACATGATAGATATATATATATATATATATATATATAGACTGCTATATAATACTGTATGCACATAAGTTTTCTTAGCATGATCTTACAGTAGCTTTTGCGTATTCAATAACTTTTGGATTCAGAGGATATGATTTGATCTTGTTAATGGGTATCAGTGTTACACGACGTTGCAAATTTCCTTTTTGCAAGATCTTCTTGCTTGTCACATCGTCGTCCGTTACAAAGCTATACAACTGTAAATATAATATATTAGTCAGAGAAGGATCTCTTGGGCAGTTTAAATTTTATGGCACTTACGTGTCCTCCAGCTGCCATCATGAGAGCCATTGAGTTCTGCATATCACAGACCCGAAACAGTTTGCCCACCATGCCGCGAACCTTGTGCCGATCAAAGTTTGGCTCTGGATCGGTGTACTGAAGCTCGTAGCGTGAGCCGCTGCGTCGATCTAAATCGCGTTTCAGATCGCGCACCTGACTATGCAGGAGTTGCCTGCGCTCCTTCAGTTCTTCGAACTCCCCGCCTTCGTAGTTGAGACCCTGCAGTTGACGCTCCAAGCTCTTAATCTCTACCTCGAGCTGATCGAGCAGTTGCTTGTCCTTCGTATAGGCTGCGTCGTTGGTCTGCGTCTCGCCTTGCTTCTGATTGAGCAGGTTCCGCGTGTGACGCAGCTCCATTTCAGAAGTTTTTATCGTAGTCTGGGCCTCGCTCAACTGTTGCTTGGCAGCTGCAGAGGAAGCGGCACATTAAATAAGAGCTAATACTAACTAAATATAAAACACTTGCCAATTAGCTGCTCCTGCAGCGTACAGGCTTCTCCATCCTCGTTGGTAGACAGACCTTGGGATACGGCTTCAAATTTACGCTGCGCATCCTCGTAAGCCTTTGCGTCCGCCGCATCGGCATCTTTGAGACTCTGAAACTCGCCCTGAACCTGTGACATGGCCTCCTGTTTCTTAAGCAGTGTGCGCTCGTCTTCCGCAATGTTTTTACTTGCCATCAGAATTTTCTTCTGATCCTGCTCAATTGTGCCCTTGGCAGCCTTTAGACTGCCCGATGCTGTTGCCTCGGCCGCTCGCTTAGCTGTCAGTTCGGCCTCAAGGGATTTCAGAGTTCCGCCCATTTCGGCGTCTATCTTAAGTTGGATTTCTTGCACCTTCACTTCGATGCGCTCCACTTCCTCCAGATTCTTGGCGTGAGTTTCTCGGCAAGTGGCAATGCGATGCTCGATCTTTTGCTCGGTAGCCTCCACGGACTGCAGGGCATCGCATAGCTTCAGATATCTGGCCGAAATGTGAATGTGCGTGAGGAACTCGATGTCGCGACACGTTTTCTGATACTCCTGATAGGCGGCGCGCTCCTTGCGTAGCTTGTCTAGCTTTGGCAAAACTTCCTCCTCCAGCAGAGCTGAGGTTTCCCGCAACTTGCCCTCCTTCTTTTCAATGAGGGTCTTGGTCGCATCACGCTTCGTCTTGTACAGGCTGGTGCCGGCTGCTTCCTCGACCATGGACAGCACCTGAGTAACTATATATAAAGATATCTCCCATGGCCATAAATGGTATTTTTGCTTACCTCCTTGGGCTTCATGTTCAGCACTTGTTGAATCTTGCCCTGCATAATCAAAAAATTCGGATTGTTGACATTGAGCTGCATGGAGCAGAAGAAGTCTTGAACCTTCTTGTTCTGCACCAGCTTGCCATTGATCAGAAACTTATTCTTGCCACCAACAACCACTTGACGTGTCACCGAGATCTCGCGGCACTTCTCATATCCCGGCGGACATTGCTGTGCATTTGTATTATCGAATACGATTGTGACCGTTGCCTTCGTGATGCCCGCTTGGCCATTCTTATAGACCAAATCTTGCAGCGCAGATGCACGCACCTAAGATAGATGAATATATTAGCATATATTTTAATGATCATTTATTTCACATACATTTTGCAAATTGCTGATGCCAAGCACAAAACAAATCGAGTCCAGAATATTTGATTTGCCTGAACCGTTTAGACCTGTTATGGCCGTAAATTCTGGATCGAATCCTTCGATTTCAGTGCGCCGGCCATAGGACTTGAAGCCATCAAGCACTAACTTCTTCACATACATTTTATCTATGCTTTAATAACAATTAGCTGTTGTTTAATTCCTCTTTGCCTTCCATACAAACTTGCAACGGCGTTTCTACCGCCGTTTTTTCAGAATCGCGATGCTGACGCTAGAGATGGGAGAAGCATAAGAAATATCGATACGAAAAGGAAACAATGTATTGCCAGTCATATTTTAATCGATGTTTGCTCTATTTTCGATATTTACTAAATTAATTTGAATTCTTATATTTCGAGAATTTTTAATTATGATATGAAGCTAAAATACCTAATTTTATGACTTTCATAATAACCTTTGCATTGGAGTTGAATTATAAATTAGCCATACTTATCGACATTTAAATATTCACAATTTATGAACAATTTTATAAAAGTTAAGTTCTTTATTTACTATAGCAATAAAAGACAATGGAATCGCTTGAAAATTCGTATTAAGCTGTTCAATTAGCGAGTTAGTCAAGGAAACAAACTGAATGAAATTTATATATTCAACAATTTAAGTCAACCCCCAAAAAGTCCACTGTTTAAGCATATAAAGTTAATTATTCCGTTTTTATTCACATGCTCATCGTACTGAAGTGAAGAGACGCGCAAATGTTTTCAACTTGTACAAAATATCTAATCCAATTTGAAAAGCAGCAGAAAGCTTAACGGTACGACTTCTGGTAACGGGCACGGGCACCTGGACCGCCGAACTTCTTGGGCTCGCAGCGACGTGGATCGCCTACCAGCAGGGTTCTGTCGTATTGGACCAGAATGTCCTTGATTTCCTTCTTCGAGGCCTCATCGACGTCTGCAAAGGCATACACAAAAAGCGAAATAAATTAGTAAATTAGTTTAAAATTAATTGGAAGAATTCTTTTAAATATCTATGTGTCGATGTAGCCCCAAATGGGAATTGCAATGATCAATGCATATCGCTCGCTTTGATTGCCACATTCATTTAATCTCCCTTGCACTTTTCTTTCGCTGGCTCTGGCATTGGATTCCAACAAAAATCTGGTAGAAGGTGAACTTAATATGTTCTTGATTAATTTCTTCATGTTTCTGCTGCATCACCCAATCTGTGCTAGAAATTTGCATGCAGCTTGGTTGGTATGTGCTCATAATGGTGTTTTTTCTTGCCTCATTTATTCATTTGCCTGAAAGACGATTTCTTTCAAGCAAAAACTTTATATGGGCGGACACACACACACATCTCCCGGTAGATACTCACATTTTTGATAGAAGGCAACCAGGGCCTTGGAAATAGCCTGACGGATGGCGTAGATCTGGGCGACATGACCACCACCGCTGACGCGCACGCGGATGTCAACACCAGCGAACTTCTCCTGCAAGGCAAATATAGATTTATATTCATTAGAATTCCACTTAAGATATATTTTTAAAATATTAGAATTAGGCGCTATCAGTAACAAATGTGTTCTCATTGGTCTTCAATTTCGGGATAATTGTTATCATCATTGTACGACCTATAGGAATTACTGTTACATTGTCGTCTAAGGGCACTCACCTTGCCGAGCAACAGGAGGGGCTCCTGCAATTTGTATTGCAGCACTTTAGGCTCAATCTGGTCCAGAGGGCGTCCATTCACCTTCAGGAGGCCGCTGCCACGCTTGCAGTAAGCGACGGCAGTGGCGGTTTTCTGCAATAGAATTGCACAATTTATTAGTTAAAATTACCAAAAGGAAGTCAACTACACCGAATTCATCACACAAACATAACCTCTGCAACGAGCGTCGGTTTTTGTCCGTCGGCGCCGCCGTTGGCACACGTGCAATTAATTTCATGTTTTATTTAGTCTATTTTACACACACCTTGCGTCCGAAGACCTGAACGGCCTGCACGGGTTCTCTGCGCTAGAAATATAAATAAATGCAACATTTTTGTTGTTAGTTGACGACGTTTCGCACATTTTTCACAGCCACAAATACCTTTTGCTGCATTTTGCTCCGCGAGTTGGGTAGAAAAGAGCGGAAGTGTGAAATTCAACATTGAACTGTAATTTGTAGTTTTCATTTCGACATCTAGAGGGCGCATTTGTTACTTTTACAGCACTGTCAAACGGTGACAGCTCTAAAATAAAAAAAATAATTTCTAATGTTTTATACATTTCAAAAGTCTGTCAAATTAAAAAAGAAAATATCTAATTTTTAGTTATATTAAACGATTCTATTACAAGAAAAAACACTTCTTGTATACCTATTCATCCCTGTTCGCAGATCTATTGATACTTTGTGCAAATATTGTTATCTATTTATTTAGTTTCTAATGAAATAACTATAGTTCATTATTTTTCCATTAAAATTCGCCGGTTGCTTATTAAACTTTATTATGCTCGCGTGCAAAAGTTAATTTTATAGTTGTAAATTTTAAATTACGTGGTATCACTGTTAACAATTGTTTTGTGAATGTCAAAGGTCTCTGTTATGTTAACTAACACTGCTATCACCTCTGTTTTGCCATTTCGTCTTCCTCTTCGTCAACTGAAATACATACGCACGTACTTTGTTCGGTCAATTTTTTTCTATAAAAGTGTTAAATCTGCACAAAATAAGTAAAAATTATCAAAACTTTGTAAACATGGTTGTCTGCGCCATGCAGAGCTACACGACAGATCAACAAATGAATGGCTGCAGCGCCATGAAGTCCGCGCAGGCCACAGAAGTCCCAGAGCCAGAAGTTCTCGAAAATGGAAATGATGCAGAAGAGGATCGCGAGGAGGGCGAAATAGTTGATGAGTTCGAGATGATTATTTCCTCAGAGGATGAGGAGTTCAAGCTACGCGCCCGCATACAGCAACTGGAGGACAAGAGTAAAGATATCGAAAAGATGGATATGCTCTCCGCCAATCTGGCCAATCAATACAGTAAGCATTGTCCAAGTGACGTGAATGTGAAGCAACATGCTCCACTTTTGCATACTTGTGTGTGCGTATATGTGTGGGTGTGACTGTTGACCTGTGTCTTTGTGTGTGTGTGCAGTAAAATGACCTTGCATAGTTGAAGGAAGTCAGTATCTGATATCTGTGATAACTGTGTGTGTGCGTGCGTATAATTGAAGAGCTTTTATTTTATAATACAGTTATGCCTGTTTGTATAATTAATTATACATATATTTATTTGGAGAGATGGCGTTGCCTTTGTTATCTTGCATTGAGTGCAATGTGAAGTCGTTTTTTAAAAAGTAAATATCGAAATAATTATCAATAACTACGTTTTTTCCAGACTATCAGCGGCCTCAGGGAATGGAGAGATATTCTCAATATCAACATTTCTCACCAATCAGTGTTCTCTCCGATGTGTCCAGCCTGTCGGAGGAGGAGTACGACCTGCCAAAGAAATACCGTAAGCACAGAATGAAAAAGAGTGAGAGCCGAAGGCTCGGCTCCATGTATAGACGCAATCCCTTCGTGCATCGCACTCATGGACACCATCGGCGAAAGCGACGTCACGAGCATCACAGCAATCAATATGGTCAGCAGTCCCATCATCATCAACAGCCGTCTACCATTCTGCTCGATTCGCTGGACAGCCTAACGGAAGATGAGATCGGTGAGTACGACTTGAATGTGGAGACCGAGAATGATGAGTACGAGGAGCGGCTGAAGGTCAGCCGTAACAAGCTGCGCATGGCGCTAGCTCGCGATGGCAACTACGATATCAAACCTAAGCACAGTCTCAGGGAGCGTCTTCAGTGCCGCATACGCAAGTCACCAAGTCCCAGTCGGAGTCAAGTCGACAATCAGCTGAAAGTCGATAATCAATTGCCGCCAAATTCATTTGATGGCTACAGTCAGCATCGTATAGGCAAAGTGGAGGTGGAGGAGGACGATGAGCAACAGCAGCAGCAACAACAACAGCCAGTCGAAGAGCCTCCAGAGCTTAAGCTGCGACTCATTGCTCTCAAATCGGCCATATTAAAGAAGCACATGGCCCGAAAGAAGCGAGATGCAGAGCGCGCCTACTCGCCCACGGATATGATTAATCGGGTGCATCAGCCGAAGAACAACAACGAATGTGATGATATCGATGATCTCATGGAGATAAGTCCGGCTGCTTCGCCGGAACGCAACACGTACAGCCCGCCACAGACACGTTTAACGGAGCCCGTCGACATGGAGCTGGCGCAGACGGATAGCGATGAGGAGAGACACCAGTGGAACGCCAACTGGCAGTCGACGATTGATAGTGCCGGAGGCAGTTGGCGTTGCTTTATGCCCAGCTCTCTGCCACCCGTTTCCATGCCCATTGTGATCGATGACGACGACGAGGAGGAACTGGAGCCAGTGCAGCCCCAGGAGAAGCAGTTCGACGACGACGATGACGAGGTGCCGCCACCTCCGCCTTCATTTCACATTCCGCATATGCAACTGGAGGACGATGATGCCAGGGATGCTCTGCATTTGAGCGAACGACACTCGCAGCAGGGCTGCCTCAGCGACATCCAATCCATATCCATGGACAACTCACAGACGCAAACACAGACGTCACGCCCATTCCAGCACGATTCCAGCGACGACGAGGCGGGTGCGCTGCGTGCCATGCTGCTGTCCAAGCTGAAACCAGCAGCGGATCAGGAGATTGTCCCCACAAAAATGCGCCTGCCAGCTGCTGTGTCGGATGACGTTGTGGCGCATGATTCCGATGATCCCGAGGAGCTGCGTCAGCTGTTGCTTTCAAGCATTGCCTCCAAGAAGAAGAATTCAACCGAGAAGACGACTGAGAGTCCGGAGATCCTTAAGAATGCAGTGCGTCGCTTTAAAACTTCCTCTTTGCAATCTACGCCGGACGAGAGTCAAACGGATGTGCTCAGCGAGCCAACTCCCCAAACTAATGCCTATCCACAGCCCGTGGCAGTGTGTCCACCCTCTTCCGTACCTCAACCCGAATCTGAGCCCCTGTCATTGCCTTTGCCTGCGCCTGCGCATGTACCTGTGCCCGTACCCAAACCCGTTCCAGAGCCTGTTTCACAAGCTACCGTAGAGGTTCCAGCTGTGCCCGCACCCAACATACCCGCCCCTTCGATCATTCCAGCAGCGACGAGCATAATCAAGATCGTAAAGCCCAACAAGGTAATCAACAAAAAGACGACGCCCAAGCGCAAGCTACCGAAGTTGCTGGACCAAGCAACTGCTCCCAAGCGTCCGTCAACACTGCTGGTCAAGGAGTCAGTGGCGCCGCTGCACAAGAGTAACAGCAGCAGCTCCACGCGTCTGATAACCACACTTGATCCGGCCAGCATCAAGGTCAACAAGCTTGTCATCGCCCTGGCCGAGTCTTCCGCCGGCAGCGATGATGAACTGGAGCTGAGAAGCAGCCAGGCCTACAGCTGCTATGCGAGTCCCTTCAGCCAGGCAATGGACAGTGCCAGCAGCTCCACAACTCGCTCAAATACACCAAACTCGGAGATCGTAGAGTCAACGGCACCCAACAACTCCAATTTGCGACGCACTGTCATCAACGAGTACTTTGAGAAGAAACTGGATGACTATCTCAAGCAGGCGCGCTCCAAGGTGCCCACAGCGCTGCCAGTGGAAGCCGATGCCAAGCCAACACCAAAGACGGACAAATCTTCCGAGCAGACTACCAAATCCGTTCCACAAACACCTGTGATTCCACAAAAGGCAAAGCCAACGCCTGTGGTATGTATTGATAAGAGTGCTCTAGTCGACTAGAAGATACCCTGCAGCCTCTGCAAAGAGCTGATTTTTCAACTAGTCTCTGTTTAATTTTATTTATTGAGTCACTACTCTTGTGGATAGGCTTTCCTAATCAAAGTTTTAGAATGTAATAATGGCATTCATATGGGCGTACAAGTCTTTAGTGGCTCCAAGTAATATGCTTTCAAAATCTATAAGCTAGAGAAGTTTGAAATTCATTGAAATCTCTAGCTCCTTCATTACGAGCGAAGTGCTTTAAAAACGAAGTTGAAATATCAATTTTCATAGATTATAGAGATGAGTTATCGAAAAATATGCTAAACTATTTCTGGTATACACTAGTATAAACTTTCATTAACGGATTCAGAGTGTACAACATAGCATCGATTAAAAGTTGATTAGATTGTAATTTAAATGTCTATGCATATCTAGAAGAGATTGCCATTGTGGCGTGGCCAATAGGAAAATTAAATCTCTAACTGAAATTGAAGTCTATCGCAGTCAATGCTCAATCCAAAGTCGCTAAGCCCTAAGTTCATCTCTACGTAGACTTATTATAGGATTTTATAAATCTGGCAGCTGAACCGACTTACGCTTGACAATGAAATAAGAATTGACTAAATTTGCTTTATAGCTGAAACGTTTAAGGGAGCGATTAAATGCACTTTGAGGCGAATGCTGATTTATATAAATGGTGCCAGCTCAGTTAGAACCAGCTTCAAGTAGTATAGATAAGCACAAAGTCAGTTGCTTTTGCTATATTCATCAAGTGTTAAAGCAAATGCGATGATGTGATGCCTCTCAGAGGTGACAGCGTGAATAATGTTGTATTAGTTATATATGTACAC
Source organism: Drosophila arizonae (assembly GCF_054131065.1). Taxonomy (NCBI): domain Eukaryota; kingdom Metazoa; phylum Arthropoda; class Insecta; order Diptera; family Drosophilidae; genus Drosophila; species Drosophila arizonae. The sequence goes on along the minus strand of NC_142925.1, from coordinate 20,155,590 downwards.
AGTTTAGACGCAATTTAACGATAAACTAAAGTACAAATGTTTGATCTGAACTAATTGTCGTACTTTGTTCAGGCTGTGCGTCACTTGCCGGTGGCATCACAAAGGGAGTATCTGCGTCTGATTGAGCGCATGCGGCTGCTGGAGAAGAAGAAGATGGGAGGCGCTAAGCCGATCAATGGCCAAACGACAACGTCTGTAGCAACTGCTGTTGTTAAAGAGTCTGCTTCCATTGAGATTAAGGAAAAGATTTCAGCAAAGACGAAAACAACCCCAGTTGCTCCCAGCAAACCTGCCAAGATGGCGACAGTTGGTGCTTCTTCCAATGCTGCCAGCGATTTGCCAAGCACGTCAACGGCGGCAGCAGCAACAGGCAAGGCAACTCAGCCTTCGAAGGAGAGTCGACTCAAGGCATTCGAGAGCTCATTTCAAAAGATCGGGTAGTTATGCTCATAGACTGAAATACACAATGTAAAACTACTTAAGTGCTAAACTAATTATAGAAGCAGCATGATTGCCAACCTGGATAAATCCCTGAATATGGTGGAGGAGGCGAAGAGGTCAAAGATCGAGCGGTTGCGGCACTCGCAGCGCCTGAAAGATCTGTACGCCGAGATACAGGCCGTGAAGCAGGCGGTCAAGCTGGAGGAGTCGAAGCTGGCGCGCATACAGCCTGAGATACAGGCCACGCATGAGATTATTATATCGCTTAAGCAGAAGCGGAACAAGCTACGCAACGCTGCCATGGACCTAGGCAATGGCCTCAGGGGCGCCGACTACAGGTACTACAACAACAACAAAGACAACTACAGCGGCAACAACAGTAGCAGTAGTTGCTGTGGACCACAACGCAAAAGGGGCCAACATATACCGTGGGATCGCCGGAATCTGCCAAAACGGACGCGGCAATTCCAATATATTGCAGTTGTGCTATAGTTGAACTTATTTGCAGGTTACTGGATCCGGCCAAGGCAGAAATAACACGCAAATCCATGGAGCTAACCAGGGAGATTCGATCGTACAATTCGATTGTCAAGTACGATGATGTGCGTAAGGGCGATGCACAAGCCAAGTCAAGCTCGGAGCCGGTTGAACAAGTTGGGCAAGAGCCTGTAGCTAGTCAAGAGAAACCATGCGAGCAGCCCGCTCCTAGCTGCAAGAGCAGCAATAGTCAGCCGGACGCTGAAGAGACGAAATTGAAGTCTGACACTGACACGGAGACGGAGACAGAGACACAGCCAGTGTTATCTGCACCGGATGAGCCTGAAGGAGGTGCAGCAGCGACCTCAGCGACACAGCTGGACTTTGATGTGCGTGGATTTAAGATATTGTTCTATTGCTTCAAAAACATTATTTTAAGAACTTGTCTCAAACTGCAGACTGTTTTGTAACCGCTAACTGTGCTAACCCATACTAACAAATAGGTTGAGTTTATTTGCAGACTACATCAGGAAACATAGCACCAGACGCTGGCGGAGCCCCGAATTCGACACCCCAAATTGTTAGCTTTATGCGGGAGCTGTATGAACCGCCCGTTAAGCAGTCGCTTCTGAGCGAGTATCGCACGCCCATGTCGCGCAACTACAACAGGTGTGTGAATCCTTTGAAGTGCTAGTTGCCCAAATCCATTTGATTGCCTCTCCCAATGCTTTCAGTCAATTGAATGTGAATGCAACCATCTGTCCCTTTGAGCTGATGGGTCGGTGCGAGGACTCGGACTGTTCCTACATGCATTTAACACGTGCCTCACCCCCAGAGGCTACCGTTGTGGATGCCGTCGTCGATGGCGACGTCGACGTCGCCGCTTTAAAGCAGTGACAACAATTTTCTTGTATAAAACTAGATAATCAAATAACATTCTAATTAGCGTGCTTGAATTCTGGTAAGTTGAACTCTTCACGCGACTTTCTATTTAAATGTTGCTTTCAGTCAACGAGAATCATAGCTACAACAACAACAACAACAATTAGTGCTACAACAACAGTAACAACTAGTACTGCAACAACAACTGCAACAAAGTAATGTCAAACAAAAAAGAGAGACTGAACCAACAAATTGTTTGATTAAAACGAACCCGAGCTATGATAGGGAGTGGATCGAGTGACTAAATATACATATATAGAGTTTCTTGTTGAAACATTGTTTGTTATATACATTTATATGTCTGTCGTACAGTTACAAATCACGTGGTGTTGTAAACTAGTGCAAGTTCGATCAAGTCGGGCCGGCCGCTTTAAAAGCCGTTCGAACGGATTGTGCATTTTATTTTTAATTGCTCCAAATTTGTTTGCCATATGGAAAACCCGAAAAAAAAAAAACAAAAAAAAAAAAACAAAATTATTTAAAAACCAACAACAAAATCAACAACAGCATGAACTGTAATATAGTATTTGTCGTTAAGCTAAATCGGATTCCCATACATATACATATATGTGTGTACAAACATATATATATGTTTTGCCTAGCCGATGTACATATCTAATAATTTTTTATTTCTTCTTCTTCTGCAACTATTCGAAAAGGCAACTTAATCATTATTTCGATTCGATTTTAAATATTCATTTAAATAAAATATTTGTAATTATTATAAAGTTTTTGAAAAATATTAAATACAAAGAAACTCAAAAGAAATTTTACATAAATAAAAATATATAAATATAATTTTTTAGAGTGTATTTTAATGGGAAAGGGCTGGGATCGTAAAGAATTTTATGATAAGATAATGTGTTACTCATAAGCATCAAATGATATTGGTCATGTGAGCCCTATGAGGAAAGGATCCCTGGTATTTCATTTCATTTCAATTATTATATTGGATCGAATGTTTTGAAAAATTTTAATATATGTCAAATTAAATAATAGGAAATGTTTATAAATGAATGACTTATTCATATGAATGAAATTCTATTCAACGTGCTTCAGGCACGTCGTAATAGCGAGCACGAGACCACGAGATGAAAGTCATGCGAGAATAAAATGTCTAATTGGATTTCGTCATCAATTATGTTGAAGAGGTTTAGGTCTAGTTCATATTATATTCAATACGAAGAAAAAAGAATTTTGTTTAATCACTATAAATTTCATAGTGCTTTAAAAAAAAGTAATCATTATTACCAACAATAAATGCTTGCTATATTTTATCATAGAGCTGTGTTAATGGCTAAATATAGATATAGCAATGCATACAAATGGTTTGAAAAGAATATTAAGATAAATATATATTTTGTATCGATTTATAATTTGTTGTATATATAATTAATAGAAAAAAAAGTAAATATGATATTTTGCGACTTTGAGTCGCAGTTACCCAAATTTATTTTATTTTAATATTTTCACAAACGGTTAACTGATTGCAAAATAGAAGACATGTAGCAGAAATTTATAAATATTAAGAATAAATTTCCACCAGTTCACAAACTGTATCAAAAGCTGAAAGTCTTTCAGTGCATTAAAACATTAGCTGAAAAAATATCCAAATTAAAATTCAGTGACTCTTTAGAACAGTTCTCCCTAGCTTTTCATATGATAATACAAAATAGTCTTTTATTGTTGTCTTATGCACAGTATCGTTACATAGTTTGATTATTTCTAGTTACAATTAGTTTTGGGTAAGTGTATAAACTTTAATATTGCCTTAAATATCACAGCCAATGGACCCGCATTGATAGCAGGATGCAAGGAATTTCAAGTGGATTTGGGTAAGTAAGTAAGCTAGGTGATATATAGGCGATACCATAAACCTGATCACCAGACCTGGACCATTCAAACCAAACCCCATCCCTCCCTCAATAGCCTTCTTCGTTGTTATAGTAGACGTACTCGTGGCACCACACCTTGATGTCGTCGTCGTTGTTACAGCACATGGGATAAATGATCTGGGATTTGGTGATCTTGGCACAGCGCATGCATAGTTCCATCGTGGCCTGATCCCGTTCGCACTGCTGCACCTTCAGTATGGTCTCAGGCGGCAGATTACCTGGATAGTCGCTGGGATCCACCTTAGACAGGTTGGCCGCATCTTCAGACGGCCTGCACTGGCATAAGGCGAGACACGCGATCAGCAGCAGCAGCGACAGCAGCTTGTTCTCGAATCTCTGAAAAGCAGAACAGAGCACTTAATTAACCAAAAATGCGAATGCGACGACCGATCATGTGATACGGTTAGAAATTTTGGTGCATGTCGCAGCCACTGACCCTATATAGTTATAAATTTGAATTATGACTTATGTATAAAGTGTGGACAGGCGACTCTATCTGGTTCTAGTTAGTTGCCCAATTACCAGCTCAAGCAAGATACTATGAAAGTGATCTGCAGTAGAAGACTTGGCTAAATGTGCCACAACTGAGAAATTTAGGATTCGTATTTAAAAGTAAAAGTAAGTAAAGTTAATTAAAGAATAGTGCAGGAAAGTTAATTAATTTTTTGTATGTTCACTCTTCTTGTTTGTCAAAAAAGATGTTAATCATTTATATTTTAATTAGCATTTCTATATATATTCTCTGATACATATATATTTTGAAATATGTTGATTAAAAGTGTCTAGCATATATGCATGATTATCATTGATTTATTTTAAACTTCATACATAGGTTTTCAAGCACACAACACTTGCATTAGGTTTGCAGAACTGTTCTTTAACTTTCATGGAAATAGTTTTGGTAACAGAAAGGGGTATATCAGTTTTGTGCTTGGTGTTTAGAGTTCCTTGAAACTCAGTCGATTCACAAAATTCTTATCTTCAGACAATTCTTATCACAAAAATTTGTAGAGCATCGCACAGTCTGTAGAAACCGAATCACTAATATACTCACTTTTTGAACCATTCTGTTTGCGTGCTAATACTAAATAGAGACGTGAAGTTGATTTGTTCTTAGTACTTGATTGCTATGTGAATTGAAGGCAGAGCCGGCAGCAACTGGAAGTCCCCAACGACAGCGTCTAACGTTTTATATCATCAAACATCGCACCCACGATGCCTTGAAGCAGTGCTTCGGCAGCAATATCGGCTCCATTCGGGAGCATCGACATCGGGCATTGGTCGGTTCTATAGATCGCATTCGAATACTGAGATTAAGGCACGCCTGCTCACTCTCACCCTCTCTCCCTGCTCTCGCGATCTCTCTCTTCCTCTCCCTTCCTCTCTCACTCTCACACTCTCTCAAGTGAATGACCAAAAAATGTGATTTACAAAAGAAAACAAATACTAAGAGGTGTAACCTAGATTGACCGTAACATACCCTATATTCTAGGAATTTCTTAAAACTCATTGTCTCAAAGTAATGAGTAATCGAATTTTAAATTATGTTTTTATTTCACATGCAATTAAATAATATTGTAAAAATGTAATTTTGTATATTTACACGCAAATCAATTTGATTTTCATTTCTTCTATGCGCAGCGACTTACAGGTTGAAAAGATCAAAGCAGCCACTGAAAATTACATAAATAGAAACAAATATGCCGCAGGCGTTGCACACATACATACATCTGTATGTACACCTACACAAGCATATGCAAATAACGCAAGCCATGGTTAAAGCTTTCCATATCCACATTGCTGTATGTTAATTAGGTTGTCTCGTTCTAGCTTACGTGATCCTTAGCAAAATGTAGTAATGGCGTAATTCGTTTCCTTTGCCTGTTACGTAGATGCATATGAAATACGTATGTGTGTGTATGTATTTGTATAAAAAGAATACTTACAATTTGTGAAGAAAAGCTTTACACACTAATAATAAATTGTAATACGTTACTTAAGCAGCATAAATAAAAAACTTTTATTGCAATTAAAAATTAATTATTTTTAAATGGTTAACAGTAACATTTTTATAAGATACTTAAAAGCCTATTATTTCCAATTTATTATTTATGTGTTAAGTGTTACCTGATAAGTACTTATATGTATGTATATGTAAATATGTATACACTTTTTATGTAGAATTACTGTATTTACCGTTGCCTTATATTTCTCATGTTTTGCAGAATCTGTCTGGTAAGATATTCAGGCACTAAACAAAGCAAATAAACTAATTATATTTAATTATAATTACCCGGATATGTATCTACACAGTCTTCCTCTATATATCTCTATCTATCTCTATTATCCCATCTATATACAAACTATTAAGCAGGTTCAGGATGTGAAATGCTTTCAAACATGTAGCCCAAGCTAACATACATATGTAAATATAAAACAAAATAACATTTCTATATTACTATATTTAACATTTACTGCTTTCACTTACAGAGTGCCAACAGCATTTTCTGACAGCTTTTACAGCAGTAACTGACATTACCTAACCAGAAGCGAAGGACCTGACAACAGTTTTCAAATATTTTCGTTTCTGGTTAATGCAAAATTTTGTCGCAATCAGAATATTCTTTTGAGGTAAATTCAAATTGTAAAAAATCGAGCAATATGCTGAGCTGTGTCTACGCGGGTCTGAGGTTGGGCGTTAAGGCTCAACTGGCCGGAGTGGCTATCCCAAGGAGTAATTGGTATCGCAATGGGCGCGACGAGCGCAACTATAAGGTGACCGTGGTGGGCGCCGGAGGTGGGATTGGTCAGCCGTTGTCGTTGTTGCTCAAACAGAATCCGTTGATCCACCAGCTGACGCTGCACGATCTATCCAAAACAAAGGGCGTGGCCGCTGACCTATCGCACATCTGCACACCGACACAGGTCGACTTCTTCGAGGGTGTGCAGCAGCAGGCTTTGATTGATGCGCTGCAGGATTCGCATGTGGTCGTCGTATCAGCGGGGCAGCCCCGCAAGCCGGGCATGACGCGGGGTGAGCTGCTGAGCACTAATGCCGCTGTAGCCATGGCTGTGTCCTGTGCCGCGGGCATCTCCTGCCCCCAGGCGTTGCTTGCCTTCATAACGAATCCCATCAACATGTTGGTGCCCATTGCGGCGGAGTTCTTGAAGGTCAAAGGTGTCTACGATCCGAAGCGTCTGTTTGGCATCACAACTCTGGACGTGGTGCGCGCCAAGACGTTCATTGCGGACTTCATGAACCTTAATCCAGCTATGGTGGATATACCAATCATCGGTGGCCATTCGGGCGACACCATATTGCCGGTCTTCTCGCATTGCTCACCTCAATTCACGGGCAACGAGGAGGACGTGGAGCTTCTGACGAATCGAATCCAGCAAGCGGGCAACGAGGTGATCGAGGCGAAGGCTGGCCAAGGCTCTGCGACCCTCTCCATGGCCTTTGCCTCGGCTCGGTTTGTCAACGGTCTGCTGCGCGGCCTGAACAACGAGGCGAATGTCATTGAATGCGCCTACGTGGACTCCGATGTCACCGAGCTGCCGTTCTTTGCCACGCCGGTGCTGCTGGGTCCTAATGGCATCAAAGAGAATCTGGGCCTGCCCGAGCTGAATTCGGTCGAGCAGGATGCGCTCGAGAAGATGCTGCCCGAGCTGGGAGAAAGCATTAAGTCAGCCATACAATTTGCCCAGACTGTGATCAAGGACTCCAATCTGGAGCAGGAGCAGCGCAAGGCGGATGCAATCGGGCGTAGTTCCGATTCTACGCAACTAGCACAGAACAACTAGGAAGAGCAGCCAGCTCTGCTGGCAGCTAATCTGCTGCCGGAATCTTGACGCAGTTCCTCATTCATTAAATTAAATCACAAACACTATAAATACACACGCACGCACGCACACACAGACATGCATACACATATGTATGCACATGTGCATACTATATGTATGTGAAACTAGTATGCTAGCTTGGGGTCGTCGCAGTCAATTGGTGAAGCATCATCATGTTGCTGATAAGTGATTGCATAGGCGCCTACTGATTACTGATGCTGGCATCTCCAAGGGGAGTCCGTGCCAAAGTTTCCCTGATGCAATCCGCTGGCCGATCCCATCAATGCATTTTACTCAATTCTCATGTTGTTCGCGCTATTCGAAATTATCCATTGGAAAACTTTTCAAAAATGATATCACTGGACGTATGGTTTCCCCGTTTTGATTCCATTAATTAATTCATTAATCGAGCTCAATTCGCAACTATGTATTTAATTCAATAAATCAATAAACAAGTTTACATAATCAAAATAAAAATCCCCCAAAGAAAATATGCGTCACAAAACTAAACTCAATTTCGCAATAAATTCATTCTGTCAACTTTCCATCAATAACGGGACAGCTGAGGAAAACATGGGTATGTACAATATATATATTGTATATTCTATGCCCACTTGTAGGGCCGCAAGACTGTTCCATCGACTAATTAAAATTTATTACCCCAAAGCATTTACGTGCCACCAAATTCCAGGAAATCCCACTAATTATTGAGATCTTTATCGCAAGTTCATAGTAAAATTGCTGTGAATTCAATTAGATTGGATCATATTTTCAATTTATTGCTGGAAAGGTTACAACAATAAGTAAACAAATAAATTAGTTGCTTTTGTATAGCGAACTATATTGATTTATTAAAACATTTAAGCCGACTATGTATTTTATAATTTAATTATGATCATAATTGTAGGATAAACATATGAAGTTTGGGTTTAAAAAATACTATTAATTTTAAATATTTAATAGGTAAGCCAAAATCCGGTAATTTAATATTCTTATAAATAAATAAAATAAACAAATATAAATAAATATTTTTATATTTATGATAGATTTATGCCTGATTTTTGTTTAGATGATAAACAAACACTGATAACACTCAAGAGGAAAGATATAATTTTTGTCAATTTTCTATGCTTACAAGATGTGTATATATAAAAAAAAATAATAATTTTGATAGTTAATAAAGTTAATATATATATATTATTTTGAAAATTTACTTCTGTGCAAACACTTTCGTGTCACCTCAATTTATATATCTTTGGTGTTGTTATTGTTTTTTAAGCCTATGTAAAATTTTTTTTATTAATTATTATTACTATTATATTATTATTATTATTTTTATTATTATTATTATTATTATTATTTTTTTTTTTTTTTTTGTATGACAACAATATTAAAAGCATAATGTAATTAAACAAAATTTTGAAATCTCACATTTAGTATTTTATATTTAATGTTAAAGAACAAAAATGTAATTTTCCAGTCAAATCGTACATATATAAATGTTAGTAAACCATTAGAGGAGTTTAACAGTAACTAATAGTAACAGTAATAATAAAAACTTTAGTCATAGCCTTTTCAAAGAGGCACACCTCTTATGAGCATTGAACAAGGTATCATACAAAAAAAAAAAAAAAAAAAAAAAAAAAAAAAAAAAAAAGCAAAAAACAAAAAGTGGAAGTCTTGGGGAACCCCGCGAAGTAACATGATAGAAATCAGTAATGCAATGTCAATAATTAGTATTTAAAATATAAAAAAAAAAATAAAATAAAAAAATAATATAAAATAAATTAAACATACACTATTTGCATGAATGTTATTATTATTTAATTTTTTTTTATAATTATTACTATTCAAAACTTAAAATATACAATACTAATATTGACTTATAACTAAACAGTATTATTTTTGTCATTATTATTATTAGATTTAGTTAAATTATTATTTTTATTCTTATTATTATATCTCAAATTTAGTCTATGCTACTATATTTCCCCATCTCATATTGTACTATATGCATAGCTAAAGGGCATAAAATGTATAATATAATAGAATTGATAACATCGGAATTATCAATATATAGAAAGTACACAGATAGTGAATATACCTGATTTAACAAAACTTTGCGCCAGCCCCCAAAAATATTAAACTAATCTCATTTCAAATAGCAAAGTCTCTTGTGGGCTCAGCTTATCAGCGAATGATCCAATGTGAGGAAAGCAAAGTCTCTAGAAAAACCCATTTCAACAAAATTTCTTTACGAATTCTTATGTGTATATAATACTTTACTTATGTATTTATCGATCACATAATTTTTGGTTCAAGTGTCTAAAGAATTTATTTAAAATTAATAGTGAATATAATTTTGAAAGGTTCATTCACATTAAGCAGATATCACAAATCAAACCAATATGTTGTCTCTTAAATTGATGAAGTATGTCTCTGCCGTATCTCCGCTCAGCCAGCTGAAGTGGGATTTGTGGAATTATGGCATCAGGCGTGGCATCAAGGTGGCCGTCGTTGGAGCTGCCGGCGGCATTGGTCAGCCGCTGTCGCTGATGCTGAAGCTGAATCCGCTGGTCACGGAGCTATCGCTGTACGACAAGGTCGACACGAAGGGCATCGCCGCCGATCTCTCGCACATCTGCACGTCGAGCACCGTGCGCTCCTACTTCGGTAAGAAGGGGCTGATCGGTGCACTGGAGTGCGCCTCGATTGTTGTGGTGCCGGCCGGAATGCCGCGCAAGCCGGGCATGGATCGCAGCGAGCTGCTGGACGCGAATGCCAGTGTGGCGTCAATTGTGGCGAAAGCCGTTAGCAACGCCTGTCCATCGGCGCTGCTGGCGTTCATCACAAATCCCGTCAACACGATTGTGCCAATTGTGGCAGAGGTGCTCAAGCAGGAGGATGCGTACGATCCGAAGCGTCTGTTCGGCGTGACTACTCTGGATGTGGTGCGTGCCAAGACCTTTATTGGCCAGCTATTGGACATCGATCCACATACTGTGAGCATTCCGGTGATTGGTGGTCATGCCGGAAAGACGATTCTGCCGCTGCTCTCGCAGTGCGATCCCAAATTGGAGCTCGACTCTGAAGAGAAGGCCCAGCTGGTTAGTCGCATACAGGACGCGGGCACCGAAGTGGTCAAGGCAAAGGCGGGCAAGGGCTCCGCCACTCTGTCCATGGCCTATGCAGCCGCCCATTTCGTCAACTCTCTGCTGAGGGCCATCAACCATGAGGAGAATATCATCGAGTGCGCCTATGTGCAGTCGGATCTGTCCGAGGCGGAGTTCTTTGCCTCACCCGTGCTGCTGGGACCCAAGGGCATTGAAAAGAATCTAGATCTACCTGAAATGGATGAGGAGGAGGAGCAGCGATTCGAGGATATGATTGCACAGTTGAATAAGGAAATTGAAGACGGTGTCAAGCTGGTCGCCTGCTAAAATCGGGTGTAAATTCCATAGAAAGTAGAGTTCAAATAAACATTATCATCAATACCCGTCAGCTGCCTAAGGTCTTTTGCATCTATTTTTATAGAGTTCAACCAACATATATTCATGTACATATATAACTATATTTATTGATATACATGTGTATTTGAAGACCCACTTTCAATACTGCCTAGGACAAACAAACAATGTATTGTGTGTACTACCTATTAGCATGCTGATAAGTTAATCATCTTGTTTCAATCATCCATACTTCATTTCATTCCAAGTACATATTCGAGTTAAAGCTCAACTAAGCACTCATTCAATGTGTGCTATAATATAGAAGCTAAGCTTTCGGAACTGGTATACGAGATTCCTGAAATTAAGTCATTTAGACAAAACTAAAAATATATTTCGCACTATCTGATGTTTACTTAGCTACTTATCGCTCGCTCAACTAATTAAACTATGACTAAAGGAAATCGGGTAATCAGCAATGGGGATCACGTCGAGGGTTTGAAACATGTTAGGCTAGGCCAGACGAAGATCTAAGAAATGAATGATTAATTAGTAAATTAACAAAATTTATAGCAATAATAAACATTAGATTATAGACAGAGACAGAGAGAGCAAAATAGAAAGAGGAAAAGAGAGAGGGGAGGAAATGTAGTAAACGTATGTTATAGGGATAGGAGCAGGAGAGACATAGACAGAGAAATGGAAGGAAAACAGATAGAAAAGAAAATAAACTTTATATCTAGATTTCCACTATAGAAAGAAGTAGAGAGAGGAAAGAAAAGATACAAAGATTGAGAAAGTAAGATAGAAAAACAAGAATGCAAGAAAAATGGAAAGAGAGAGAGAAAATATCTACGACTCTTAAATAGATGAATCTAGTCTATCTAGAGAGAGAGAGAGAGAGCGAGAGGGAGAATTAGAGGGAAAAAATGAAAGGCAGAGAGAGAGAGGAAGAGAGAGAGAGAGAAACAAAAAATAGTGAAGAGAATCAGTGCAAAAGTACAGGGCGAGAGAGTTATTCAGAGAGAAAGATTATTTAATTATGTTTATATTCTTTCATAGTTTATACATAGTTTGGACCACAATTCACCTCAAGGTTTCCACGTGCCATCTGATAAGCTTTTTGATTTGTATGTCTTTACCATGCGAAATTTCATCATTTTTATGAAATGGTACTTTTTTGGATTCATAGTTTTGTCTGAATCTGTATAACATATGAAAGCATGTCATAATGTTACGAACATCTATAAATATACACCATGGAATATTTATATTATTGGGTATACAGAAACAACTAATGTTTCTCAAATGCTTTTAGTATTAGTTTTAAGAAAATATAAGCCAACATACATTTTTAAAGAAATTCAAATTTTTCGTAATAATCATGCTGTTTTTTTCAATATTACAATTTTCTCTTAATGGGCTGTTCCATAGCGCTAATAAAAGACCTACTTGTATGTGTCACAAAGAGTTATGATAAAGCTGCTTGGGTCCTATGTATGGTTATCAATCAGTTCTTATAACTTTTCCATAAACAACGTGTAGTTCTATGCGCTTAGTGATACGCCAAATAGAGGCCAACTGGGGCTTTTCGTATGGCTCACAGCTGAGCAGCTGAGCAGGTGTAACCTTTGATCATATCAGGCGGCAGGCAATCAGTATAATAACAAACTTGTTATGATCAATGGAGCTACTTACCTAGTATATACATACATATGTGATTAGGAAATCATAATTTGGCCCAATCTGACAGCCCTTCAATTCGCAGATTAAAGCTAAATAAAACTTGTTTATATGGCGATCAATAGCAATGCATCGGCCACCCTTGACAATGAACTTTGAGCGACTGATAAACGGGCAGATTAGGCTGCCGGGGCTAATGGACACGTCATTTTAATTAGTTCATTCGAAACCTGTTCCCATGTTGTTCCTAATATTAATTGGGTTGGGGCAGGAGATCACCAAATACAAAACAAACACAAATCTGTGTCAATTCTGAATATCAATAATTATTTCAATGGCTAATCAGGTGTATCAATTCAAATAGATCTCTCGTATAGTTGCCAATTGTTGCTAGCCAACGGTTGAGATACGGAAACGCTTAAGCATATGTATATTTAGAGAATTATTATTATTATTATTATGGCGCGTCTGGGGTTATAAATACCTCTATATGTAGAGTGTTTACTCCGCTTCAGTTTATTATCAGTCCGAGTTGACTGGGGTCGCCTCGTTGTTGTTTGTCTGGCTTCGCATGAGTAATTTCATCACCCGAAATACATATTCTGGTTCGATCAAGGCAAAAACTCTGACATGTTGCTGAAAATCTATCGTTTATCTTAGGATCTCAGTGAAATTTCAATTAACTTTCTCTTCATATGTCTACATATACAAACATTCATATATATATTTGTATATACATTCTCGATTTGTCTAGCGATCAGTATCAGCAGAAGTATTATTAGACGGGTGCGTGCCCCACTTGAGATCCGCAATTCCGATCGCATATGCGATACGATGTCTGCAATTGTTTTTGCGTCTCAAAAAATCGCCCACGTACCTTGATAAGCACAATATAAATCATAAATCATCTAATCTCCATATTAATGTGTCTGCACTGAAGGTTAATGATTTTTCTAATAAAAAACACACTTGAATCATCGACATCGCCAGCGGCAATCCTTGATCTCACTCAACAGAACAAAAGAAAAATATAAATAAAATATATAAATTTCTTAATAATTTATTCAACTTTGAGTTTTCGAACTTACAAAACGAGTGAAGAAGTGTGTGTGTGCATATATTTTATTTATTTGCAATCAGGATATATTATTGCACTTATTATAGGATATATTTAGAGAGTTTTTTAGATAATCGAGTTCATATATGAAAACCCAAGTGTCTAATTTACTTTCTCTAGCTCTTATTGATTTCGAGTTATGCTTAATAATTAATGCCAACTACAGATGTTTATACAAAAGATCAATTAATAACAAGTAAGAAGGCTCCAGTCGAGACTGCTCGACTAGGAGATACCCTGAACCCTCTAAGCTGATATTCTAATTATACTGTACCTCTTTTATGCACACATACATACACATGCATCCACACGCACGCATAAGCCTGCGCTCTGCTAACTGCGCAGTAAGCAGCGACTGCGCTTGGGCTGCGCTGCAATGTGGGCAATATTATGAGAATTTATTTGTCGAATAATTTCTTTTGTAGACATACGATCTTAATGAAAGTTTTAGAGTGTAATCATATGGTATATATGTGTGTACATTCCAAAGCACAAGTCTCTAGTATTTGAAATGCGTCTTTTACAAATTGGGGGAGAAGGGGGCGTGGTATCCAAAATCTGTAAATTACAAAATCTTTGTATCGATTAACTTTATATACAACGAAAATTTGAAGACTCCAGGTCTAAAAATGTTCAAATTAGGCTAAAAAAACAAAATCAATTTTTCGATTATTCTCGATAAAAAATTTATCGGACGATTTTTCGAAAAAATAAAGCAAACTCGTACTGCGTATGGTACACACAAGTATGCATGCCAAATTTCTCTAGCTCTTATAACTTCTGAGATCGACGCACTCATACGGACGGACGGACGGACGGACGGACGGACGGACGGACGGACAGACGGACAGGGCTATATCGACTCAGCTCGTCACGCTGATCAAAAATATATATACTTTGTGGGGTCTGCCACGCCTCCTTCTGCCCGTTACATACTTTTTCACAAAACCATTATACCCTGATTTCCCATTTTCAATGGGTTCAGGGTATAAAAAAAATATATATATTGGCTAAAGATATTAATATATGTCTTCCAGAAAAGTCTACTTTTTTATTATGCGCATTCCGTGGATTTTTTTAATTATGTTGAAAATGCACCAAAGTAGACTTTTCCGGATGCCCATATATATTATACAATGACTTAAAATATCCAAAAGAAAGATATACGTGATTTATTAAAACTATATAAAGTATATAGATTTATGAATTAAGAGTTTGGCTTGAACTTTTTAATGAGAATTATAATGACTGTCAAGCAGCAAAAAAATTAAATATGAACTATTATACATATTTTATAGGTTTAGAGAAATATGTTTGTTTTGCGCTTTTAATATTCACGTTTGTATCAATATATGCTGAATTTTTTATTAATATATATTATAATATATGTATACAAAGTTAAAAAACTGTACTTAATTTGTCAGATTTTAAAGAATTACAGACAAAATCTTATGAAAAATTCTAATTATAAAATAATCTGAACAAAATTTAAACGACATGTAAATTGTATTTTACTGTAAACTACTTGTTTTACTTGATTTCAAAAATCTTCATTTACGTGTACATTTTTAAGATTTCTTAAAATATAATTCTTTTCTTCCGGTCGGAAACTAAACTGTTTGCCATCAAAATATTGTATGTTGGGGCTTTCAGTTTTGTTTTCAGCTTTTTATGAAGCATGCTAAGAGCCTTTTGTTTAGTATATTTACATACATATATATTCATATTTTATAGTCATAAAAAATTCATATATATTTTGCATGACTTTTGGGAAATAATTTATGGTTGCTTGGGCTTAAAGTCCATGTTGATTCATGCTACACGGAATTTAAATCATTTAAGAATAATATAGAAAAAACGTTAATTTTTTACTCATAAATATATTATATATATGAATATATTTACTTTCGTTTTTGTTGTTTGAGATATATTATATATTTATTTATATACGCGTATATTTAATTAGAAAGTTTCAAGTTTGCAATAAGCTTACCTGTGCGGAGCTTTTTTGCTTATTCTGTGCACAAACCAACGATATTTTAGAAAAGCTCGTTGAAAGCTAACTGAGCCGTTACATATTGATATTATTGATTTGGAATACCCTCAATGGGTCACACACTCAATGCACCTCCCGTGTAAGCGGAGGTCACTTCTTGTCAATGGAATATTAATGCCAGATTGTTAAAACTGTGCCAGGGCCACTTGTTTCAATGCGATTTTTAAAAAACGAAGGTTCTTAAAGAACAACACATAAATACCAATAAAACAAAAATTAAAAATAAAGAAAATTAAATTTGAAATAGAACTGACAATTGACAAAGTATGTCAAATTGCAATAATGCCATGCGCTGTGAGATTACGAAAGCTACTCTGTGTTCTATCTATTGAGTGTGTGAGATACCCGCATCAATAAATTCTACATTATTGCGCTCTACTTATTATAAATGTTGGATTGAGCCCGTTGCATAGAAACCAAAAGCAATTATACTTTAATAAGAAAAAACTTGTTATCAATTATAGTTGAAGCACAAAATCAATCAACAATTCGAAACTGTGCCAGTGCACAACTGTTCATATTGTTCAAATAAATTACAAAGATCGTTTATTATTTATCTCTTTACTGAAAACAATTTTTTAAATAACTTGAAAAAATTATTATTAAACAATGCACTCAATAAAAATAAATTGTTTATAATTTTTTGGTTGTAGAGTGATATGTATATTTATATCATTCATTATTATTTTCTTAATTCCAACAGCTTTTCCAAAATAGTTTTTTTTCGGGTCATTAGTTAATTTGTTACATATATATATATAAAGTAGGCATTCAATTAAGTTATTGTTATCTGTGTAGTTTTAAAGTGACTCTATATGTTAAATTTGATGACTCAATCAATAAAAATGCCTTAGATATGTCCAAACAAATTTATGGCTGATAAGGACAGTTTAAAAATTCAAGGAAATAAAAATATTTATCATAGTATAATAAGCTTAAAGATAGTCAGACAAGCAGGCGCATGCAGATGGACAGCTGAATAGTCACATAAGACTAAATTGGTTCGATGATTAATCCTCATCAAGTATTTGTATACTATAATGATGTGGCTACAGAGTGTTATCAAAGCAATTTGAATTAAACTTTTGATTCAGTCCTTATATTTTATATCTATACGTTATATTGCACATGCATATGTATACAGCATACATACATATATACCATGCTTATCCTTTTTCAACCGAAATACACAACAACATGTATCCAGTTTCCCATTAAGTTGCCTGGCATTAAACGAAAAATAAGTTCATTATCTTTCGTATTGTGCAGGTCGGAAGTAAACAAAGATGCGTAAAAGACAAATGCTCTAATGGCATTTCGAGCCAGAGGCAGCTGGGCTGCACATGCGCGCATTTCTTGTATTCACATGCGAAACAGAGGCAAACAGACAGACAGAGAAAGAGCCGAACGAGCGATTGCTAATTCAAACTGTTGAACAGTTCAAACAGTTTACCTGCATGAGTTGGGCTGGCGGCAATGGAGTGGAAAATCAGATAACAAAAGAGAAGCTGTACAACAGCAAAAGCAACAGCTGTGCAGGGCAATTGAATGGAATGGTACACCGAACAGCTGCCACTCCCCCGCAGCTGAGATTGCAAGCACGAGAAGAAGAGAGAGAGAGAGAGAGTAGCAGCAGCAGCAGCAGATTAGCAGCTAAGCAGCATACATAGATAGAGAGTGAGAGCGTGCACTGTTAACTTACCTTACGTAGCTAACATGTAAAGAGCACACAGCAAGAGGTGCGAATTGTGGACGTTTAACAGTGGACAAAACTGTTAGCAGTTGAATTGAGCACGAACAACGTTTAAGAGCAGCGCAGTCTGTTAACCTTAACAGAGCTGGCTGCCTCTTAAATACTGTTGCCTTGGCTTCGCCTCCAACTAGAATTCAATTGTATCGGGAACTTTGCGTTGAACGGACGGAAATCAATAAACAGCTCTGCATTGAAATCGACGTCAGCGGGAACGGCGTCTGCCAAACAACAACAAAAATAAAAAATCGTGTTTAACAAAAAAAAAACAACAAAAAACAAAGCGAAAAGATTTTAATATATATAGATATATATTTTTGTATATACTGGTACACAGGTACAGGGAAGAGAAATAAAGCAAAAGTGAAAAGACGGCGTGCGGTGCCGCTCAAAATGCTCGCTAAATTCCAATGTGTTAAATAATTTTAACAAATTAAGTGTGCAGCTTTAAAAACAACAAGAAAACTGAATATCAGAACAGAACTAAAAAGAAGCTGGATTTCCCCCTCAACGAAAGGCCAACTTTGCCAACAGCCAAGGCGAACGCAACCTGTAGCTCCGGCAGCGACGTCAATTGCGACGCTAACAGCAGCAGAGCAGCTGGCGCCTTATACGTTAACGGACTTGAAATTGAATTGAGTTTTGTGTTTTCGTAACGCGGAAGCGCAAAAAGCAAAAAAGCAAACCAGAAAAAAACAGAGAGAGAGATAGAAAAAAGCCAATCGCTTTTACTTTTGTCTTCGATCCGAAACCAAAAACAAAAAGGAGTCAAAATATCAACCATGTGGTGTATTGTGGACCTACCAGACGGCACCCAGCGGGCCGTCAAATTGGATCCCAAAGCCCTCGGCCAAGAATGTCTCGAAAAGGTGAGCAAAAGTCGTTGGACTTCCATAGCAAGTGCACCATTTGAATTGTAGATCGACAATAGCAAAACAATAATAATAGACATTGGACTCTCCTAAAAAAAAAACTGTGCTAGAACCCATTTAGTTAGTAAGCATTAAGCATGGCTAATTGATTGCCCACGCTTAACACAAATAACCTAATAACTGTGAATTGTTATTCGAAAACAAAATTCCTACATTTACGATGTTTGTTTACTTGAAAACACTTGGTCATTTATTTTTTAGTTGTCTACAATTCGACAGGGGCATATAATTTAAATTGTTAAATTTCATTTTGGTTCAAATCAAATAATAAGTCCTTGAAGTTATGTAGATAAATATATATAAAAATTTCGTTTGATTGACATTTTCACTTGGTCAAAAAGTTCAAATTTAGTTTAATTTCAATGCAACTGAATTAACTAATATTAATTAATATTAAAGCATCTACAAAGTATTTGAAAGTTGCTTGGATTGCAAATTAATTTTCCAATATTAATTTATACAATTTCGATTTTATTTAATTTATTTATTTTTATTTTTGTAATAAATTTTTATTTAAATTCTTATCACCTGTATGCCGCCCAACTATCTTCGAATGTGTTCCAATATTCGAATTGATTCGCATTTGTTGTCTGTTATCAGCTCTTCGCTTAATTTGTTGTTTACGCCTTGTTGCTGTTTGTTTGTGCATTAATTCGTTTTAAATGCCAAGTGAGTTGCCCTTGTGTAGAGGGGGTTGGGCAAGGGGCTAGGGGGTCTGTCAGTGCCCCCTACATGGAGTCTTTCCTGGCCGCCTTGAGGCCGCTCGAAGTTCTCTTATCTTTTTGTACTGCGCAGAAGTTACACGGGAATTGCGAAGCGAGAACAAAGCACAAACGATACAGCGCATTGGCTATAATTAGAACATTATTATATAATATGAAGAATCCTATAAGATTTTCGAACACATGTGTAAGGTCAAAATATCTTAAAGAATCTCACAAAGTATTGAAAATCATATAAATTTTACATTCATCTTAACTGATATTCACATAATCGTAAAGCCTTATCAGTACAATCAACATATATATTATAGATCAAAGGGAGTTCATGACCAATACTACTCTATAAAGGGATTAAGGGTATTACAAGAAGGCCACAACGCAGTTGTTGCCCCGCAACGTAATAGTACAAGAAGCGTAAGAGCTATTGCGATATTCCATATATGGACACAAGCGCCATTACAAGTCGTATATCATCAAGTACATACAAGTACATATATATATATATTTAATCTATTTGTTAGATTTGTACTCTCTGGTCAGTTCAAAGTCCAAGTGCTCAGCGCCTACTTGAGACGCTCAAAGCAAACACTCGAGAGCCGCTGCTTCTGTTACGGACAGGCAGCACTTGGACCCACCCAAGGACCACCCCCACTGAACCCCCCCAAAGAGCTGTGGCTCCCGTATCGCCTACGCGTAACTTCTTTGCTCACATGTATACCTTCTTGACTTTAGCTCAGATTACGACCCAATTTGGCAATTCGACTTGTTTGTTAGCCTAATTAAGTCTTTTGGCGTATTTGTTTTGTCGGCTCCATTTCGCTCCTCTCTCGTGTGTGTGCGTGAGTGTGTGTGAGAGTATTTGTGCAATCTAATCAGACGAAAGTTGTTATCAAGCTAAAGTCTATAGTACACACTGTGTACATATGTCTTTCATATATACATGCATACATACATACATATGTATTCCTGTATCACATATACTAGGTACACACTGTAAATGCTAACCAGGCCAGTCCCTATTTGGATTTCCATTACCGTTGCTTCACGCCTTTCACTTCATATTCTGATGTTGCCATGTTTCGTATCTCTTCCAGATACCTCGACACTAGAACTTCGAATTCGTATTGTTTTTTTTACCGAACTAATAGTGCTCCAGCCCTATCTTATCAATTATCTGATAAGCACTTTGCATGTTTTTTTTTATTTGGCATACTTATTACCGTTTAATTCGTTTACCAAATGATTTTGAGCAAACAGAAAGATATATAACTTATATAGATAAATATATATGTATTACATATAGGTGAATGTAATTTTCTAGAAACTTACATTTAAAAGATAATTAATCAATTATCTTAAGAAAATATTTGCTTAATTTTAAAATGATATAAAAATACAAAATATTTTCATAATATTTATTTAATTTTATTATAGGGCATTTTTCATTTATTTCAAATTTTAATGAATAACTTTTCAATTAAAAATACTATATATTGTATATATGACTTAAGCCATATAATAAATTTCATACAGCTATTATAAATATTCCATAACTATTTCTTATGCTCTCTAATCTAATCTAATGTTCGAAATCATTTTCACCTTTTTTATTAGCTTAAAAGTAGGTGTTTAATTTTTAATGCTGTTTCTAAGCGAAATTTTGTTGAAATTATTTTAATGCATTTTTAATTGATGTCTTCAAAATAATTGGCTGATGCAATGAATTGTCGTTGATTGCATCAGGGAATTTTTAGAAGATTTGAAGTTTTAATGTGCTTAAAAGTATTAAAAAATTAACATTAAATTGTTATTGAGAAAGCTGTCGTTTTGACATTCAATCAATACTAAGATACTAGATGCTCTAATCTCTGTTCGTATCTCTCCCTCTCTCTCTCTCTCTCTCTCTTTCTACTGCACTCTCTCTCTCTGATAACAGGGTTTTGCTCATAATTAATGCTAAGGCACGATTCATATTCCCATGCCATCAGTATTCTGTCAAACGGTACTTTGTCTTTGTCACGACCTTATTATAGACGATTTGCCGCATTAATATAGTTAATATTTAATCAGTTGCTTGCCTGCCTGATGATGATATGCGTCATCAAAGAGAATTTGAACTCGAGTACGGATTCGGATTGAGATTCGGTTTATGGATTTGACTTTGATTTTTCGCTTTGCCTTGCGGCTTATCGGGAATGACACGGCTCTTGTAATGCTGATTAGATTAATGACGTTGCCAAGCGCTGTGGATGATGATGGTGATGGCAATGTTGTCATCAAATGCCACGCCCACTGCCCAATGGCGAGTTGCGCAAAACTGGTTAATTGAATTACTCAAGTTGATTTTTAATTAATTTTCAGCCAATGAAAGAGCACAAAAAAAAATGACTGCACAGCACTTCACTGGCAATTAACTTCCGTTCTCAAGTGTTTGCCCAGCAAATCACAGGTGATATGGATGAATAGCAAACAATCTGCAGATATGTCTGATTCACGTGCAATTTGTGAAATGAAAAGAGTCCGCCTGAAAGTTGATTGACCACGATAGACAGTCATACATTACAATCCAGTAATTCGGATTGCTTCTAGATGAACAATTATCTCGCAGCTATTTAGAATGCGATTAGACTGATGTATTTAGTATGAGTGATTATATTATAATTGTTCTAATATAATCATTAAATTTCAATACAGTAATCTTTGTCTTATTTTTTTCAAAAATAAAAATATTCTTTCTGACTGTCAATATTTGACATTTACTTTCATAATGTCAACTTATGATTATATTAGTATTTTACTATAGTGTATCATAGCTATATATTAATCTTGAATATATGAGAAAATTAGAACTTTATATTTATATATGATTATATTTATATTTAGCTGTCAGTTTTCTTGTTACCGACTGTCAACGTTTGACAAATCAATAATCAAATTATTTTGTAAAAAAAATAAATGTTAATATAATATATTTCTGAACTAATTGCTTTAAGTGATTATCATAATTAAAATACAAAATTAAGATCAATAGATAGAAAAGTATCAAGAATCTTTCACTCTATGACATTAAACTCACTCTATACATTAAAAACCTCAGATCGTAATACTTGAAGGACATTAAACTTCTCTAAAAGCTGACGCTTCTCGCTTTTAGTAGAGCTCGACTGGGCACGCACAATGCGATTTAGCGCCTTGAGTTGGTTATCAGGCATCAGCGTTTCGTGCGACATGCTGCTGGGGTTCGAGCCAAGGCTTAAGCCGCGATCGCGATTAGTGCGAAGCAGCTGTTCGCAAATGAACTGTGCACTGAGCAGATAAGCGTTCGTGACATAGCAACGCTCTGGGTGGAGAGGGGTCGGTCGATTGGGCAACGGCTTTAGAATTGCATAATTTTTGAAAAGCAACTAAAGCTTATCGCCCGCGGGTATATTGAACCCGAGCGGGCAGAGAGCGGAAGACTGCAGCTAGCAAGCCTGACAAACTGATTTACATTTGTATTACATGTGCGACTGCCATGCCGAGGCAAAAGTTGTGACGCTTTTTCATGCTCGCATGTCAAAGGCAAATTACAGAATGTTCGTTACAGAGGATTCAATTCAAATGCATTCAAAGTCAGCCCCCGGCCCCCGGCCCCCGGGGCATGGCCGCTGGCAGGGGGCGGTGCTTCCGTTTTGCCGTTTAATGGGCCAACCATTTGCCATTCGAACTGTACTCCAGTCCACGTTGGCAGTGGGTGGGTCACCGCCCGGCTTGCACTATGGGCCGCATGCAACAGTTTTCGCAAGTTGTTAATGAGTTTGCTAATTACCTGTTACTCGCTTGTGCCACAGTGAAAACTGCTGCAGAGCGCCACTTCTACATTTCTCATCAATGTTAAGTGAGCAAGCGAGCTATATGAAATGTGCAATTGGAGAACAATTGGCCAACTTATCGTGTGCCCACTGTACCGCAGTCAATTTTGTGGTTTCGAGTGGCTACTCGTTCCGAGCTCTGACTGCAACTGTCAGCGCGAAATGCAACTGCAAGGCGCAAAGTCCAACGAATTTCGCAGCGTCATTTTGCAGTCATTCGAGGCACTCAATAGAGAATTATGATTAATCAATAGGCTTTTCAGAGCCCCACCAATAAAAACGCTAGCTGGGTAAATAGGAGAGAGATATTATTAGAGTAACATATATTGATGACAGCGCCGTACTATTCAGTTACAATGAAAATGCTTATATTTTTTAGTGCGAAATTTCTAAGTTAAATTCTTTTTATGAAGCGCTTAGAGAAATTAAAGAATTGAGTACAATTGTGAAATTAAATTTCGCATGCTTATTTAAATTTAAATTTTTTAAAGTTTTAAAATATGAATTAAAATATTATTATTATTTATTGTATTAAAATAAATGAATATCTTTACTGAAAATAGGTTTTTAAATAAAAGTGTTATAAATATAATATAATAAAAAAAAATATACTTTAAAATATTATAAATATTTATACAATTTTTTTTTTTAATATTTCTAGCTACAAAATTAGTATTTTAATACATTTATTATAATTTTATTTATTCGTATTTTATTTATTTATCTATTGTTTATTTTTATAAATAGTTAATTTATTTTATATAAATTTTTTCATTTTTGTTTTGTTTTTTTTTTTTTTGAATTTTTGCTATTTCTTTTCAAATAATTTATTATATTTTTGAATTTAATTTTATGTTACCTTTTTTAAATTTTTATCTCAACTTAATGTTTTAATAACATATAAAACAATTCAAGTTTTTGCATATAAAGATACTCTAAAGCACTGTGACTAATATATAAGCCATCAGTGTATAATTTATCATATCGCATTAGGCTCATAAATTATTGAGCGGATGAAGTGGAATACTAAATTATTTGAATAATAATTATGATGGGAGGAGCATGGAGTAATAAATAATTAGAATAGCTACTTGATCCTTATTTATTCAAACATATCCATTGTTCCTTCCATTCACAAAGGAAATATAACTGCTCTTAACTATAGTCGCGCTCTTCATACTGAAGTATATTTCAATATTTTCAAATGCATAGTTGAATTTCATGATCAGCTCAATCACTGCTTTGTCATTGTATTTAGTTAATGATTTGGAACACCTAACTAGCTGGCTGCCTCTGTGGCTCCCCGCCTAGCTGACGTAAGCATGAATTTCCGTGCTTTGCTATTGACTACAACGTTAACTGATTGCTAGCTGGCTGGGTGGCTGGCTGGCTGGCTGGTTGGCTGGTTGGCTGGTAAAGTTGGCTGTCGTACAGGAAGCAGCAGTTTGACTTTGGCTGGCTTTGGGTGTAATTATATTTGTGCGCGCTGCTGTCAGCTGCCGTGATGCAGCTGCAGGGATGCCATATGGCTGAGGCGAGGCGCTGCTGCGACGCGCTGGCTGAAGTGCGTGGCAACAATTGAAAGGCGTGGGCGTCGAGCTGGGCTAAGCTGAGCTGATGGGCCAACTGAAGTGGGCCGTCAAGCGGGTCAAGTGCAGCAGCACTAGCAGCTGCATCAGCAGCTGCCTTTGGCCAATTTGCTTGACAAAAGGCGGCGCCATTGCCTGCTGCATAGTTTGTGAACAGCATCTCAACTTGGCACATGCCTGCCAAACAATTTGTATCTGATGCATGCGCAACATTGTGTCTATGTGTGTGTGTGTGTGTGTGTGTGTGTGGGCGTGTGTATTGTATTTATTTATGTAGGATTAAAAATAAAAGAAAAATGCTTAAAGGCAGTCATTCTGATAAATCATTAGCACAAGAAGCACTGCGTCTTACTTTGCGCTCTGCTTGCATCGCTCGTTCTTTGATAAGCAAACCTGAAATTTCTTATGTCAACATCAACGATCAAAAGAGAAAATACAAAAAAATATATATATATCTATATATAGCGAACCGAACCAAGCGACAGACAGCAAAAATGATAAAGCAGCAGATATCGGCGCTAATCAGTAACGTAAATGATAAATAATTATTATTATTATATATAATTTCGTTGTATGAATTCATTCTTAAGACGCAATTTCCACGGGAAAATCTCAAGAGTAAATGAATTGTTTTTTCTTTTTATTATTAGTATTTACACATTGCCTAATTCAGTTTAATTATGCACTGCTGAATTCTTTTGGTTTATTGCAGTGTGTAGCCTTGGCCCCAAACGCTTCGATCACTTTTTGAGCTCTAAACTTTTTCGTAATACTCGCATTACAGGAGTTTGGAAAAGAAAAAACAAGGAAAATAAAAATGAACTTTGTTGGGCAACTCAATTTGTGCCTCAATATATATGCAATTTATACAAAACACTTTGCTATACCCTGCGCACAGTGGGCTGCCATGGGGTAGTATGATTTCGATGTGGATTTCATAAGAAATCTATATGAAAACGACCAGCTAGATAAATTACGCCGTAATCCATTTTAAATCTGAAATCTACCTCATAGAAACTATTGTCTAACTACTGAGTATCTGCTAGTCTAGCCATTTAACTAGGGCATTCTTGTTTATACTGTCTGTTGTCTGGTTTTTATCACACATTTCTTTTTCAGCGCTCGTTCTCTTACCGATGGTTTTTTATATTTTTTAGTTTTGTTCAGTTTCTCTTCGCTTTTGTAGGTGTTATTGTTACTGTGACAAGCCCCAGACACGAAAAAAATTAAAACGCAAAAAAACGCGAAACGAGATTTACCTATACAGCTGTACATCCCTATATAGATTATACAATACATATATATTTGCAAATGTGTTTGTGTGTGTGTGTGTGTGTAGATATATTTGTGTATCTTTTGCCGGTTGTTTTTTCGCATTTCAAGTCAAGTAACATTTGACAAAATGTGCTTACATATTAGCTCGTATCTGGAGCTGTATCTGAGGGTGTGTATCTGCAGCTGTTGAATGTATTTGTATCTGTGCTGAATGAAGTTATCTATAATTTATGTGTATGCTTAAAATGTATCTCTAGTTGCATCTATATCTGCGTATGCAAATGTATCTATATCTCTGCATATGTACAATTCAATTCAACAGATACAAAATGTATCTATAACTTCATTTGTATCTATATCTTTAAGCTGTTTATATATCTGTTGAATGTGTAGCTGTCTGTGTATATACAGATACAGATACAGATAGAAGGTATCTCCATCTACATCTCTTGATTGTATCTGTATCTGCTGAATGTATATTTGTATCTGTGCGTATCTTTAGCTGTTGCTATACCTGTCTTTATATCCATATCTCTTGAGTGTATCTGTATATGTAGCTGACTCTATTGCGTGCTATTTGGTTGCTTCTTTGGCTGGTTTTATTTTCGCATTGCTGTTGACATTTCGCCTTGAAGTTAATAATTTGAGTAAACATCGTAATTAAACACATTCTATTTGCACAGCGAATTAACTTCTTCCCACTGTCAGATGGTGATATAACTGTGTAAAGCCCTAGACGTATCTGAAAGAGTTTAGAGATTGATATAGATTATTTCGCAAATGCAGAGGTTATAATTGCGTTCCAAGGCCCTTGACGAGATATACTCTATTAATTATGTATGTATGTTTCCCTGTTGTATAGTATTTGCTTTTTTTTTTTTTTTTTTTTTTGGAGCTGTCATATTTGCGTTGTTCTTCGGCATAGCGCAAAAGAAGAAAAAACAATATAAATATTCCAACAAGTTTTTTTTTACCATAAATTTTAAACACTCGCTGATGACTGTTCCCATGTGTAAGCTCATATATCGTATATATATATTCATATGCATATATAATATTTACTTTATTCGCATTGTGTATGGCTTGCTACCATTTTTTCGTTGTTGTTCCGCACACAACTTCGAACTGCGCAACAAAAAATATATATATAAAGTATATAAAAAAAAGGAAGAAAAACAATTTTATTTAACAATTTGCACTTCAAGTTTTAGCAGCCATAAAATTTGTTATGCTTAAATTAATTTGCTGGCATTTCGATTGTTGTTCTTGTTGTTGTTGTTGTTGTCGTCGTTTTTTGTGCTGAAACATTTACTGTTTGGCTGCTTTGGCATTTTGTGTGCTGGCAATTTAATTAGCATGCGGACACGGCCAACGATTGCAGCCTGGCTTAAAGCCAGTGCGGGACATGTTCACTAGATATGCATTGATTGCATAAATTGCAAAGTTTTTCCATTTCCCCAATGCATAATCGAATCGAGGCACAAATATATGTACGTATATGAATATAGTATATATAGATATGCATATTGCTTCACATATGCATAAAAAATTATTCATGTCAGATTTACTTTTTGCCATCATTTAATTGCTTTATTTTCCAAACAATTAAATCCGACAGCAGGCAGCAATTGCTTTTGCATCAACCACTGCCTCATTGGCCAATTTTCGAAAATTAATTGCAAGAACAGCACAAATGCAGCGCACTGCTATTTGGGGCTAGCCCCAAGCAAGTACACGTCTGCTTCCTTCTGCTGCCTGATGTAGTACAAGCCCGCCCCCTTTATCAATATGCATTTGCCTGGGGCTGTCGCTTTCATTGCGCCAATGTCGTCTATCAACTGCTTTGTTCTCGTTGTTGTTGTGGTTGCTGTTGTAGCTTTGTGGGTCATGTGGAGCGGCCCAAAACTCACATTTGTTAGCCCAAAATGCAAAACGACCAACTGGGAACTGTGGCCGAGCCAAAGGAGTTGAAGCAGGCAAGCCGACAGAGAGCCAAACAGACAGAAAGACGCCAGAGTTGTCGTGTGACTCAATCGATATGGAATATAGCATATAGAACATGGAAATTGAGTTTAGCTTAACAGCTTGTCGCCTGTCTAGCTCTGTCAAGTCAAGTCAGCGACTGTGAGCGACACTGATGCCAACTTCTGCTCCAATAAATTCCTTGAAAATGTATGCTATAGATGCTATATTATTTGGGGTAACAATTTCATTTACTTATAATCGTATGCTAGTGTGTTTGCTGTTGGAGTGCATTACGTTGCGAGTTTGGTATTTCGGTATCTCTTGCCATTGACGTATTTATTGCTTGTCGAGAAAATTGTTGTAGTCAATTATCATTATTTCATTTGATCTGATTTTATAACATTTTATTAGATATTCGTAGCAGTAATCTGAAATATATTTATAGTATGTTTAGCTACTCAGCTGAGCAGGGTTTGAGACGGAAAAATTTGAAATTTGAAAATTTTAAATCCTCTCTTCAAAGAATTTTGATCCATGAGCCTTAATTATATTTTCCTATATACATTTTCCTCTTCGGAAACCCATTTATACTTTCTCTACAAATGCCAACTGGAAGAGGTCTATAGATGAATAGATAGACAGATAGATAGATGGATGGATGGTTAGATGGATAGATAGATAGATAGATTCCATTAATTCTTTCGCTACAAATGCCAGCTGGAAGAGGTCTATATATAGATAGATAGATGAATGAATGGATAAATGGATAGATAGATGACAAACAGATGAATAGATAGATAGATGGTTACATATATGGTGGATAGATGTATAAATAATGGACACCAATCGATATATATGTATATAGATAAAGACACAAGTATTTTGATTGATACATTGATACATAGATATATAGAAATATAGATTGAAAGATGACTAGATAGCCACAAAGATAAATAGCAGCCTATAGCTAGATGAGCTATCGCAAAGGCCCATCTCTTTAGTAAAGACTCTTCTTACAAATCTAGCATATTTGTATAGAATAACACAGTTATACACACTATGTACAGCTATTACAGCTATACATTTCTTCAAAAGATATATGTCAAGATAGCATCCCAAAATATATAGTTGGATACAAGTCAAGCAGATTTACTAAAGCCTACATGAAATGTTGGAGTTGCTTTGGCAACTCTATTTTGTAGCCTGACCTGGCCCGGGCTGGGCTGTTGTGGGCGGTCCCGGCAACAACAGCTCGTTGTGGTGCGTGCACCTGTCCTCCAGGCAGCCTGTGGCCGGGTTTGTTTAGTGCGTGTCCTTGCGAAGGCAGCGCAATTTATGTTTACAGCGCATCGCCAGCTCCTGCGCCCGCCAAATGTATCTGGCGTCCAATCAAAAGGAAATTAAGTATATTCGCGTGCCATAGTGGGTGGTTGCCCGGTTGGCTGTTTGGCTGGTTGCTTGGTTGACTGCAGCTAGATAGATGTCCACTGTATATACATATATATATATTTTTTTGCGCGCGCCGTTAATGAAGTCAGCTCACGTCACGTGCGCGGCTCAAGTTGTGGAAGCGCTCAGCTATCGATTAATTGTTAAAGCCAAACAACTGAGCCGAGTGGGTGTGGGTTGAGATGGTGCCAGGGTGGCTGCCTGCCTGGCTGAGTGGGCCATCTCCAGTAGCTAATTAGCCATGACTCTGTATGTGTGTGTGTGTGTGTGTGGGCGACAATGCCCACGGACTGCGACAATGCGATCTTAACAGCCCCGCTAATCCAGCGACAATGACGACCACCAGCACGACAATGCGATAGTCCCCAGCTCCCACTTCCCCCGCCCCCACGACGCCGCCATACAAATAGCCCACACAGTCCAAGGCAGCTTCGCTTTGGCTTGGCTCGGCTTGGCTCTTGTTCTGCTTGAGCAGCGCTCCAAGCGCTGTGTGTTGGGGGCGAGGGGGGCAGGCTTTTAAGCCGGCACTTAATGCAATTACCGCTCACTGTGCAACTATGCAACAGTGGCGCAGGCCATTAGACTTGGTCAAGATATTTGTAAAGCAAATTAATTATATTAGATATAAAACTCTTAAGCAAAATACTCGAAGCCAACAAAATAAAAAATTAAATAACAAAAAATAAATAAATAAATAATACAAAATAATTAAAAATAAATAATAAATAATAAATAATAAATATTAAATAATAAATAATAAATAATAAATAATAAATAATAAATAATAAATAATAAATAATAAATAATAAATAATAAATAATAAATAATAAATAATAAATAATAAATAATAAATAATAAATAATAAATAATAAATAATAAATAATAAATAGCACTACCAGCTTAATTATTTTATATATTTAATATATTTACAAAAAAAAAAAAATTACAAATTAAATTAAAACAATTTTAATAAAATTCCTAGAACATCTCGAAGTATTTTGTTAATATTATAATTTCCTTTAAGCAATATCTTAAAACCTTTCAGCAATTGCTTTATAGTTTTTACTTAACCTTTCGCACCACTGTGCACTGACCGTGAAAACATTGTGAATAGACAGGCAGCCTGGCAATTCGACTGGCAGCTGACACGAGGGCCGTAATACTTTTATGATGATGACCAGAACCTGGACGGAATACGACACCAGCCAAAGGAGAATCAATGTAACTTGCTGCAGCTGCTGTTGCTATTGCTGCTGTTGCTGTTGCTGCTGCTGCTGCTGGCAAATGATAATACCATTTGGGCTAACCACGAGCTAAGAGCTATGACTACTCAAACTTGTGCTCATATCCGTGGCCATTGTTCCTGGCCTGCCTGCTCGGCTGGGTACTCGGCATATCCTTGAACTGCTTTTCACTCTGGCAAAGAGGAAACGGCAAAACCATAGAAACCTGCCACCAACAACAAAGCTGCAGCGGAAACAGGTTCCCGCCACGCCCCTTCTTCACTTCTTTGAACCGAGCAAACGACGCTTAGAACAATAATAAACAATAAAAAAAAAGATGCCTGCTTTAAAAAAATTTGTTCGAGCGACCATAGAATTTCTGCTGGTGCTTAGCTTGTGGTTTGGGTGGTTCGCCTGTCTGGTTGGGTTAGTTGGGGCTGAGGTGGCTTGGGTGCCGCTCGTCGAAAACAATAAATTGCGTGAAAATGAAGCCAAAAACCGCAAAGCAACAACCACAACTATGCGAATGCATTGAATGCCATTGTTATTTGTTTGTTATTGTTATTGTTGTTTTGCTTGTTGCTGTTGTTGTTGTTATGCCGAATTCAAAAGCCAGCACCTGCTGAGCAGCCCCCACTGTCCCCCCACACAACAGTCACTCTCACACACACACACACACACACAATCCTGCCACCACCTGCTACAACCCCTTGCGACGTTGAGTGCCATTTTGATGTGTCTCTAATGGCGGCATTTCGCCTTTGTTTCCCTTTATATTGCGGCTTTTATTGTTTTTCATGTGGTTTTTCAGCTTTTCCTTTTCCACACACGCAGACATATGCATGCTCTATATATATATATATATATATTTATACGATATATAGTTTGCTGAAAATCGGTTATACACAAAAAAATAAGAATAAACAAAAAAATTACGACCCAGAGCAGGCCAGGCCAAACGGAACCAGCGATGGGACCCCAACGATAAGAAAGCAATTTCAGCTAAAGTCCGCTGGGGCCTGGCATTGTATCAGCTCCTAACTAGCTTTAACTTCAGTCGCCTGAAGTTGACATGGAACAAATAGGGCATATTTAGGAGCTGGTGCAAGTTTAGCAAGGTGAAACCTACTTGACTTTGATTACAGCTTGGGTTAATATATATAGAGTTTCTTTAGAGCTGAAGGCAAACTGATTTTCCATTACTTCGGGCAAAACCTTAAAGGCTCAACTATTAGCACTGCCTAAAAATACACTCAACTATTATATATTATTGATTATAGAGTAACTTTGTAGCAAAAAGTTGAGCTTTAGCTAAAGTTTTAACATTCGTAAAGTAGAGTGTTAGGGCAATGGGAGGCAAGTGCAACTTTTCAATTTGAACTTAAAATTCTTTGAATTATTAATAATATTTGGAATAACTAAACAATTTCTCCTATCTCAAGGTCAGCTTTGAACGTCCTTTTTGCCAGCATTTCAGTTACAGAGAAATTTTAATTAAATGGCAATCCAATTATGAGCATTATCTCTAAGCCGCTTCCAACTAGCACAAATGATAATCAAGGCAAATAAGGCCGACGGCATTTTGAACATATTTGCATTGTTTTCCCTCTTAATTGGGCCTCTTAAAGGGATTTCGGGCGACTTGCATACAAAATTAATTAAACGCTGTAAACACTTTTAATTAAAAAGTACAAAAAGGCACAAAGTGACATTTTGCGATAAAGCGACCTTTGAATCTGAGATTTACTCAGAATATAATCCCAGCTTAAATACGTATATACATATCTATAGATATACATATATCTCTATATGAATGTAAATTTATACAGACTTTAATTGGCCACAGTCAATATCGAGCTATCGAGTGTAAATTAAATAGTACTTTCTGTGCATTATTTATAAACTTGTAAGTGTTTGCATTGCCATTTGTTGCTTCACACACAAGCCACAAGTCAAAGTCCATGTCAACAAATTTACAAGCTGCCTGAGAGCAATTCGATTTTTCAGAAGTACAACAATAAATTTTTATGAGATTCTGAAGTTTAATAAGAAAAAAAGAATATACATATATAACAAACAACAAAAAATAAAAACTAAAAAGTAAAAAACAAACAAGCAAGTAGTTAAAAAATCTATTACATTTTAATTAATTCAAATAATTAACCAAACTTCGATTTTCGTTCATCTAAAATAAATAATATTTTTTGAAAAAATGTATAAAATGATTTATTAAGATTAAATAAAAATAATAATAAAAAATTAAAAAATTATTTTAATAATATTATACAATAAAATAATTAATTTAATTTATTAGTTTTTTAAATTATTTTGCTCTAAATTCTTTTTAATATTTGTATTTATTTTTTAGTTTAAATGCAAAGATTATCTTATTTAAATTTAAAAAAGAAATTGATGCACAGTTTTTTATTATTTCAGTTTTATTCAGAGTAAATTTACATCATTTGGAGCTAAAAAATATTTTTTTATAAGAAAAAAATACAAAAATAATTCCATTTAATATTAAATCCTATTGATATATTGCTTTTAATTTTATTTTATGTTTGTTATTTAATTGAATTTATACTTATATACATTTTTTAAAATCTTAAACTTAAATTTAAATTTAAATTTGAACTTAAAATTTTTAATTGAAATTGCATTAAAAATTTACATTTTTAAGTTACAAATGTACGCAATCTTTTAGTGTAATGCATATTTAAAATAAACTGGCTTAGCTTAAGAAAACATCAGTAGTAATATATCAAAAATAAAAAAAATAAATTGAAAATTATTTGCAAAACAAAAACTTGCAGTGATATAAATACTAAATTCAATAGACTATAAATAAAGTAAAACTGGTTCTGCAATAATCTAGAAAAATTTGCATTTTTAAGATATGAAGAATTAAACTGAGAAAGCTTGAGAATTACACGAAGGAAAAAGTGTAAAGTAAAGTGAAATGAATATTTAATGTTATTATAGATAGAAAAAATGAGATGCTTAAGCTAAGCACACATTTGCATTACAAATAGTATTTATAAATATGTATAATTAAATATTTATGCCCCACTCGGGCTGTTGCCAAAGTTAACCGAAAGCTATCCTTGGCTCCACTTGCGAACGAATGGCGAATTGACGTGGTCAGTGGGCAGTAGGCAGAGGGAGGCGGTAGGCGGTAGGCGGTGCCAGTGTCACTGATGTCGGTAAATGTCCTGACCAAATTGTGTTGACTTTGTCGTTCAGGCGTCATTAACTGCAATGACCAAGTCATTTGAATGGCCTACAGCATGCGAGTGACGGCTAGACAGACGGCGGTTGCCACTAGGGGGAGAGGGAGGCAGAGAGAGGGAGGGAGAGCGAGAGGTGCCGGGTCAAAGGTTGCTCATGGCATGCGAAGGCGTGACACGCGCGACTTCCGATATGCTCGCCATTCGCCAATGGGAACAAGGTCGAGCGCAATTACAACTCTGGCATATTTAAGTACAATATAATGAAAGCGCTGCACGCGGCTCTGGCTTGGAGTCAGCCCAATCCAATTGAGTTGCAGTCAGGATTTGGTTTTAACGATGTATTATTACTGCCAGCCAGGCAGCCAGCCAAGCCAGCCCGCTCGCTGCTGTTTGCATATCAAATTCAAAATGATCAGGTGCAAACATGAATTGCTTCAGGTGTGTGTGGGGCCATGGTGGGATGGCCGTTACCGTTTAGGTGCCGCATAGCCGAGCGGCGCTAAAAAACGGCAGAAAATCAATAAGAGGCAGGCGCCGCCAAGGCACTTGGCAACAGGCAACCAAATTCCAAATCCAACAAATTTTTACCTGCAAAGCCGACAAGTGTGTATCTGTATCTGAGTGTGTTAGTCCATCTCTCTCTCTCTCTTTCTCTCTCTCTCTCTCTCTCTGTATGTGTGTGTGTGTATTTGATAACTTAATTGAAATACATGGCAAGTGTATCGCTGGTGCCGAGCCAAAAAAGTGTCTTGCCGGATTTATGGACAAACAAGCGAGTTGGCCATGGTCAAGAGGTTTGCTGCAGCTGGATAAATCATCGACAGGAGCAGCAGCTGCAGCAGCCCATAAAAATATGTATATTTCCAAAAACATACAAATACTACATATGCATAAACAAATTTATATCTTTCTCTCTATCTCTCTCTCAGCCTAGCCTTGGGCATGGGCATGGGCGTGGGCGTGGGCGTGGGCGTGTTTCCTTTTGTGTTATGGTTTTGTACTACTTTCCTCTATTTTCGTAGCATTAGTACTTTGTGTGTACCACAATTTGGCCGAAAATTTGAAACTGCAACTGGAACGAGCCTGTAGAGGTGGGGGGCGCTCAGCATGGGGGTGTGGCAAATGAGTGCTGTGTAGATACTGCCGCTTAAAACGATTTGCATTTGCCGCCAACATTTTATCTGCAATTTTGAGTGTGACAACAATTTGGAAGAGCGCCATCACCCAAATAGCTAAGTCCCCCTCGCCGTCGCCCCCTCCAGGCCGAGCACTCGAGTCGACTCGACTGGCTTGGAAAATACTGTGAGTGGAAAGTAAGGGAAAATGCGGAACACTTTCAAAGTTTTCGATAGCTGATATATACATATATAATATGGAATAATATAGTGCTATTATTCAGATAGGCAAATCGATTTGATTTTGTCATTCTACTTTGTCGTGTTTTCCTAAACGTTTTTCTGTCAAAGTTTAAGTCTGTCTTTCTTCTTAGTTTATTTAAACTTTGACAAGTTCATTTTCATTTATAGTCTTTTCAAGCACTATTAAAAATATAAAAGAAAAATTTGGGATTTATTGAAATGTAGATGATCATAGTATATGTATATTCAATATACAATATATTATAGCTTATTATTATTTATTTTATTTTATTTTATTTTATTTTATTTTATTTTTTTAAGAACTTTATTTTAAATGAAAATCCAACTCTAAATAGCTTCTATAATTCCATTGAAAATAGTTTTAACTTTGCTGAGTATCTCGCAGTCGACTATAACCGAGGGTTCTTAAGTCCCTTCCATATTATTTTAGCGCATTTTACATGCTTTGGCAAAGTGCAGCTTAATATAATCGTATTATGCATCTTGGCTATGACAAAAATCCACTAAAAACGTTTGGCACCCATCTAGGAAAAGAAATGGCGTTTGCCTTTTTTTTCTTTTGTGGGGGCTGGGGACATCTTGGTGCACTTGGTGGCTGCACATCAGGAGGCGGAAAGTCGCATTTCGTTTTCATTTGGCTGGAAACTGCCTCAAGACCCTGACCTCTGATTTAAAAGATACTCTGCACTATATCCATCCCGCCTGGTTGCACTTACACACACACATGAACACATGAACACATGAAATGCTTGCATGCTTTTTGAGGAATGCAAAACCCAGAGAACTGGAATATGTGCACTGAATAGTCCTCTATTTGTGGCAAAGTTTTTCCATACACGGGCATGCATCATACTTTCGTCTACACACACACACACATGCATATTTACGTATTTGTTTGGAACATTTGCAAAGTTTTGCGCATTTCGTTTAGGCAGGCCAAAATGTAATTTATTATGGCCAAAATGTGATGTGATTTTTAGAAACAAGCATTACCAGAGTTGTGCAATGCAAATCACAACTTTATCTAACAGTAAAATGCTTTAAATTTGGTAAATCTCACGCCAATGAACCAAAAGAACAAGTTCACTTTACAGAAATGAGCTTTAATAATTGAATTAGTTCATAAATATTTTTTTAAAATAAAAAATAAAATAAAATGTAAAATATGTACGAGCTCAGTTAAAATAATGAAGAAAGAATTAAATTCATTTTAAGTAAACTTTTATAAGATGTAAAAAAAAGTTTGTAAAAGTTTTTATTTGAAAATAATGATTTTTTTTTCTTTATCTTTTCCGTTTATTTTTGATGTGTTTTCTGCTTTCATTTTATTTTTTAATAAATTTGCAAAGAAAGAGACAAGTGTTCGCAAATGAACTAGTTCACTTTAAAAATATTCGCATTAAGTTTTAAGCAAACTTTTCAGAATATAATAAAAAGAAATTTTGCAAAATTTGTTATTAGCGACTTGATTTATTTTCTTTTATAATATTATCATTGTATAATGCGAACAAGCAAAAGTTACATTCTTTTCTTTACTCACTCTCTCTCTCTCTTTCTCGTTCTTTCTCTCATTCTCTCTGCCGCGCCTGGCATGGCAAAAGTTCAGCAGCAGCTGACAAAGTTCACACCAAGTGACCAAAGTTGGCCAATCTCGCGTCACGTTCTGGCAATTGAGAATGCGACATGCTAATTAGTGAGAGGCACTTGCGAAATGCACTCCCCACGCTTTACATTTATCGCCCCAACTCGTTTCCACTCACGACGGCTTCTTATGTCCCCATAATAATTTAATGCGTTTTCATGTTTGTTTCTAGCCTTGCTGTAAAACGCAAGCGAATCGCTGCTGTAAAGCTGTTTGCTAGCACGCACACACACACACACGCACGCAAGCACACACATTCGCAGTAATACTCGCACTCGCACTCGCACTTGCACTCTCACTCTCACACTTACTTATTCACTCAACGTCTCTTGCGTTCGCAGGACCTCTCTCTTTGTCTTTGCCACAATTTCGCCACTGAAAATGACGCATACGAAAATTATGGGCTCTGCAATGTACCAAGAATTTGGCGTGTTTGGCTTTGTCGCCTGCTGTTGCTGTTGTTGTTGTTGTTGTTGTTGCGGTTGTTTTGGCATTTTCATGCCAACATCATTTTGCTTGCAGCCTCCACTGACTCCGCCACTGCTCGCTGCTCGCTGCTGGCTGCGCAGTCGGTCGCCGCTGTGCCCAAAGTCACGTAGCCAGGGCGAGTTTTACATTTTCATTATGCCTGTTTAAAAATGTTGAGCGCAGCCCGCTTGACGCGAGGCGAACGGGTTACACAGGGAGGGGTTGACCGTCTGCCCGCTGGGCGCCTGCTGCGAATTGGGGCCACAACAAACTGCAGCCAGCAGCTCCAGCCCCAGTCCCAGTCCCAGCCAGTGTAACGGTACCTTTTCCGTACGTAATTGCCCAAAAAAGGTGCTGACGACACTTTACAGTTTTTGCTGCTGCTGCGGCTGCTGCTGCTGCTCCAATAAACTGAGGCCGAGCATCCGGCGAAATCAAAACTGAACTTCAGCCGCAGCTGTCGCTACTGCCGCTGCTTCTGCCACTGCGACTGCCGCGATGAAGCTTTCACTGAAACCCAATTAAGTTAACAAATACGAGCAGGCAGAGAGCTGATGCATGAGACATGTGGCTGTGGAGGACATCGACAACTGACAGACACACCTGTGTGCGTTCACCTGTGCCCCTCTCCTCTCTCTCTCTCTCTTTGTCGCATTCATATCGCGCAAATCCATCAATGTCAGCGCGATACGGGCAGCGCTTCAATTATGCCATAAATCGCAGTCGGGCAGGATTTTCTTAATTTTTAAATGCATTTGAATTTGCATTTTGTTTTTCGTTTGGCTTTACCATTTAGGCATGCATTTGTTGCATTTTCATTTGTTTTCTAGTTCTCATAAAGTTTGTTTTGCTTTTTCGCTGCTGCTGCAGTTGTTGCAGTCTCGCTTAGCAATAAAATTTATGTGCAATGTTCAAAGTCCAACGGTCACTCGGTCGCGTACACAGGCACACAAACGCATGCATACGCACACTCACTCTCACGCACACACATACACGTACATATATGCGTCAATAAAACACACGCAAATGCAAGAAGAGAACAAACTTACAGAGGACAGCAGAACAACAACAAAAACTTGAGCTATTTTCAACAGTGACGAAAACACAGCGAGCCAAAGCAAAATGCCGAAGAACGTGAAGGGGTGAAGCCAGAAGGCGAATAAAAAGAAAAAAGAACAAAAACAAAAACAAGTGCAAATACAAATATAATAAACAAGGCAACGCACAGTCTCGCAGTGTTAGGGAGAAAGACAGAGATAGAGATAGAGATAGAGAGTGTGTGTTAGCGGGGAGCCCTGATACACTGACTGAGCGCGATTAGCAAAACTTTTAATACAATTCGAAAATAGGGGGCGGGGCGGGCAGAGCGACAAATTGGGGGCTGTGAACTAATCTCAAATAAGTGAACCGAAAGTGAAATTGGATTCTCGTTGCTCAGGGCTCCTGTTGCTGGGAAAATGTTGGGCACACACACACACACACACATACTTATATACACATGCATATTTAATGTATTGAGTTTGCAACAGTTTATAAAGTTTTTCATGCTTATTTGCTCGAAATAAATGCCTAGCTTAAAAGCGTTGAAAATTTGCTGAGTTCGCTTGAAAATATGCTCAAGTGATTGAGGTCAAAAGTACACAAACTAATGAGCAACGTATGTATTTGTATGTATTTATACATATGCAGGTATATGTGTATGTATGTATATATGCTTATAGTGCATTTGTTAAGTACATTGATTACGTCTAGTTCTCATCCACACAAATCATCGTGCAATCTGACATTCGCTTATGATAATTTATCGAGGTTTTTATTTACACACATGAGGGTGTGTGAGTGTGTGTGTGCATAGATCATTTAATGATTGGCTCAATTAGACTGGTTAACAGTTATGTAGGTGCACACGCTCAGCACGTGATACAGCCAGACACGTAAATTTACCGTCTATCACCATATTCAGTATTTAAGTGCAATTTATGGCGAGAGAGAGAGAGAGAGAGAGAGTGATTGAGGGGGAGAGCGAGGGAGCAAGAGCATTCTTGCAGTGCGCCCCAAGTGCTAGATGAACCCGTTCCCTGCCGCCAATCAAACTGCAAAATGCATTGAACCTGTTTGCGCTAGCCCCTTTTCGCTGTTATCTCCTTCGCCTTCGCTTTCATTGCCAAGATGCAGCGAACGGCGCGTCGCTCCCCCTTTCTATTAGCATGCGACGTATGCCCCTCTGCTCCCATGCAGCTTCATCTTCGTCATCTTTGGCGATCACTCGCCCAGCGCGTGCTCGCTCTGTTAGCAGCAGCATCAACCGCAGCAGCAACAAAAAAGAGACAGCAACAATTCTAACCATCTATGGGGGTCTTTCAGCGTCTGTGTCTGGCGCTCACTTTGCTTCTTCTTCTTCGTGGTTGTGTGCTTTTATTATATTTATTTTATTTTCATTTGTGAGAGAGTTTAACAATGTTGAGAAATGCCAACGTGTCAAGCACGATTAGACGGCGACGACGACGGCAACGTCGACGGTGACATCGACGTAAGCAAAAGCAGCAGCAACAGATCACCATGTATACAGTTAGCTTTTACATAAACATGCAGACACACATGAGTGTTTGTACAAGTATGTGTTTGTATGTCTCAACATGCAATTATTAATTGTGATCTTTAAAGTTGTGTACGTGCTCACACACATGTGCTCACACCTCCCCCTACTTTTTGCCTATGTAACATTTCCACTTTAGTTGCTCTAGTGTCATCTATGTACATCAAAATGTGTTTCGATCGTAAAATAAATTGATTTGTTGCCTGGTGATAAGCAGCGAGTCACTGGAATTAGTTTTAATTGCACGCGCGGCTTTGCCCCTTACAAAATCATATGCGTGTGTGTGTGTAAAGGCAGAGACCAACAGCAAACAAATATTGAGTACAAAGTCCACCGCCGGCTCGCA
The DNA here is from genome assembly GCF_054131065.1 of Drosophila arizonae. Lineage (NCBI taxonomy): Eukaryota > Metazoa > Arthropoda > Insecta > Diptera > Drosophilidae > Drosophila > Drosophila arizonae. The sequence goes on along the minus strand of NC_142925.1, from coordinate 20,115,273 downwards.
CTGCTGCAGCTGACGTCACTTGCTGAGGCAGAGGAGCGTCTCAGTTACTTTATTCGCGCATCGTATGGCACTTGTTCGTTTCTCTGCCTTCGATTTGTTTGTACCGTTCATAATATTTTCAATTATGGCGATTTATCAACAACCACAACAAACGGAGAACGGCAAACGACAAGCGACAGACGACAAACGGCATACAGCAAATGCCAAAGACACCAAAACACAAACATAACATACATATAAGCAAAAGCAAAACCAAAAGCATCGTGAGCGATCGCCAAGAGCAACAACACAAACAACATTAACACTCACGCAGTGTGTGCGAGTCCAAAGTCCAAACGGCATTTCAGAGACCCGAGTCCAAAGTCCATCGAATGCAATGGTCGGGTTTTCTGCTCATCCGGCCAGCATGTTGTGCGAGTCATCGCCCCCCTCCACCGCAAACAAGCTATACCTTCAACAACTATACTTTACACTAGTTTACAATTTTGTTTGTGTTTGCTCTTGCTGCGGCTGCGGCTGCTGCTGCTGCTGCTGAGAGCGAAACGATGACTCTGTTACTCTCTTTTGGCAGCAACACTTGTTTTTTGCTTGCTCCGTATTGTTTACCTTCTGTGAATGCTTGTAATGTTGTTGGTCTGTCTCTCTTGCTTCCTCTCTCTCTCTCTCTGTTGACTCTGGCTCTCTTAAGATGTGGGCTCTTGAAACTCTTAAAACATGCGGCCGCCCGTCTGTTGATTGCATGTAAAAAAGTTAATAACTTGAAAACAGCAGCGACTGTTGCTGCTGTTGCTGCTGCTGTTGATTTAACGGACTAAATAAAAAAACACAGAGACAGCAACAAACAAGCATTTTATGGTATTTATATATATGTACATATTTATTATATATATATCTGTATATATACATGTATTACGAAATGCAATAAATGCCAAATTGTGACTGTGACGGCCCCGTGGGGCAATATTTTCATTTCAATTTGTGTCACCTTCGGGGCACTGTTCAATTTTCGAATTTGATAGGAATCACTGCAGCTGCTGCTACTGCTGTGTAGCTGCCGTTGACGTCATACGCCCACTCAGTGGGCGTGGCTGTATACAATCTTGGTACAAATTTTACACAAATTATATGCATCTTTTGTTATCGGCCTCCTTAACCACAATTCCAGTCACAAACAGAAATACACACACACAAACACACACACAATTACATATGCATAGTAGCATACATACACACACAGATGTCGCCGGCTTTTGTTAAGAGAGGAAAAAAATAAGTTCACGTTTCCCATTTGCCTTTGATACGATTCGCATTTTATTTAATTTTAGCGAAACGAAACGAACAAAATACACAACTTGTGGACTTTGCACCTACGTTAGCGCCGTCGCCGTCGGCGTCGCAGTCGACGCTATTGTATTGAATGGATTTAGCATTTTTGCTAGTTGCCACGTTTCGCGCTTAAACAAAATTCGTGTAAAAATAAAAAAATAGCACTGCCAAAATGCTTTATAATTGTATGTAGTACATAGAAATAAACGAGCCATAGGCTAAAGATTTAAGCAGAAATTAAATTTCCGAAATTTTCTAAATTTTATTGAATTTTCATTTAGAACATTTTCGCTTTGAACGGAGCAGCTATAAATAAAACTGATTCGCATATTTGTAAACGCAAATACATTTGTATGTATGTGTTTCTGTGAGTGTGTGTAGCTTTCCTTACGACATGCGGCGAATTGAACTGAAGAACATTTGAACATCAATTTGAATTCGCCCTAAGCTGGTATGCAAATGAAGCTAAGCTTTAACTGTTTGCTAAGCAGGAAACGCGTCAAAATGTTAACAGAATATATACTATAAATTTAAAAAATATATTATAATTGTATCAAATCAGGTTAATATATACGTGCTAAAGTTAAGTCATTAAACCTGTGATTTAAACCAAATTCAAATTCTTTTAATGTTAATGTGAATCATTATTACATATTATTTACTTATGGGGTTTTTGATATGGGATTATTCCAACTCATCTTGCTGCACATCGACGACGATTAACTCTCAATTACAGTTTTCTTTTTTCATGGCAAATTTTCCAATCAAAAGTTCAGTCATTCAGTTAACGATTCATCGTGAATGCGACTTCAACAATCAACTAATTAAGCTGCCAAATGCCGTTGACAGTTGCCTTGCGGTGACTGCTGCAAGCGGGAGAGACAGAGACAGAGACAGACAGAGAGAGAGAGAGAGACGTAGAGGGGAGGCTGACTTGGATTGTATCTCACTGGCGAATGCAATTAATTAAACATAATCCAGTTAGCAGATCGATTTACATGCAGCTTCACTTGGCAAGCGACAGCGCTTTGCCTCGGCCACTTGTAGCTCAAGTCTCAATCTCAATTTGAATCACAGCCGCATGCCGTCTCTCTGCCCCGCGTCGCCCTCGGGCTTTTTCTCTTTGTTGTCTTCGTCATCTGCGGCGGATGTGGAAGTGTCACCCAGGCCAACGCATCCGATACAGACCGCATCGCATTCAGGGTCGCTCCTAGGGGGGTCACAGTTTCTTGTTGTTGTCGTCGATGTTGTTGTTGTTGTTGTTGTTGTTATTGCCGTTGCGTGGGAACGTAGCACGTCGCACCGTATCAATTTATTGGTATTTGAAGGGGAAGCCAGCCACTTGAGATGCGTTGCTAACCAAAATGTATGCACCAAATGAAGCCCCTCGAGAACCTATGTCAAAGGTCTGAGACAATGAAAATGTTGAAGATGTTGAACATTTTTACACATGACTGACTATTATTTGGCTACAGAGAATTTACTTAATTACTGCCAAGTTTATAGCAATGCTAATGCTAATTCTAATGATAATGTTAATGCTAATGGTAATAATATTATTGGGATACAGTAACTTTTTGTAGTTGCTACGATGGTATTTGACTGAGTTGTAAGCAATGCTAATGCTAATACTAATGCTAATGTACTAATGATAATGAAAGCAATAAAGCTCATGATGAGCCTAATGCCAATGGTAATGTAAATGTTAATATAATGCTAATGCCATGCTAGTGCTAATGCTAATGCTAATGCTAATGCAATGCTGATGCTAATGCGAATGCTGATGCTAATGCTAATGCTGATGCTAATACTAATACTAGTGCTAATGCAAATGCTAATGCTAATGCGATAATTCTAATACCAATGCTAATGGTAATCCTAATGCTAATACTTTTAGTAATGCGGAAGCCTATTCTTATACCTATGCCGACCCTAATGCTAATGCTAATGCTAATGCTTATTCTTACGCTAATTTGAAGGTATGCTCTTGTTACTAAGGCTAATGGTAATGACAATGATACTGCAAGGAATAATGACAATAATAATAATGATGCTAATGCTAATGGTTGAGTTAATTCTTAACACTTATTCTACTGCTTATGTTTTGTCTTTGTACATTATGCGAATTATGGCAGTGATAATAATAATAGTAAACAAGAGTGTATTTAATACTTAACTCGAGTCTAACTTAAATGTTCCATTTAAAAACCCATAAAAACGCGTTCCTGCCAACAGCTGAGTGGGAATACGCCCGCTCGGGTTGCTGCCACAAGTTTTTGGTTTGTGCTCTCGCATCAGCGCACATTTCGCCATGTTTATTGCCAGAGCTAATTCCAGCCACGCCCACACAAACACAGACAAACACACACACACAGACATACATGCATACGCAAAAGTTCATCTGAAATTCTGCGGCTGTCTAATTGGAAAGTGAAAATGTGCGAGGCGCTGACGCGTGACTCCTTGGGAGCAACTTGTTGCCTTGGCCACCTAGCTACCCACCTGGCTGGCTGGCTGGCTGGCTGGCTACGTGGCTACCTGGCGGCATGCCTCTTGGCGCAGAAGTTGCCTCATTATGCAAAGTGCTTCTTGGCTGGAGGATGGGCCATGGGGTAAGGCAGGGAATGGGGATTAGGGGCGTGGCTGTTGACTGCGTTGACATAACTAAGAAATTTGTTGCTGGAATTTGTGTGAGCTTTGCGAATTTCATTTAATTTTGCTTCGTATTTCTGTTTTTTTTTTTCCTCTTTGCTGACCCAAGCGTGGGCTGTGGAGGAGCGTGAGCGGGGGCAGAGGGGTCTGTGCCTGGCTGGATTGCTGTTATATTAAACCGACAACATCGTCAACTGGTTGACTATGTTGATTTGTTAGCCGTGCTACCCATTAGTGGCCTGCACTCACAGGGTATGATGGACTACGAGAAATATTGAATTACATTTTTGTATTTTCAATTCTACTACAATAAAAAATTATATTGAATTTGAAAGAGTTTTTTTTTATTTTTATTCTTATTTTTATTTTTTAATTTTACAGGATATATATAGTTTGATCTTCTTGTTTCTTTGGGCTTTGGTTTTTGTTGCTGCTGTTGCCGTTGTCAACGCTGACGTGCAGCAAACATTTGAATTTGTTCCATTCGCAATGATGGCACGCTCATTGCATAAGCAAATATTTCGAGGCCCACCCACCCACACACACATCCTCCCACCCACACAACCCCATGCTCACATGCTGCCAGACGCAGTTGCTGTTGCTGTCATAGCAACGCTGTTGTATTTGACAAACCCACAGACAGGACAACTGACAGGACATTGTCGACATGGTCCCCACTCGCAGCAGCTCGCAGCTCGCAGCTCCTAGCGCTGTTTGCCGCTGACAGTGGCGCTGTCAAGCTGAGCTGATAAGCTTCTCAAGCGATTAGGTTGCCTGCTCTGCTGCTGCCTCTGCTTATTCTTCTTCTATTTGGCTCTTTTTTCTGATTCCCTAAGCAATCAGTTTGCAAACAAGTCCACGGATTTCTGCGTGCAATTAATAGATACAAATGTATCTGAAACTGTTGCTGCAATAAATTTGCGAGCGTCTTTACTAAACCAACATATTGGGAATTTGCTCTACGGGTATAGAATTTATAGATGTACAATAGATATTTATCTATCAATAAAACCAGTCTATCAGCTATATATATTTATATTCTATAGATGATAAATCAGGGAAGGATACATAAAATAGTTGTGCAGAGAGCTAAGAAATCAGCTTGACTGAACGAAATATAATTAATTTATAGGGTAACTTACATTGAGTTTACTTATAGGGCTATAAACCTCGTATGTCATTGAGTTAATCAATCAGCTTGATTGAGGAACCAGGCTTAAGATGAGAAAGTTGGAAATTTATAGAATTTATCCAAATACTCTAAATGCAAAATGGTTAAAATATGAACGTCAATCATCAATCATCAATCAATTCGCATCAGGTTCCAATACCTCCTGATCAAGTATTGGAGTCTGATGGCAATAGATTAGCTCATTTTTCCACTATATGTTAAGGGAGAATTTATTTACAACTGTCTGCGCTATAAAGCTATGCATAGACTCAATCAATCAGCATGATTGATGTGTAAAGCAGCGGCTAAATGGTATGAGATGTAAAGCTCAAATTGACAGAGAGTTGAAAATTGACAAAATGCAAACTTAAGCCAAATTTCTAGCTATAAGTTGTGCAAAATAGTAAATCAATCAGCCTGATTGACGAGTAATACATTAGACAAACGCTAGGGTGTAGTAAAGGGAAACTCATGGATAATAAAATCTCGTTAGCTAATAAGCTAAGACATATACATATATATCTATATACATGTATATCTACGATATATTCAACCTCCAACCTCTCTAAGCTCTCAACTAATTCCATTCGAAATTCTTGCACTTTTGCAGGTGTGTCACGGTCTGGGCATCATATGTGAGATGCAGTACTTTGGCCTGGAGCCATGGACGCCCAACCAGAAGGAGTCACGCACACGGCAATGGTACAATCTGAGGAATCGGCTGCATGGCGACAGTGGCAGCGGCAATGGTGACCAACTGATGCTGGCGCTGCGCGTCAAGTTCTGGGTGCCGGTGCACAGCATCCTGCAGGAGAGTGTGCGGAATCTGTTCTACATGCAGGCGCGCCGGGATTTGCTGGAGGCGCGCCTGTGCGCCCACGACTGGAGCAATGCGGCGAAGCTGGCGGCGCTGCTCTGCCAGGCGGACGGGCTGCGCTTCAATGAGCAGTCGCTGCGCGCCGAGTGCCCCATGCGCATGCGCCGCGAGCTGGCGCAGCAGCAGCTGGCCCAGCAGCAGCAGCAGAAGCTGGAGCAGCAGCGCAAGGAGAAGGAGCACGTGCTGAGCTTCAAGAAGCGCCGCTTGTCCAAACAGAAGTCCGTGGAGCACATCGAGTGCTGCACGCTGTCGGCGCCAGCCAGCTCTGTCCCCAGCAACAGTGGCAACAATTTACAGCCATCGCCATCGGCCTCGGTGTCGGCATCCGCCTCCAGCTCGAGCAGCCCGAGCAACAGCAGCAGCAGCCATTCGGGTCTGGACGAGCGCCTGGCCAGCAATCCGCTGCGCATGTACGAGGAGTACATAATCCTGCCCAGCGCCACAGACAAGGACAGCGACAACGAGCCGCCCGCCGACTTCTTGCGACAGATTGCCACCGAGCACAGCAAGCTGGCCAAGCTGCCCATGACCCCCAAGGCGGCCAAGTACTGGCTGCTGCAGGGCATCCAGGAGCTGAGCGGCTACGGCGAGGAGCTATTCAGCGGCGTCACCACCAACGAGAGCGCCACGCCCTGCGACATTGCAGTGGGCGCCCATGGCATCACAGTCATTCGTGGGGAAGAAAAAGAAAGGTGAGCTGAAGAACTGTGAAGGATTACTCGAGCATTAGCTTAGAGACCAGGCAGAGCAGAGCTTACACTTGACCACCCTAATATTCCATAGAGTCAATCTAAAGAATTGTTTATCTTAGCTTTCATCTTTAAGCTTTAGACCAAGCTTTTTATTCTACGCCCCAGTTCATCTTTAAAGTGAAAAAGTCCTACTTAAGAAGTGACTTAGAAAGCACATTGAAGCTTTATTCTATTTAATAAAAACTTTGCATTCGGAACGGAAAGCTCTATTAAAGGCTGCAAAATTTAACTAAAATTCGTTCCATTGAAAGCTCTATGAAAGTTCTTAAACTTAAGCTTTGCTCCTAATACTAATAACTGTCATTTATTAGACATTCCAGCTTATAGAAATATAATATTATGGTATATTAAAGTTGGCTTTTCAAATTTGAATTAGCTTCTAGTTAGTTTATACTTTATAATTGAAGATCAGTCCATGAAACCCACAAACTCCAGTTCTTTATTCTATCTACAGACGAAAAAGCTTTTCGTAATCTTTGAGCATTTACATCATGCCTAAAAGACCCCAAGAGTTTTCCTTTGAAATCTGATTATATCACAATATATAATATTATATTATATTCTGTTGTATCATACTTATTTTTCTCTTTCTCTCTCTCTCTCCTTCTCTTCCTCTGCATTCGAGCAGCATCCCATTCAGTGCCATTGCCGCTGCAAAGTCGCTGAGACGCACCTTTAAGCTGGAGTACGTGGACGATCATAATGATCGCAAGGAGCTGGAGATAAAGCTGTCCAAGCCGCCAATTGCCGCCGGGCTGTACCGCTCGATCACCGAGCGCCATGCGTTCTATGTGTGCGACAAGGTGCGCTGCGTGGTGACGAATCAGTTTACGCGGGATCTCAAGGGCACGATTGCATCGATGTTCAAGGAGGACACCGAGCTGGGCAAGCGCTACGTGTTCGATATACAGCACACGTGCCGCGAGGTGCACGATCAGGCGCGTCGCATACTGCACGAACGCGGCGCCATGGGGGCCATCGATGTGATGGGCGGCGGCAGCTGCGACCCGGAGACGGTGGTCGGCTGTGGCGAGGGTGGTGTTGGCGATGTTGGCGGTTCCATGGCCGGCAAGATAGATTTGGCCATACGCGAGAAGGAGGCGCGTGAGGCGGCGATTGAGCGCTGCGTGGACAGCCGCATCAACGAGGCTATGCAGTGCAAGATCTGCATGGATCGGGCGATCAACACAGTGTTCAATCCGTGCTGTCACGTCATGGCCTGTGCGCAGTGTGCGGCGAGGTGAGTTCATTTGATGGCAGATGCCCCAAGCTGACTGAAACTAATTGGAATTTTCTTGTTTGCTCAAATTGTTATCTTGCAGATGCAGCAGTTGCCCCAATTGCCGTGCTAAGATCATCAGCGTAGCCAAAATCTATCTGCCCCCGGAACTGCGCAACAGCCAAACCGTTGCCAACAGCAGCAGCAGCAGCTGCAGCAGCACTAACATCGCTGGTCCCCAGCAGCAGCGGCAGCAGCAGTCGGAGCAGCAGCAGCAGTCCGAGCAGCAACAACAACAACAACAACAACAGCTGGACAGCTCTGGCAGTGGCTCTGCAGCGACAGTCGAGACAGCTGCACCACCTGGCGCGGCGGCAAAGGTGACGACGGCTGCCTAGAATTGGCTGTGCTCCCTGCTGTTCCGGCTGATGGAGTGGGTGTGCGTGCCGATTGTCTGAACGTGATCTCGTCTAGCTGTTGCAATTTCTTATCTATAAATGACCATTCACATTTTCGAGGGAACAAACCAAAAACCAAACACAAAACTCTACAAAATCAAACAAATGCAAAACGAATAACAGTAAAGTGAAAACAGAAAATAGTAAACAGCAAAACAGTAAAACAGTAAAACAGCTAGCCTGTATACTCGTATCTTTACTCAAGTATTTTATGGATATATAAACCACGACTATAAAGTGCTATTTAACCCTATCTCTAAGACTTAACATGTTAGCCTACCTAGTCTGTAATCTATATATATATATACGAATATGAATACGAATACGAATACTAAATGTCTAGCGAATTAAGTGCATCAACTCAGAAAACCTAATGCGAATGTACAACTTGGCTCTTGACTCTGATAGAGAGGATAAACACACACACAAAAAAAAGAGAGAGAAATATGTCCTGAAATGATTCAGGCTAACAAGAAAAAAATGAAAATCAAATCAAGTTAACAAACAGCAACAGCGGCTACTTCTAAAAGTTACTTACAAACAACAAAAATATTTTACTTTAAAAACAAACAAACATATATCTATATTAATATATATATAACTGTATAACTTATGTGTAACGAAAGCTCGAGATGTATTTATTATATATATTTAATATATATATTTAATGCAAAATGCCTAAACTTTTAGTATTTATTAACACTAAAACTAAACTATGCCCAAATTCTCATGTAAAACCCTATATATATATAGTCTTGTATGTGTATATATCTAAATCTATATATATATATGTATATGTATCTATATTAACTTAGGACAAGCGTACAATAATCGCAAGTTTAGTGGAGCAAGTAGTACTAAGTACCTGCAAGAACAGTAAAAACAGCTAATGCTAAATGCAAAAAAAAAAAAAAAAAAAAAAAAAAAAAAAATAGAAAAAATGCGATATTAAAACGTAGTCAATAATAAATGTTAACATGTTATACCATATTTACAAAATCAACGAATTTATTTTTGTTTTTATTTCTTATATTTCTTATTACATTTTTATTTATTTTTTTTAGACAGCTTAGGTATTTGCGATTGTGTGTGGGTTTCTTTAAAAAGTAAATTTATTAAAATATATTTAGAAAATATACATAAATGAAAAACATTGAGGTTAAGTTAGCTACCGTGAAATTTTTAAAGTGAAAAAAAAAAAAAACCAAATGGGTTTGTTATTCGAATTTGAGAAACAAAATTAATGAAATAGTTTATAAAACTTACCAGAATTATAAATTCCATGGATTTAAGTTTATTGTTTAATTTGAGGTTATGTTGATTATTTCAGATTCGTAAGTGTCTAAACCATGCAACTTAAACAAAATAATATATAAATATTTGAATGTGTAGAAATGTCTTGAAAAAATGCAGTATCTCGCTATCTCTCTCTCTCTCTCCCTATTTCTAAATTAAATTCTTTGATCTTTATTATGTTGAAAGAAATGAAATTTTTTAGAAAATTGCGAGAAATTTGTAAACAATCATTAGAATTAGCACTGAGTAAAGGAATATCTGCTTTATGGGAAGTTTTCAAAATTATGTCTAATGCTGTTTAGCTATTTGAGGTTATGTTAGCCACTTAATAGAATATACATGGAAATACGCTGGGAATAGAAAGGCTTAGAATATCAAAATGAATTATATTGAGAAGGATTGGAATCAAATTCCATATGACGGTAACTGAATAGAGACAAATTAGTTTTAGCAACAGAAAAGGGAATTATTTATGCTCTGATTTCTTTATTAACATTTATTTCTAAAACTGTTTAAACAATACATTTGGTTCCCTTTCTTCCCTGTTTCTTTTGTTTTGTTTTTTAAATATGCAAAGAATATATTTATCATAAATAAAAAAAAATATTTCCAAACTGCATTAACATATGTCCCTCATTCGATCAACTCTTCTTCATCAAATACCAACTCATTGTGATTTTGATTAACTTGAATGGAAATTTAAAAATCTTTTTAATCCCCTGCGAACAATATATATAATTCAATTAGGATCAAATATCTAATGTGAGTTCACTTACAGAATCCATCGACTACGGTGTACATCAGCTTAACGATGCTCAACTTGGGCGAAAAGTGTTTGTCATAGAGCACCATATGAAGTTTTTCCTTCATAAAAATATAGTTATGATTTTCTGCCGTCTGTAAAAGGGTTTTATCCAATTTGGGGGGTTTATGTGGGTGAAACACATTCAGTTTATGCTTAAAACGCGGTAAAAAGGCGTTAAATGGATAAGATTTAGAATTCTTTGATAATATCCACTTTGAATTGTTAGAGACATTTTCCTTATCCGATAATATCAGAACATCAGGCGAGTTCTTATCTTTGGTAAAATCCTTGGTATCACTTCCATTAGTCTTCGTATTATTATTATTCAAATCTACAAGCTTGATGGTGTCATTCGATGTGTTCTTAAGTATTTCGATAATACGTTTGAAATTTGAGCATTTCTCAGGTTCTGCTCTCACTACTAACAGAAAAGCTGAAGAATTTAAGAAAGCCTTTATAAAAACGCATTCAATCCAAATTGAAATAACTTACCACTGTATATGCAAGCAATCAAAATCATACGTTTCGTGTTCATTTTCAGCAAGTCGTTTGATACTAATTTACTTATATATTTTGATATTTATAGCACAAGCGTACTAGGAGACTGATTGAATGATTTAAATTTTTAAATTGACGCGCTCTTTAGTGAAACGTCAGATTATCGGTAAGCCGCCACTTCTTTCTGTGAGTTAACAGAGCAATGTTATGGTGTACACACTGGCTGTCATTTTCGATAACTTACAATCTAAATATTTTCCGCTTTAGTTTGAAAATATTAATTTAAAACGTCAGTTGTTTATTATGACATTAATATTTAAGTCAAATTTAAAAACTTGCATGTCTAATGTCAAATGCTGCTACTAAATGATACTAAAAAATCTAGTATATACTGATGAAAGTCATATGGTCATATAGAAATGAAAAAAGGAGACAAAGAATGACAACAAATAAAAACCAAAACAAAGGACGTTTACATAGAAATCAACAGATATTATTAAACTTAATATTAAATAACAATTAATGACTACCATTCTGACATAGCTTATGCTTTAAAACACACAAAACAGAAGCTAAAAAGATATTTTATATCTCAATTCATTAAATTTCAAATAGGCGCGTGCTGCCTTATGAAAATTGCTAGTTTCAACATCGATTAATTTTTATATCGGCTTAAACGATGTTTATATTTTATTGCAGAGCAGACACCGTCGTTAGTATTTTCTATTTTAAACCGCATTCTGCATATTTTTGTTTATCTAAAATAAAATAATAATCATGATTTACTACAAAATACGGTTTAAAAATCTAAATATTTTGTTAACATATTTTTTTTATGTTAGCGAAAGTTATATCCTTGATATATTTTTTATTTCAAATTTCGTGTTTTCTAATCGGAAATTCAAATAGTTTTATTTGACATCAATAACAGAATTATGCAGAGATGCAATTTGTAAATTGTGAAGGCTATCAAAGTAGACCCGATATTCGTGTGTGCATTCGATGCTTGTCGCATAACTATCGGCTTCCGTCGATGGTGTCATCGATAAGTTGGCCGTAGTTCGGCGTGTAAATCTAAATGTAAATATCGCCCTGTCTGCGGCGACACAGTGTTATAATACTTTGAGAGTTCGCATTTAAAAGAAATTCTAAAAATATTGCTAACGCCAAGTTAGTGTTGACTGTAATAATTCGCGTGTGCCTTGGCGACAATAGCGCGCAGCAGTAGCAGCAGCAACAAGCGACGGCCAGTGCTCGCGATAGTGCTAAACGTGAATGCAAGGCTAATGCAAACAATTGAATAAGCGCTGCCGACTGCTGCCCGCTGCCGCCGCTGCCTGCTGTAGGGAGCCACTCGACTGCAGTGCATGGCCGTGCTCCGTGCTGGCCAAATACAAATCGAAGCTAGTGAATAGTGCACGCGGCTGCAGTTGCTCACGATAATTGCAACCAGCTGGTGACGGTGGCCGTAGATACCGTCGCCCGTTGTTCATCGCCGTTGTTGCCGTTGCCGTTGCCGACGTGGGGCTGGGGGCTCCGCCATCGCTTTGATCGTGATCGTGCGTGTCAGTGTTTGCGCTATTCGTGTGTGAGTGTGTGTGTGTGCGCGTTTATGCAGAGACCACCGCAGTGACCATGAAGCGACGCATTGCTCTCAATTCATTAGATGTTTACAATAAATACCTGAAAATGTTTCAATTGTACAATTGCAAAGCGAAATAAAGCGAAAGTCGACAGCATGACAAAAACAGCAGCAGCAAAAACAAAACCAAACGCAACGACAGCAACAGAAACAACAACTCGCTCTAATTTTCTCTGACAACAAAAACAACAGCTAGAAAACAGCTGAGAATACATAGAAAAACCACCCGAGCAGCCGTCGTGCACTAAGTCGATCAGCCATTTGTGCTCTTAAGCTTTTAAAGCTAAAATTAAGTGAGCAAAGAAATCAGCGAAGCAGCCAAATCAAAAGAAAGCCAAAAGCTAAATAAAAAGCTAAAAGTAATTTTAAAGCTAAAAAGCCACACCAAGTGCCTCACTCTCTCTCTCTATCACGTTATCTGTCTATCTCTCTCTCGTGCTCCTAATGTGTTTAAGTGAATTTAAGCCGCTCTTTGACGTCACTTGTCGGTGTTGTTGGCGGCGCCGTCTCTGCCTCTGCCCGCGCCTCTGCCTCTGCTAGTGTCAGTGCCTGTGCCTCTGTGTCTCACCTTGCGCCTGACCCGCCGTCCTAGCAGGCCGCCTCCACTTTTAATCGCATCGCGCGCATCTTTCCCAAATGCGTTTCGTGTCGGTTTTTGTTGTTTTTTTACTCTCGTCTCATTGCCCCCAAGACGCGTGACTTGGGCTTTTAAGCTTACGAGCTCACATGTACATATGCAACTGCATGTGTGTGTACGTGTGTGTCTGTGGAGCAGCAGCAGCATTTAATTGGATCTGGATCTGGATTATTCATTTGCACACAGGTTTGTATCAGAACAGCCAAACGTACGACATAGCTGATATAAAACAATAACCAAAGACAATCAATCGATTGTTTTTAATTTCTTGTTATTTTCTTCGGTTTAATCAATCTTCGATTTGCGCTGCATTGGTTCGAAGCAGTTTCTGTTAGACTCGCACCGCCAACGAATTGGCAATTCAATTAATTTAAATTAATTTGACATGACATTCATTGCGGTTCTTACTATAGCACAAGCAACACGATCCGAATATATGTATACTCCATAGCGGGCCTGGAAAACATTAGTTAAGCCGCATTAGTTCTGCTTGAATATCGCTTGGCATTCCCCATGTTACTGCGAAAATGTTTCAGTTAATGCCCCATATACCCCATTTGCTGCGCCCTTTAAGCGATTGGCCACTCACAATTTTATAGTTTAGCACTTATTCGCTGTGAATTATGCATTTGTTACAACACTCCTATTTGTTTAATTTAATATGCATAAAAAAAATCGCAAAAAATCTAAATATAGCCAAATAAAAGTCTGCTGATAATACTATATAGAGATAAGATTAGAACTCCCAGCTTTCTGTATGCAATGTTGGCTAACAACGTAACGAAAGTAAAGCGCAGAAGAATATTAATGGGAATTTCCATGCCATCCTTGAACTCTGGTGTAGTCATGACCAGGTGCAAACTTCTTATCTAAGGATTAACTTGTAGAATGCAGCAAGGGTTCGGTATTTGCAATGTACTTTGTAATGCTTGACACCAGAGGGAGAGACTAGTTTTTCTTTCTCAGATGTGGATGTCATAAATCCATTTCATATTTACTTGACTTACTATATCATTTAGTGCTGTTAACATTACTGTTGCTGTTACTGTTATTGCCGCTGTTACTGTCACTGGTAACCTACTGCTGCTGCTACTCTTACTATTACTTCTATTGTTACTATTCCTATCATTGTTCCATCTGCGGATTGTGTATATATAAATACCTGTTCATTTCTCATATTCCGAAATAAAATATCTCTTATATTCTAAAAACAACGAGTATATGGTCTCACATTCCAAACAACTTTCACTTATTCTTATTCCGAATTCTAGAAATACGAGTAATATAAAATTAATAGAAAAGTATTTCTTTCTGAACAAATAATACAATGTAGCCAAATATTATTATCTTTGCAATATCTTTGCTTTATTACTTTTGCATACACGCCATAAGCAAACGTGACGTGTTTTTCTTAATAATTCAATTGAGATTTTATTTGTTTATCAATTTTTATCTGCGACCTAAAAAACTTTATTGCTCAATTATCTTTCTATTATTCACCAAATATTTTAATTAAAATACAAGCTTACCCAGTATAAATTTACCAGGAATTATGAATTACATGATAACAATAAAACTCAAATAAGACTCCATTGATATGTTCATAATACGCCTTCACTTATTTTAAATATCTCCGCAAATATTATCCCAAGCTTGAAATCTAGATTTTTATTGCACTTCCAGTCATAAAGGAGTTCATAACATATTTCTGGCTATCAGAAACAAGTTAAATCCTTGTCGATTTATTAAAGTGATGAAATGAAATGAATGCGAAGCCGTTAAAACGGGTATTTAATGTGGTTGGTCCCCAGTGTGGAGCACTTAACAACGCCAAACGACATGAAAAGGGGGAACAGAAAATAAAACAAAACACAAAAAAAAGAACAAAATTATGATTTACGCAATAATTAAATGTCAATTCATCTGGGCCTCGTCTTGTGTGCCGTTTCCTTCTGTTCCCCCTTCCCTCTCTTCCGTTCGCTCCGTTCCGTCTGCGTCGCTTGCGGTCGATTCGACTGAACTTTAAAAGCGACAACGGTTATTAATTCACCCTGGCTGGAGAGCATTGGGGAGCACTGGAGAGCACTGGGAGCATTGGGAGACTGGCGCTCAGCAACCTTTATTTTGTTTTTGTTTTGCCTCCAACTGTCCAACTGGACAACGGACGGTGGGACAACAGGACGACGGAAGATGGGGGTTCAGTTGCGACAGTCGTTAATGGAAAAAATGTGATGCTCTCTGCTCATCTTGTTCTCGATACCCTTACCAAGTGGCTAACATTAATTGGTGATTTATATGAAACAGACTAATAATAATAATATAATACGGTCGAGTCTCGATCAAAAATCTCGACAAATCGAGAAAAATTGGTTCTCGATAATTCTCGATAATATTAATTTCTGTGTAAATCGAAAATTTCGAATTATGGGCAATCGACTGTAATATACTTATTTTTCTATAAGTTTGTGGAAATTCAAATTTTTATATAATACTAGTCTAATCGTTAATTGGGTCTTTTATTATTATAAATATATGTTCAATGATAATTATCTCTTACTCGTATATAGACATAGGTAATATAGATAAAATATGCTATACTTTAAATGCCCCATGAAGCAAATTTCATTTTTTAATTGATCGCCAAATTAAAGCTGACTCCTATAAACTGTTTAAGCTCTATATCAGACATGAAAATCAAACCAAAAATGTTCAACTTTATTTATTTATCTATAATCAAAAGTTTTAATTACTTTTTAGTTTTATGCTATATTCCATTTATTTTTATTGAAATGTTTGCATTTTAATGACTTTCCTCTCCCAAGGGTATATTTTATTCGTTGTTTCGCAATTAGCTGTTCTCTCATATTTTATTTCGCTTTTGTTTTCGAGGCCGAGAAGGTTTTATTTATTTATTTTTTTTTTTTATTTTATGATTTTTTGTTGTTGTATAAAGTAGAGCGAGACGAAAGGGTTTCGGGGAAAATGCTGGGATTTTGGCGACGGGATGCGTGCACATAGCCAACATCGAACGTCCTGCCATAAAATTGCAGGCACGAATTTACGAATTTTGTTTTTGCTGTTTTTTGCTCTTTCCTTTGCTTTTGTTGCTGTTGCTGCTGTTGCTGCTGATGTTGCTGCTGTTATTTTTGCCAGCCTTTTTATTTGTCTGAGTTTATTGCGTGGAATTCTATTTAATAAATTCCATTTTATGCCCCCACCCCGCGCGCTGCCCCAATGCCCGTCGCTATGTTGCCAGGATTTATATGCAGTTTGTGCTGTTCGTGTTGTTGGCCAATGCAAATTTTAAAATTCAATTCTGCTATTCAAACGAACAAATTACAAAACGAAACAACTAAAAATACTTTGCGCGGAAAGTTGATGAATTTTGGAAAGTTCGACAGTTAGTTACTCTGTAAATAGTTGAATTTACATGGTTTTAAATGTAAATTAATATGTTACAGATAAATGTGCAAATATGTGGATGCAATAAGCTTTATATTTGAATATACTTTTAACTTTTCCCTGAAGTTGCAGCTGGCTTATTAGATCTGAAATAGCTTACAAATCACAGTTATCTGATGATTTATTGTAAATAATGTGTGAATTCACTCATTAGATATTTGAGGTACTACATTTGTCTTTAATGGGTTTACTCTAACATCTCACTCCTCTAGCCACAATCGATCGAACCTATTTATATGCAAAGCCCTACACATCATGTGCCTGTCTACGAAGCTATTTAATCTTTGGCTTGCTAAAGTTTCTTCTTGTTTAAATTAAATTTGATGTTGGGAAACTTCGTTGTATTTGCCAATGCGTTTAGTTTTCCATTTCAACAAAGTCACTAAGAACAGACACAAAAGAAAAGGGAGAATAAAAACGAACAATAAAGACGGCAAAGTTTAAGCACCTCAGTAGTAGAGCGAAAAGCAGAGAAAAAAAAAAAAACAGAAAAGTTATAGAAGAAAAAATGAGGAACAAATTCCCAAAAAAGCGTTAAAAGTTCTCAACAGCGCAACTTTTTGCGAACCGTCCTAGAAAACTTTCAGTTACTTTAGTTCTTGTTCCATGGAACTTCCGCTCCGAGCTTCTTCTATTGGCGTAGGATCTACTCTAGTCGAAAGAATAACAAAAACAATGTCAAGAACAAGAACAAACGGCGATAAGCAATGGAAACTTGCGTTTGTTCTGCTCGATTCTTAAAGTTTTGCTGCGGGCGACGCTTAAAGCCGTCAACGTGAATTTCTTTACGCCGTGTTTTCTATTTCACTTGTTTTTGTGTTTTTTTTTTCCCCCTCTTTCTTTCTCTCATTCAACTTCGTTTCCATGTGCGCCAAGGCTCTGCCAGAAGGACACGAGAGCCATAAAAATGTTTCAGTGCAGCAAAAGTTTTTAAAAACAACTGCAGCAGCAGCAGCAGCAGGAACAGCAACAGCAGGACACGGCAGTACAATAACAACAACAAAATTGTTGAAGTGCATGCCGAAGCTCGCTTGTACAACAATAACAACAACAACAGCTCTTAAAAGGCTGGCGTAGCAAAAAAGTAGAGCATTTAACTTGGGCGTTTGGAAAATTAAATACCCTTGAATTAAATACTTTAAATAGTTTGTGTTCTGTTATTACCTCTTTGAGCGTGCACTATTTTTTTTTTAACTTCCATAGTTCCAAGTTCTCTAAGATGTTGCATTTCAGAAAGAAAGTAGATGACATTACATTACATTAAACTCAAGGGCCAAGATTCTGCTAGCAGGAATTAATTAATTATAATTGCGTTTAATTAGTAATACTGATTCTGCATCTGAATTGATCAGCTTGCAGTGATATATAGATGTATGTAAATATGGTATATATGATCTTCAAAATTAAAAATTCATAAAGCATAACATTTTTCTAAATAGTTCAAATTAGTTTAAAAACGTTTATTATTTATTTATTTATTTATTTAATTTTTTTTTTTACAAAGGACAAATAAAGATTCCAAATCCTGGCTAAAGCTTGGATGTCTGTTAGTCAAAGACCAATATTTTAGTCAAAGCTACTCCTTGAATATAAAATGTATGTATATATTTTCAGCTATATTTAATTCTTTAAAAAATAAAGAGCCTAATAAAGAAATTATAGAAATAGCCAGATTCTATATGATAAAGATAAAATGAAATATAATTAGTTAACTGTCAATATAATAAAATAAATTTGGCAATATTTTAGTGAGCAAATTATTCCGTTCAATATACCCCATTTCTATATTCCAGGGTAAAGGCTATAAAAAGTGGCACATTTCTCTTTCTAGCAGGCAGTTGCTGCCACTAGTCATATCCCATACTCTGCTCTAAAACTTGGCGCTGCATGGAATTCTAAAAAAAAACGTCGATAAAAGAAAAATAAAAATATATATATAATTGAAACATGGCCAGCTCGATGCACATCGATGTTGCTGATGAGGGCGCGGGGGCGGTGGTCATGGGGTTTGATAAATTTGTTCTTTATGCTGATGTTGTTGTTGCTCGTGTTTTTGTTCTTCTTGTTGTTGTTTGTTCAGTTTGTGTTAACTTTATGGCGCTTGTACGTTTACAAGTTTACAGTTGTTGGAAAATTTAATTTGAACAGTAAAATAAATAAATAAAGCAATTTAATTACCTGTTACAATACTGTATGTTGCTTTTATATTATCTGGCTGCTTTGGCACGTTTGTTCATTACACTTGCAATTGCATATGAAATTATACACTTTCTAATTATGCAGCTGATAAAATCAGACAATTTACCTGTTAGAGACATTAAGACTCTCATTTCATGAAATTGTTTTTACAGTATGGTATTATTAAATTGTAATTGTATAATGAAGATGGAATTAAATTTTTTAATTGACTTTTTATGTTGATTTTGAAATCGAGTATTCACAATAATGCAAAATATTTACACAACCTTTTGACCTACAGGGTATAGCAATCAGTTTGTATTTAATCAATAATCTATTTTAAGGTAATATAAATATAAATAAAAAATATTAAATTAGTTTTGTAATGTGTTGGCTATTTATTGTAGTTAGGGGCTTACAATTTATATGTTTAGCTTGTAGTTTATTTAATGGAAACGTTTGGGAATTATTAAATACTAAGCTAGCTGATATTCTGCTTAAATTATATAGACTTGAGTCGTTACATATAAGAAAGTAGATAATATAATATTAGTTGGCTTGGTAGAATAATGGGATAGGCACACATAGTCAACAATTGAAGTCTACTAAGTCTATAAGAAATATTTATTATGGAATATGTCCTTTCTTAAAAGGAAAACTTGCAAAAAAAATAAAAAATAAATAAATAAAATAAAATAAAATAAATAAATAAATAGAAAGAAGCATTCAAATAAATTTCAAAGAGATTAAAACTTCAAGACCTGCTTAATTTTAGATCAACAGAAAAGTTTTGGCAATTCATAACGGTATCAAGGCAACAAATTTCCATCAATATACGCTGCACACTTATGCACAAGTAAAGGGTATTAGAAACGGAAATTAGAAACATTTCTGGATGCATTATCGTGACTTAATTAGTCATATATATATGTATGTAGTACACATTTTGCTACGATAAGAACTTGGTATTTCAGTTACATTTACAAATGCAAAGTAAAATGTCCCATATTGATCATGTAAATAATTTTGTATAATTCTGGAATTCAGAGTTTTTAAAATACAAATTTTGTTGCTCGTTAAGCGGACAATTGCCGGCATTGATAACCTATTTCATCAGAGCCGTGATAACCCATATATATTGCGATGATCTACGATCGTGATCTCTGGCATCGCGATGCGGGAAGCTTTTATTTTGTATTTTAAATCGGATTCAGCGTCGGCGATCTGTCGGCCATTGCTTCGTGTCGACGCGAACTGTTTTCTGATAATTTTTATATTTTTATTATTTTTCTTTTTTTTTTTTTTTATTTATTTTGCGCATTTGTTTCATTAATATGTATTACACGCTCTAAACGAACATTCGTGAATAAATTTATGAATGACGTATGTGGCATCAGCTTCGATGTTGATAAGGCGCAAATGCCGCGGTCATCGGGTAGAAAGGAAAGCCCACACTTCCCAAACAGAGCAATAAATATACAACTATTTAAAAATATATATATTATGTATGGTAAACATTTGGATTGGCTCGGTGCCGTTGTGCGTTGATAGAACTGGAGCAAATTTGTCTGAGAACCCGATGAAATTGTGTTAATTAGTGTGATCAGGTCCACTCGAAATTGAGCCTAAATATGCTAAGCAATTGTGTGCTGTTCTCATTTAGCAACTGCTCTGCATGCTCTTCACTCTCTGCTTTCTCATAAAATGATCGTTGATGACTTGATTAGCGTTGAGAATTATGAAATATTGAACTTAGAGAATCAAAACTTTAGCGTCGAGTCGTAAATTCCAATTTAAACAAATCAGACGAATTAAACCGAAAATTTCATCTGAGCACATTCACGTGCAAAAAATATATAGAGCTCATTGATGCTGGATTTCCAACTAATGGAAGACTTTTTTAGTCGGAATAGAGGCTCGAATATTTTTATAAAATATCGAAAGTAAAAACGCTGCAGTCGAGCTTAAGCAACTGCTTAATACTCGTTCGCAATCGAAAGACCGATTTTCATTTCGATTGGCGTAAGTAGGAAAACATTTACAAGCAAACTTATCCAAAGGTAGTCTTCCCAATTCAAATTTTTCATATTCAATTGCAACTAAATGGGTTTAAAGAGCTAAGCGGAGATTGCAGAAAACCAATATGCTCTTACTCATTGAATAAGTATCACACAAGTATGGAAAAGGCAGCAAATTGCAATTTTTGTTCTCATAAGTTTTTCGCATATAAATTCTTGTGCTGTTTACATTTATTTAAGATATGTTATTTCGTTACAAAGTAAAATTAGACTTAACTAGTTAAAGAATTATAATTAAATCTAAATTCGAACGTAATTGGCAATAGAAAGAGCTCCAGCAGATTATCCATAGTCTCATCTTCAAGAGTTACTTCATGCTCAAGAGATTTATCCAGTAAGTCCAATTTGCCTTTCTATACTTTGCTTATTCGATGATCAGCTTTTGTTTTGTCGCAGTTTGGAAATGATACCCAAGTAGCTAGAAACAATCTTATCGACGGGACTCCTTTCTTCTTCGAATGCCAAACGGGTTTTGGCCTCGTCATAAACACTTTTGACAGTTTCATGTTTGTTATAGTATTCCAGTATCTTTTCACGCTTCAACCATTTGTCGAGTGTTTCGTGATTCGTTGGCTCGTGCTGGAAGAAGATATTGTAGCGATACTTCAACTCCTCAGACGACTTGTGCTCCTCTAGATTTTCGATGTTGGGTATGCGTAGATAAGGTTGTTTATTAATTATCCAGGCATGCGTGGACTGGCGCAGAGCAGCCCAATTCAACCTGAGAAGAGTGTCGTACACCGCTTTCGGATGGCCCAGTATGCCGTGCTGTACATCGATGAGACGCAGCTGCGATCCCGGCACGATATATTCCAGTTCGAGCTCTAATATGCGAGGATCGGTGCCAGGATATTTACGTCGACCGATCAATACAATAGGCACGTCCGCAGTGGATATATTTTGCATCTCCTGCATCAAGGGTGAGGTCTGATTACGATAGTTGACGATCTTATTGTAGCGCCCATAGAGCAGCGAACGTTCCGCGGGCGTGAACCTCGGATACTCTGGTCGTTTTGTATAGAAGTGTTCCGAGCGAAAGAGTCGATTTATTTCCATCTCGATCACGTAATATGCCCGCCTATGCAAGGTGATCCAAACGATTTGAGTTGCAACCGCTAGGAATTGATCGTACAGAATTCCGTCCGTCTTCGTGGCTGAAATATTGAGCTTGCTTCGCAGATGGTAGAATTGATGTAAGTCTCCATCGCCCGTTATCAGTTCGGTATAATCTCGAGCGACCAGAATTCGATATTGGCTCAAATATTTGGACCAAATCCGCTTAATTTTAGTCGAATTGTGTGACTTAATCTGCTGGTATGTCTCACTGAGTTCATCACGCTGTATTAGGATCAGCTCCACAAAACGCAAAAAGTATTCAAAATATATAATCAAACCATGCAACAGTCTATGCACAATAGGGTGGTGCATAAATTCAAGAAACTGCATGTTCAAAAACTCTTTCGGCATTAAAAATAACACTAAATTCCGCACATCATCGATTATCACAGTGTCCGCATCGAATGAGTTATCGGAGCGGACAAACTGTTCTCGTAAAACCGATTCTTCGTCCTGATTGATGGTGCGAATAAACTTATAACCATTTGTGTAAATAAATCGTGTTGGCTGATCCTCCAAATCGGTATAATGCCGAAAGTTCAGCTTTTCTTTTTTTTCGTTCCACTTCCACTTACCAACCCTATACCTTGGCAATGATCTATCGATATGTATGCGATTCATGTTGAATACGAAGAGATAATATCACTGTTATACTTATATTAAATATATGGTATATTTGATGATTGTTAGTTTCTCTGTTTAGTGATATGTTTTTTGAGATTGATTATTTTGTTATTGACACTTGATGCGAGTGAAGTTTTGTATTGTGATTGACCTTAATTGTTCAAAAACGGATCGTCACTACTTATTCAAAATCTCTTTATAATAATAGGTGTTGCGAGAAGATGAAATTCCAAAATTCTGTATATATTTATAAAGTAATACTGATCTGCATTGACTTGGGTAAATGCTTCAACATAATCTGCAAAATCTATTTGCCTCTATTTGTTTCAGTAAAATGAGAGAGAAATTTAAGTAAGCTCAAAATTCTTTTGCCCACGCCTAAGCTAATCGATTATAATCGAAAAGAAAGAGTGACAAGAGTTATCGATGCTAATTTTAAGCTTCTACAGCATATGAGATATATACCGGAATAATGTACGAAATCTACGCGATCAGACAAATGGGCAGAGAGTAAAGTCAGATAATTGTAGTCTGATTGATCTCAGTAATTTCCCTGGCCTCCAGGAAATCATCTCTAATACTAATATTATTTCATTGTGCTCAATTTTCTTTAGTTTTTTCGCCTGTAAAATCTTGCTGATGAAATCATCAGCACCATCAAACAAAAATCTTTTCAATCAGAAGTTCGCCGAATTTGTTGATGTTTTATGTTGGTTTATTTATAGTTAGTTTAGCTTTTGATGCCAGCATTAAAACAGTTCAATAGCGCTATTCTAACTGAATGCTGCTATTGTCAAATTGAAAGAAATTGATAACCATTACTTCAACTTGAAGCACAATTCCAATCTTTCCATTTGGTCCGAATGAATGTGAACTATTCTGCAAAATATACGTCATCGCCTTTGAGTACATAATCGGGCTTTTCCTCCGGTGCAGCATTCGTATGGTCAACGTCCTCCATTACTTTTGCTTTCTTTTTTCGTAGTCTTCCCATTGTATCCTTAAATTGTTCAACAATCTCATGCACTTGTCGCGTATCGCTCTTCAATTGTAACTCGCAGCTGTTTTCAAGAGTATTAAGAGCTCCTCCAGTTTGATAGTATTCGAGAACCTTCACTCGATTGACCCAATTCATGAGAACCGCTTTCGAAGCTTGCTCGTATATGCGAAATATTTTGTAGAACTGTTCCAAGTTCTTCGACATTCGCCGCAACGCCATGTCATTGATGTTGGGTATATGCAGTTCCGGCTGCCTTATCATATAATATGGATCGTAATTCAATGAAAAGTTCGAATATCGCACTGATGGCCAGTCCAAGGCAAGGATAGTGTTGTATAGCGTTTTTGGATGACCCAGAATACCGTGCGATATATCGACCATATACAATTGCATATCAGGCACCATATATTCCAGCTCCAGTTCGGCTATGCGATGATCAGAGCCACGATACATTCGTTCTCCGATCCATAGAATCGGCATATCCTCATCGGCTACATGGAGTAACTCCTGAATTAACGGCGATCTTTGTTCACGATAGTTGACAATTTTACAGTTGCGGCCATAAAGCAACGATCGCTCGACGGGCGTAAATTCCAGATATTCTTTGCGGTTCATTAGAAAGTATTCAGATCGGAACAGTCGATTCATTTCCATTTCAATAATGAAATACGCACGCCTGTGTAATGTAATCCAGACGACTTGAGTCGCGTATGCCAAAAATTGACTGTGAAATGCTCGATCCTTGATCTTGGATGAGATATGGACGATCTCTTTTGTGTGATAGTACTTCTTCAGATCACCCTCGCTCTTTAAGATAACGCTGTAGTTTCTGGCTACCAATAGGCGATACTGGCTCAAGTACGTTGACCATATTCGCTTCACTTCATTCGTTTGCTCGCTTTGCACCTGGGCCTTATCGCCCGATAGCTCGTCTCGTCGTATCAAAATAAACTCTACCAGTTGAAGAAAATAGTTAAAGTATAGAATTAAAGAATGAAGCAGCCTATGGACATCTGGCTGATGGATGAAGGTAACAAACTTCAAGGTTAAAAACTCTTTTGGCATCATGAAGAGCACCAGATCGCGAACATCGTCTAACCCAATGGTTTCCAAATCATACCTCGCGCCGGGGCGTACATATACCTGACGGAACACCGTTTCCTCGTGCTGATCGATTGTGCGCAGGAACTTGTATCCATTCGTGTCAATGTACCGCTCACCCGCGTCCCCCAATTCGCTATGTGGAACAAATTTCAGGCAATCACCTGCTTCGTCCCATGTCCATTTACCACTGGGATAGTTGGGTACGGCTGTATCGATATGTATGCGCTTCATTTTGGTAACAGATTCGATATCTTATGAGTATATATTGTATATAGAGCATACGATATATATGAATTCGTATTATTTTGGAGTATTTGCTTGTTAGTTTCTCTGTTTGGTGATATGTTTTTTGGAGATTGAATATTTGTTGCTTTGCAACTTACGTAAATCAACTTTTTATGATGCTGACAACTTAAAGTTTTACGTAATTTGATGTTTTCACCAAGCCAAAATATAGATAAATTAAATTGGGTTTGTTGTTGATTATTCAAATTTTTATTGTGAGTGATGTTGGGGAAATTGGATGACAATCGATAAAATTAATGATAATTACATATAATAACTACATTCAATGTGACATAATTATATAGAATAATATAATACAGTAGAATCTGGTTACAACTACTCCGCTTATAGCGTCTGTACGGTTATAACGACGAAAATTCTGGTCCCCAGATAAACTCTTATGAGCAAACTTTGAGCAAACGCCTTTATAATCGGATTCTACTGTAATTATATATAATAATATATAATATTCGTTAGAGTTGATCTCTCGACAAGGATTTTGTAGAGTCTTAAAAGCTATCTGTCTTAGAATCAATTTATAATCAATATGTATTTCCGGATTTGAAGATCGAAAGAGCGATCTCACTTTTTATATGTATAACGCAGGTTGTTTCTATTCCCCTATTTAAAATTTAATGTAGGGCTAAGAGTCCTTATATACTTCTTTTTCGTAGTTACTTCCTGAGTTTACAAACATTTACATAGTTTATTTAATCGTTGTCTATATTAGCAAGTATTCTAACTTATTGCTTACTTCTTCTTCTCATCTTTTGCAGCTGAATATTATGGAAAAGGCGAAGGCGTACATTAAAAATGAACTTCGTGGCAGCAGCGCACCACTGCAATCCGAGCCAACAGCAACACCACCACCACCGATGCCGCCGGGGCAGAGTCAGCACGCGGTCGGTGCGGAGCTGATGCCATCGCCGCTCGGTGGCTATCACAATAATGTGCAGCAATATTATCCAGCGCCGGTCCGGTCAACGGGCCGTGCCTCGGCGCCGCCCGAGCACATGACCGCATCTGTTTGCTTTGTCTGCGGCGGACACGGCAGCTACGAGGCATTGCGCGTGCGCGCCAATCCGGAGCGACCGAGCGAGCCGCATTTTCCGTTCCTGGAGCGGCACGAGCCGCCGCAGGGTGTGCCGCCCGTGGCAGCCGGCCAAATGTACGTGATGGCCTGCATGCTGTGCTTCCGCCTGCTGCACGAGCAATGGGAGGCGTTCGAGAGGCAGAAGAAGCCGCTGCTGCAGCGCATTTATCACATGAAGCGTGTGGATGGCAAGGGCTACATTGGCGCCGATGTGGCCACGCAGAGCGAGTACGCGGCCCAAATGCTGGGCCTCAGCGCCGAGCACCTCAGCCAGAACGGACTTGCTGAGCTGCAGAATGCGGCGGCAGCGCCTCCAATGGATCCGTATGCCTTGGGCAGGCATTATGCTGCTGTTGGGGCGCCGCCGGCTGTGTCGCCGCAGCATCAGCAGCCACACCACAGTACCTCAAGGAACGCCTCGCCCGACTATTATCCTCGCAATGCCACGCCCACTAGCCACAGCCAGGGCTACAGCAATCACAAATACCTGAGCCGGCCGCAGTCGCGAGATATGCAGCTGCCATCGCCCCTGTCGCGGCCGCCCAGCGAGCCGCCAGCTCGCACCTCGGCCGGCTCCAGCTCCAACTTTGCACAGCACAAGTTTAAGCTGGCCCAGCACAGCTATCAGCCGCCAGCGCCGCCCCAGTCGCCGGCGCAGTACCAGCCCGCCCAGTACCAGCAGCTGCAGCAGCAGACGGCCGCCTATCACATGCTGCAGCAGGTGGCCGCCGTCTCGGGCGAGCCCCAGGCCCATTACAAAGGCAATCCGTATAGCGCGCTGCCCGGCGTTGGGTCTAGCCTGCCGCTGAGCGCGCAGCCGCCCAGCCTGGAGGATGACAACGCCACGGTGCTGGATTTGCGCAATTCATCAGCGGTAAATGCCGCACCTGCCGCAATGCCCACGCCTGTGGTCACGCCCACGCCTCGCAGTCAGACGGGCAATGCACCCGCATCCACTGCCGAGGTGGGCATTCTGGATCTGTCCATGCCCGACAAGAACTCCATTACGGAAGTCTGTTATGTGTGCGGCGATGAGCAGCGTCGCGGCAGCCTCGTCGAGCTGAGCACCGTCAAGCCAAAGGAATCCCGGCTCGGCCAGTCGGTTGCCTACTTTCCGCTCTTCAACGAACAGCATCCGCGACCAGCGCGTTCGCGCCCCAAGGATCCACGCGGCATGATTCAGGCCTGCATGCCTTGTTACGAGGATCTCATACAGCAATGGAATGCACATCAGGTAAGCTCAACTAAAGTATTAGACTCTATTTCATAAACTAGGGATCTATTTGAATATTTCATTCATAATTTAAAATTGAATGAAAATAAATTATATGTAAGTTTGTCTACTTGTAGTAAAAATTAATTTCCTTTGTGATAAAATAATCGAAAATGTTCGTTCATACATAATAGGAATGTATGTATATATTATAAATATTTATATAATATATTATAATATTTTTTAAATTAGCCAACTTTTCTTTAAACATATATATTATTAATAATTTAATAAATAATATTAATTTTTTAATACTAATTATATAAAATTAATAAAATTTATTCAATATCGAATATAAGTAGGATAAATATATATTTTTAAATTATTATCCAACTTTTTTAAAAAAATATTAACAATTTTTTATTTTTAATTATATAAAATCAATAATATTTATTTAATTTTTAATAATATTTATGCTTGATGAAAATTTGCCTAATTTTTAAAACATATATCTTTATCATACTTTCGATATTGAAGCACGGACACGTCTTAAAGAATTCTCTATATATTTTGATGTCAAAATATCTAGTGAGAAATCTATCGCTTAGAACTTTGTATTGGTCCTACTTTATTTTAATCAATGAATTAACTTGAATTTTGGAGTAAATATGATATTCGAATGATAACAAATTCAAATATATATTGCATATGCAATAGGTAGGCCTCACATTGGGACAAACCCAACGCGTGGGCGACTAAAAGCGAATAGAGAAATGAGCATTTACGCAAACAAATTTGCGAAAACAGTTCTTTCGCGTCACACGAATCAAAATAAACAAATTGCTGCCGCTGCGCAGCTGAGGATGATGTAGATGAGTACAAATGATCAGAATGATGATGCTGATGATGTTGATAATGATGATGATGATGTTGAAGATGTGGTAGGGTATGGCTGGGATGGTATGGGATGGCGCCGTCAAATGACCCCGCGTGCTGTGCGATTAATCAGTGGATTCGATGTTGGGTGTATGTGTCGATGTTAACCAGCCAGAGGACTGAGCTCCAAAGAGAGAGAATTATCATGCCCATCATATGTGCTTTGGTGGGAATTTTGACCGCAGGGTCGCTTGCGTTTCTGATTAAAATTTAATAGCTTTCCGCGATTATTTGTCTGCCTCTCTTTTTTTTGCGTTTCTTTTTTATTTTATTTTTTATTTTATTTCTGCCTCTCGATTTATGTTATTTCTGTGTGTGAAATGTATTTTTGGAGTGCTTCGCCAGTTCTCTGTCCATGACAACTTGTTGATAAGATTGAGCGCGGAGCGAGAGAGCTTCAATTTGAAATTAGAATTTTCGGTTGGGTATTTATAGAATTTCTGATTCATCTAAATAAACAGGCAATCTGAAATTTTGCTTATATGTAAGCGGAAAATAAACAATGAAATGTGCAAGATTGGCGAACGAATTCGATAACCGGTTAAGGCAATTAAAGCCGAGCGTTTGCCAAACGATTTAACACGGAAATAATTCATTTTTAAATGATAGAGATTTAAGTGATTAAGCTGAAAACGTTGCTTCAGCTTATTGGTGTTAATAAATATTTATTGCTGATATTTAAATATAGTTTTTCTAGCTATGATTGCTCAATCATTTATCAGCTGCATTGATATTCAAATAGTTTTATGGCATTCTTTTATTATCAATTTGAAGGAATTTCTTTACTATTTTAATGAGTTTGAATTTTTCAATTAGATTCAAATCTTTGCACACAGCGTCGGTACAGATAAAATTCTGCAAAAATTTTGCAGTTAATTTGACTGATATATATGTATATATATATATTTATATTTTATGTTATATTTTATTGATATATATGTGTCTTAGAACCATATAACTAGTAAGTAAGGTTTTTATGAATTCTTCCCCTTACATCATTTCTCTTTTATAATAATTTCATTTGTGAGATGTCAGAGCATCCTAGGTCTGATACTTCGAAAGAGATGCAATTTCAGGCTTCTTTTCTCTAATATGTCACCTAAAAAAGGATTGAGAGTTTCAAATGTGATTTTAATGCAGTATAGGATATCATGAGGATAGAATGAGAAGAGCATAAAGAGAGTGTGCCAAAAAGCATCGCATCCGTTCTTCTCTCTTAAATAAAATGCTGCTTAAAGCCTATAGAGACATTTTACTTAAACGACCCATACTTTCGAATAGTCACATTTTTATCTATTTCTATAAATATAACATTAACAAGTCAAGTCTTGTTTTGTTAGCGCCAATATAATAATTATATTGCGCAGTAGTTTCAGTTGGAAGATCTAAGAAAATATATATCAAAATACAACATATTTAAGCTTTTATGCATTTTGCTTTATTAATCAACAGGCGTATTAGGCATACAAACCCAATATACTCGTTTGCACCATATGAACGTTTATAAAAATCAGTTCCAGTTTGCATGACTGACTCATGTTGCTGGACAAGCTGTCTAATGTGATAAAATCTTTTTTATATATATTTGCATAGCATTTATAAACTCAATTAAAATTTGCCAAATTTAAATTAATTTTATTACTAAAATTTGTGCTTTGACTTCGGCTTTATAATTATTTACATATAATTACAAATATATGTATGTATTTATAAATGTGATTTGATGAAAATAAAATCTTTTCATTACGTGCAATAAATATATTTATTGCAGTTAAATAAATATTTTAAAATCCCGTCTGGCAATAGTTTCCTATCTATTCTTCATTTCTATATTTATTTATTTTCTTTTTTGGTCTGACCCGCCGCCCCAGTATTATTATCTACTTAAATTGCATTGCGCATTGTTATCAAATAGATAGAGGAACCGAGGCTGGCTGCCTCAATTTGTGGCATTTTATTTGAAATTTATATTCAAAGCGCAAAATTTGCAACATGCCATAAAAATGCAAAATTCACAGCTGCCGCTGGAACTGGAACTGGATGGCGAATACAATGTGCAAAATGCCGAATAAATAATTAAATGCCATTAATTGGAATTGTGTAAATTTCAGAGAGGAACACACACACTCACATACACAAAGCAAATACATACACAAAATGCACATAAAATAATAAATAAATAAATGCAATAAAATTGCAAATGCTGCAATGCGACTGTTTGGTGGCGGGCAGACAAAGGGGGCTAGGGAAGGGGAACTGGGTGGCTGGGGGTGACCGCCTGAGGTTGTGGTGGGCGAGCAGACCTATTCAGTTAAAATGCGAAATGAATAAATAATCAAACATTGCAAATCAACGACGAGGATGCCAACCGAGCATCATCGAGACAAATTAATTAAATTTAACCTAGTAAAGCGAGCAGTGCATATCAAACGCGAAATTTTGTTGGCGCCAAGCCAAACCAACCAACGAACAGACGGACGGACGGTCGGACGGACGGATGTACGGACAGACCTCCCGCCACTTAGCTGGTTGGCAGTGTGCGAGGAGGGTGGGACGTGGGGCTCACATTAATCGCATGACGTACGCAGATTTCCATACAGTCAGTCGACTCGCATCGGGGTAAGTGCGAAAAACCATTTAATATTTATGCCCATCTTTAAAGAGTTTCGGGCAAAAAGCGAATCCAAATTTAAACGAATTTAAATCGATCTATGTGTGGCCATTGCCAAAGTCTTTTTATTTCCCTTCTTTTTTCTCGCTTCATTCAATTGTGAATAAATAAAATATCATGCCAAAACGGAATGTGTATAACTGTTGAACTTGACTGCCAGATACTCTTTAGTTGACGGAAGTACAAGATTTATGTGTATATGAAATATATATATTTGTATATGATATTTAGGCTATATGAATATTAGGTAATACGAATGATGTGATATTAGCAGTTTAATCAAGAAGATTGAATGATAGGATGATGTGGTTGGTAGTACGAACACGTTAATGATCGAGTGATATTTTTTTTTTCGATTTTTCGATTTGCCTTAAATATAGTAGCATTTTAAGCTATAAATATTTAAATATTTATATAAATATTATATATTTTATTATATAATAAATATATATTTAAATATTTATATAAATATTATATATTATATTATATTATAAATATTTATATAATCATTTAAATAAAAACGTAAAATATTAAATTTTGTTTTTTATATATAATAATTTATCTATTTATCCAATATGCCCTAATATCAACTCAAATCTACAAAGCCCATCCTCAATCCAATCTATATTTTCAACGTATAGAGCATACACAAATCGGCGTACAAATATTTCTCATCCCAAGTAACATAAACATGTGTTTGCTATCTTTTATAGCCATGGAAATAGCGTAAACTATTTGCAACTGCCGATATGGGCGATCTGCAGATATAAAACCTATATATATAGATGAGTTCGACGGATTTGTGTTTACACAAATTCGAATGTGAATAAACAAAACCGTGCAAAGTATGCGCTATGTAAATATTAATTAATGGTTTGATTTTATACTTTGCGTACATTTTACAGCAATAATTTGCACTTAATCAAAATTATTTTTAATTAATTGGCTTGCTCTCTCTCGGGCTATTATTTCCCCCACCAATTGCATTTATTTTTAACTATGCTGAAAATTTAATTATGACAATGACAACAATGACCCGCGGTGTTTGGTGGCGTTTAAAAATTGTTGGCCGCTCGCCAATGAGGCGATGCAAAAAAGCAGATGAAACTGGTTAAAGAAATGATACAGAGAACAGAGCAGAGGAATGCGAAATGTTTCGCTTGAATAGGGGAATACCCTGTACGAGAGACAATATAGATATACATTCAATGTTTATATTTTATAGAAATATGTTGGAGGAATTTTAAAATTTTGTTTTCAAAAGAAATACAAAAGATAAATATTTAAAAAACAAATGAAATTGAGTAAGAACGTTTAAGTCGAACAAAATCGACTGAGTATTCTTTAAAAAAAATACTTAAAACTTAATGGCTTGAGTGCTCAATGTTATGCCACGCCTCAATGGATTGACTATATAATTAAAATATTATTGAGCAAAAACAAAAGCTATCCTAGTGGTAAAACATCTAACATATTTACTAACTTGTGTGTTTTCATAAAGTTAAACATGTTTATCCTAGTGGTAAAACGTCTAAAATATTTAATAACTTGGGTATTTACATATAGACCTTGATCTTAGACAATATGAGATGTTGAGGATTATCAATTTAATATTATTTTTCATATTTTCAAAGTTACTGTCAGATCTGTATATTGAATATCTAATATCAAATATTTAAGAATTGTTAGTTCCATTGCTTTCATTTCCAAAAAAAGAAGAAAATTGTAAATATTTTTGTACATTTATTTAATATATAAATTTGGTTATTCGTAAAGTTTTTAACAATCGTTGGTAGCAAAGCTAGAAGCACTGAGTACATTTTAATCGGCCGGAAATCATATGGTTAATCGTTAATGACTAAGACTAAAAAATTAATGAAATTTTGCTGGGATGGAGATAGAAAATACAATTTGGATATATTATAGTTATAGACGAATAATACTTATAGAGATAATTTAGCGGTTTTTGAAACACGACAGCTTTATACAACGACATAAAGCTTAAAGTGAACCGATGGGCGGAACTGGTTCATTAAATGCAAATCGGGCAGCTTAGAGAGAGAAAGAGACAGAGAGAGCAGCGCTAGTACAAAGTCTCCCTTGTATAGAAGCTATCCCACACCACAAACTCTTTGCTCTCCGGCAATGGCTTGAACTCCAGCTCCTCAGAGATATTCAGGCAGAGCTCCGGGCCGCCCGGTCGCACTGGCTCCCATTGGATGGGCTCGATCAGCGAGCAGTTCGGATTGCCCGTCGCGGCGAACGATGTCCACATGCCGACGAGGCGCTCAATGGTGCGATACTCAGCCGAGGCCTTGTCCAGTTTGTTGGAGAGGAGCGTGTAGAACATATAGGATATATCATCGCCATGGCACACTCCACGCACATGCCGCCCGCATTTCAGATTGCGATAGTGATTGTAGTGCGGCGAGTCCATGTCAAAGCGATACAAGTAGGTGGGCGTGGCTGGGGCATAGGCGCCACGCGCGAGCAGCGTGCGATGAATGCCATGCCAGAAGTTCTTGATGCTCAGTATGCGCAGACACTCGAACAGCTCCATGCTGGCCCGATCAGCATCGTCGAAATAGGCCAGCTTGAGGCGGCGCAGCTGCTCGGCCAGCTCGTTGGCATCGATGGCATCACGGACAGGTCGTGGAATGATGGCCTCAAAGGCCTTTAGCATATGTTCCTTGTCCTCCAACGTGGACTGGTAGCTGAAGAGTCCCTCGAAAGAGGTGCCTCCAATGATGAGCGGTATCTCATTGCCCCAGGCGCTGGCCAATAGCTCGATATACGGCCGGGGCACGACGCAATCGTCGCTCACATACGGCTCGACGACGGGCCC
This sequence comes from Drosophila arizonae, assembly GCF_054131065.1. NCBI lineage: Eukaryota > Metazoa > Arthropoda > Insecta > Diptera > Drosophilidae > Drosophila > Drosophila arizonae. The sequence continues at coordinate 20,081,335 of NC_142925.1, read as the reverse complement.
GAAGGCAATTATCTCATACTGACGATGCTCCTCCTGGGACACAATCGCATTGCAGTACTGCGCCAGCTGGTGCCCAGATGCACCTCTCAAGAACTGCAGCAACTGCTGCTCATTGCCGTCCTCGCCTTTATAGCCCAGGCGTTTGGCCAGTCGCTGGACGGCCCCTCTATCCGGCTGGGTGGACCATTCGCAGAGCGCCGAGCCGGACTGCACGATGGCGCGATGGAACAGGCCGCGCGCCTGTTCCGTATGCATCAGCATGTGAGCGGAGGCACCGCCCGCGCTCTCGCCCATCAGCGTAATGTTGTTCGCGTCGCCATTGAAGCTAGCTATGTGATCACGCACCCAGCGCAATGCTAGCACCTGATCCTTGAGACCCGCATTGCCGGGCACCTGCAGTTCGGGATCCTTAAGGCTGAGGAAGCCCAAGGCGCCCACGCGATAATTAAAGGTGACCAATACCACATCGTGCTTCATAAAGTAGTCCGGCCCGTAGATGTCTCGCGTGGCACCACCGATCTGAAAGCCACCGCCATAGATCCACACCATGACCGGCAAGGGGCTGGATGATTCCAGGCGCTTGGCATACACATTGATGTACAGGCAATCCTCCGATCCCTCCACCACACTCGATATGGCGTTCTTCTGCAGCGGCTGCGCTCGCGTGTGGGTGCAGTCCTTAACCCCGTCCCAGGGTTGGGCTGGCTGGGGCGCACGAAAGCGCAGCTCGCCCACCGGCGGCTGGCCATAGGGTATGCCCTCAAACGAAAAGTAATGCTCGCCATCGTAGACGGTCTTGCGCTCCATGCCCTTCACCTTGCCGCATTTGGTCTCCAGCACTTTGGTATGTCCGGTGCTCAGGCGGTACTGCACGACCTTGTGGCCCACCGCCCTAAATGAATGGAATAAAATTTATGAAATTTATGAAATTTATGAAATAATTGCTGAATTGAATTTGCTTAGCAGCGACAAGAATGTTAGGGCTGGAAGTACTCGACTAGGAGATACCCTGTAAATCAAAAATTGATTTAGTACTGCACTAAGAGATACTGCTATTTAAGCAGTAGGGGAATACTCGACTCGAAGATAGCCGTAAGAAAATATTGTTTGCTCTATATATGTATACGTAGTTATATTGTTAATAATATAAAGAACATAGTTATATTATTAATAATATTATTAATAATAATATTAACCTTAATATTGTTAGAGTTGGAAATACCCGACTCGTTGGAATACCCTAGCACCCCTAATGAGCTACCATTTGCTGTATATACTTATACATGTCAACACATACATATACACGCACACAAAAGCTTTCACGCTGTTTGCCTTGCAATTTGCGCTGTAGCTGAAGTGTTCAACAAGTGGGTAACTCAGATAATGGGGGATATTTCCCTTGGAAAAATATGGAATGGTGAGAGATATGCAAAAATAGCTCAGACTTGTTATTGATTTCAATCGATTTCTGGGTAATATATTAATTGCTATGGAATTATTTATATATGTATATGAAATACCATCATATTTTAGAAATTTCTTCTATACCACGTGGCGTCACTTCTCCTTTGACCTGTTGCATACAGTTTAAAAAAACGCATATACCCCAAATTTCAATTTATTGTGATTACCAACACATTGAATGTCGCGCTTTACGCACTCGATTTCTTTATTTATTTGATTTTCCAATTATAAACTTTGAATTATTCATGCCGCATGCCGAAAAATAACTCAAATTGAATGATGAGCAATGCGTAAGCGATATTTGACTTGACTCGCACTTTTATTTCCCGAATGGGAAACAAAGCGAAGTGAAAGTGCAAAGCTAATAAAAGATCTCTGAATTTTGATATTAAAATCGTCAAATATTTCGTAAATTTAAATAATTGAATAACATATTTAGACCTTTGGACCGGCTATATCTTGAAATATATAATCATATATAAACAGACAGGCGGACAAACAGATATCTTCGTCAAGAGTCTAGTCTCTATGCTGATTAGAAAGTTTATAGAAAGCCATGTGAGCTTAGTATTAATAATTTGTATCTCATATAATCTTTAAGTGTTTATATATGAGATACTGAAATATATATAAAGAATATATATAAAACAGAGATTATTCTATATACATTGTCTTGAATTGGAATAGTTCTATATTATTCATTTTCTAGGCTCATCAAATGTATTTGCTTAGCCATATTTATTTAGGCCATTACAATGGGATTACCAAGAGATAACTTATCTATGATGGAACAACAACATTAATAATTTAATAATAATATTATTATGTTAGCCTATCAAATGCTACGACTAGGAAATGCCCATCCATAGCCAGATGAAGAAGTAACTTTGGGCGAGCTGGATTTCCCACTTACTTTGCGGCTATCTTTACTTTCTCGGTCACACCCAGGCGCAAATCCATTTCTACAGTATGTGAATATATATAAATATATATATATACTTGTTTATATATATATGTGCATATATATATGATATATATATATATATATGTATATATATATATCTTGAATCCGAACAGAACTGTTCCGCGGCACTTCCTACGCGCTTGAACGCCAAACAGACACTAAACTGTTCGCACAGTTTTGAATGCCCTGTTCCTCTGGCTAACTGATTAGATAAATTCGCGCCTAACAGCTGGCTACATAATATGTGTGTGTATATATGTAAAAATGTATATAGCATAATATTAAAGCTGATTTTGAAGTGATGAAACTGTTTACAAACAGAAGTCAAATGGTTAAAGGTCAAATTGAAATGAAAAGAATGAACCAAACTTCCTTTTGCAAACAAATATATACATACATACCTAACTATAAATAAAACTCAACATATACAAATGTAACCAAGTGCGGCGCTGTGTATGTGAATGTGTGTGTGTGTGTGTGTGTGTGTGTGCGTATTTGAGCAACAGGGTGGTTTCACAGACACAATTAGGTCATCAGAATAGTTGAGACTCGAGGCGCCATTGCCCATCAACAGGCAGCGTCATCAGAATGGTCTGTAAAGGCCGCTGTGACAGCAAACTTGACTAAGCCTCGCAAATATATACACACATGCACACAAGCATAAATATATATATGTATATACAAAGACACACACACATTTATTTATATATCCAGATGTAGCTGATGAGTCATGAGCTCATTGACTCTGCTTTTCGCAGCTCCCTATTTAGAAATGTTTGACATTAAGGTTCAACTTTTCGCTTAAAGTGTGAAATAAATTAAAAAAGAGAAGAAAAACGCACACATACACTCACGCAAATAAGAATCCAATTAGATGCTTTGCAAAATTGAGGCGTACAGACAACGCCGCGGCATAAACAAGGCATACATTTAGCGAAAATTCTGAGCATAATAAAATGATAATTAAAACATTTCTGTAAGAGCTGAGCATGATTTGTACACCCAGGGAAAATAGAAATCGTGGGTATGTTGGTTTTGTTGAACTGTTTGCAACTGTTAGCAGGAAGTAAGAATGACATTAGCTCTATGTTCTTTGATTATTATCCGTAGCTGAAGTGAATTAGCATCGTCTCGACTAGCTGAAATCGGTAGCTATATGTATTGGGATTTTGCAATAATTTATAATAACTAAAGTAGCGCTAAGTAAGTCTTATTTCTCTAATGATTACTAATCCTATTATATAATTTTATTTTTTTTTTTTTTTTTTTTTTTTTTGCATAAACAAGAGTAGAGAATTTTATGTTGTTGATTTCTTATTCATTATACTCAGCTTAATCAATATTTAATGTAAACATGAACCCAGTTTATGTTTTCGCTACGAACAAGTATTACGCAGTCAGCCGTATCCCATCATATTTCTTCATTGTTTTGGGAAACTCGTCTAACTTGAAAGCTAATTTTTAAGTGCTCTATTAGAAGAGCTATTGAATTAACTGTGAGGAAGTTCAGCAGCTTGTGAGCGATAAGCAAAGTAAATTGTTTATTATAGTTTCAAATTATTGATCAAATGGCAAGCTATAAAACTTAATGGAACAGAATATATCATTTTTGAACAACTAAGTAATTCAAAAGATCGAAGCATTCATAGGCTATTGAGCAAAAGCAATTATTCTGCATCGTTAAGTTTCAAGAAGTGTATTCTTTTCTGTTAAATTCCAATTTTACTAGTTTATTTTAAAGTTTTTTTATACCCTGAACCCATTGAAAATGGGAAATCAGGGTATAATGGTTTTGTGAAAAAGTATGTAACGGGCAGAAGGAGGCGTGGCAGACCCCACAAAGTATATATATTCTTGATCAGCGTGACGAGCTGAGTCGATATAGCCCTGTCCGTCTGTCCGTCCGTCCGTCCGTCCGTCCGTCCGTCCGTCCGTCCGTCCGTCCGTCCGTCCGTCCGTCCGTCCGTCCGTCCGTCCGTCCGTATGAGTGCGTCGATCTCAGAAGTTACAAGAGCTAGAGAGCTGAAATTTGGCATGCATACTCGTGAGTACCATACGCAGTACGAGTTTGCTTTATTTTTTCGATAAATCGTGCGATAACTTTTTTATCGAGAATAATCGAAAAATTGATTTTGTTTTTTTGGCCTAATTTGAACATTTTTAGACCTGGAGTCTTCAAATTTGCGTTGTATATAAAGTTAATCGGTACAAAGATTTTGTAATTTACAGATTTTGGATACCACGCCCCCTTCACCACCAATTTGTAAAAGACGCATTTCAAGTACTAGAGACTTGGGCTTTGGAATGTACACACATATTTACCATATGATTACACTCTGAAAGTTTCATTAAGATCATATGTTTACAAAAGAAATTATTCGACAAATAAATTCTCATAATATTGCCCACATTGCAACGCAGCCCAAGCGCAGTCGCTGCTTACTGCGCAGTTAGCAGAGCGCAGGCTTATGCGTGCGTGTGGAAGCATGTGTATGTATGTGTGCATAAAAGAAATGCAGAATGATTAGAATATCAGCTTGGAGGGTTCAGGGTATCTCCTAGTCGAGCAGTCTCGACTGGAGCTTTCTTACTTGTTTCTTATTTAAATTGAGGCAGATGCTATTGCATCTTTTATCCCGTTTCTCATCTGCTGCTCTTGAAAACTTGGAGTTGTCTCACTAGACTCTGCTTTGTTGAAATTGCCTTTAGAGTGTGATTCCCTGTGGGTTGCCCCGGCAATGACTCTTAACTCCGTGGCCCTTGTCTCCCGCAACCTGGCAACCTACTTGGGCAACAACCAGAGAGAGAGAGAGAGAGAGAGAGACAGAGAATCTTGGCTGGCTTGTTTGTTTGTTGTCAGCCGAGCAAGTGTTGACTGTCTGCCAAGTGTCGTCTTCTGCTTGTGTTTGTTGCTTAATGTGATTATTTCACACTTGGTCTGGCTTTGAACTAACATTTCATTGGGCTCCATACAGTGTCCCACGCGGGAGTCGGATTCCGTGTCGGATTTGTTGTCGTTGTTGTTGATTTTCTTGTTGGTCTTTGAGTAGTTTACACTTGAAAATATTTTAGGGCTAACTCGATCTATGTGTGTATGTATACTATAATTACACTACAATTTCTATTGAAAGCTAGAACAAGGCTGCAATACTATCATAATACTATCATCTCATAGGGTCTTAAGGTATTCCAAAAGTTAAACGATAGCAATGTCTATTGAAAACTGAAAAAACTTGTATTTAATGTTAAGGCTTTAAGATATTCTTAATACTAAACAGCAATTTCTGTTTTGGTTAAAGTTGTTTAATGAAAATATACCTATTATTTATGTAAAGATTTTAATAATATTTGTATTTAAATTTTATTTTTTTCATATTTACTCCTCTTCTAGACTTCCTCTCTATAAGGAAACTTTACGTAAGAGAGTAAAGGGCGGCTGGGGCTGTAAAGCAATGCTACAAATAAAAACTTATAAAAAGCTTAGAAAAGGTTCAAAATTAAATAAACCTCGCGTTTAATTAAATTTCCATCATCTACACCCTGCGTCTGTCCAGGTGTCGCATGGCATGGCACTGTCTCTTGTCTGTTGTCTGTTGACTGCCGTGTCGAACTCTTTTATTTCAAATGCTCGGCGTGAGTGCGTCTGAGTGCTGCATACCCTGCATACCTTGACTGAAAAGGTGGCGAAGGTGAGCCGGGGGGCACTGTTGCCATGGCACATTGTGCAGATTGCGTTTGCAGCATTCGTTGTCGGTGTTGCCATCGACTAAATAAATAAATAAATACACAATGCAATTTAGGTATGCATGCTTGTTCGTTTGTTTGTTTGTTTGTTCGCTTCATTCTATGTGTGTGTGTGTGTGTGTGTGCAATTGTTGTTGCTTTGCCCCGTTTATACGGCATTCGGTTGTTGTTGCCGGCGCCAATGCAACTGCACACTGACTACGCATCAACAAACAACGCACACACACATACCTAGTCATACTTAAGCACACACATACATACATGTATCCTGCCTCGACCTCCAAGTACCAATGCTTAACATTTGTCTCTCTCTCTCTCTCTCTCTCTCTGTCTCTCTCTGTCCCACTCTCTCTCTCTTTCACTCGCTCGCTCGTTACGTTGTCGTCATTGACTCCCATCTTCATCGTCGTCGTCGTCGTCGTGGTCGTTGTCGTCGTCTTCTTCTGCTTCTTCTTTGCCTTCTTCGTGTTTACATGGCTGCCGCCCACTGTTAAAGGTGACGACCCCTTCTTGCCTTCTCCGCATCTCTCCCTCTCTCTACGTCTCGGTCGCTTCTGCTTGTCTGCTGTTTGTTTTTGCCTTTCTTCTTCTGTTTGTTTGTTTTTGCTTGCCTGCCCTTTTGTTTTGCTGTTGTTAACTGGCAGCGCGTGTACAAATTGTTATTCGAAATTTCCAGGGCTGGGCACATGGCGAAAATTTGGTTCCGCCATCCTGCATCCTTTGGCAGTCTAATAAGAAAATGGTTTGGAATTTTTGTTTTACTTTTCTCTACATTTTTCTTCATTGTTTAGCAGCTTTTTAGTTTAATCTTGAACGTCGTTTTGGTTTTTATTGTTCATTGTAACAGCTAGAAAAGAACTAGTTCATCGGCGTTCACTAGCTGGCGCACGCACTGGCTCATTTGATGGCTCTTTGCTTGTGTGCTCTTTCGCTTTGGTGTTTTTGTTTTAGCATTCGCCGCTTCAATTTGGCTCGTTTAGCTTCGGTTTCATAGCTGTTGACGCCTCGTGCCGCGTTCTCTGCTGCCCACGACGCGTCGACGGCTGCGACTGCGTTGTTTGTTTGCATTTGTGTTTTAGCTGCGTTCCGCTTTGTTTTCCTTGCGCCCGCAGCACATAAAAACAACAAATAGTACGTACATAAGCAGCAGCAGCAACAGCAATGACTACAACAACAGCAACTGCTACAGCAGCAGCAGCAGCAGCAGCAGCAGCAACAACAATAATAACAATAACAGGGCTCCGGCTCTATCAGCTTTTTAGCGCGACGTCGCAGTCAGTCAGTCGTCGTCGGTTGTCGGACGCAGGCGTAGGCATTCCAATTGGGACGCACGTTTCGAACTCGAATTCCTGTTCAATTTGTTTATTGGTTCGGTTCACTACGTCGTTTTATTATCTGTGCGTGTTTGCCTGTGTGTGTGTGGGGATGTGTGTGTGACGTTATCACGCACCAATTGCGGCAATCGCTTAATGAGCACTCACACTTTCAGCGGTGTCTGTGTGTGCGTGTTTGTATAAAACAAAATTGATAAATGCACAGCGTCAATAAAAAATAATAAAATAAAATAAAAGCTGTATGTACATACATATCTGACATACAAAAGTATTCATATGTATGTATTCATGTTTAAACAATATTGAAGCGAAGTGTGTTAATATATTTTAAAGCAAACAAAAGTCACGGTTGCCAATGCGGTTCAATGTCTTCTGCCTGCTCTAGAGCTAGCAGAGCAGAAGGAACCGACTGAGATGACATCGACAACAGCAGCAGCCACAGCAACAGCAACAGCAACAACGACAACAGCAGCAACAGCAACAGTGAGCGCAGCAATAATCGCAACGGTAGCCGGTAACGGTGGCATTGCCGCAAACTGGTTTAAGCCAAAAAGAAAACAACACCGATATATCAATGGCAGCGGCAAAAGACGCCGGGTCTGTTTAAGCCATTGCCTGGCTTTGCACTAGTGATTCAGAATTCAAAGATCACAGCGTGATCAAACGTGTGCACGTGTAAATATTGTGACCGTGATATATAAATTAAAAAAATAATAATAATAATTACAAATAAATAAATAAAAATATAAATTAAATTAATTTTAAAGCTAAATTTAAAGTAACCAAAAAATGCTAAATAATTTAATGTGCTGCAATCAACAGCAATTACAACAGAGACAATTTCATTGTCACGCTGCCATCTCTAATAGCGCCCAGCGATTGTTACTCTTATTAGAGTTTGCCCGGCCATTTTGCAGAGTGGAATTGCTTTAACCTCTCTGCGCGTTGGCCTTAGCGTGCGTGTGTGTGTGAGTGAGTGTGCGCATTCGTCTATGTGTGTGTGAACTACATGAATGTCGTGTACGAAAGGCGCTTGAACAAGTGCGCGCAAGCCAAGTTATAATAACAATAACAACAGCAACAACAACAACAACAGCAACTACCGTTTTGCGCGTTTAAAACACGCGGAGTCGACGCCTCGCTTACTTGGTTATTTCTGTATGTGTGTGTGTGTGTGCGTGACACGTTCGTGTTTGTGAACCGTTCTAAAAATAACCGTTTCATGTGCAGTCGCTGCTGCTTTCGCTGCTGCCTCTGCCTCTGCCTCTGCTCAGTCAACGACTACAACGTCGCGTCGTCTTTTGTATTTGTATTTGTTATCGGTTATTTAACTTGATTTATTTGCGTGCGACTGTTGATTTATGTCGCCTGAATGGGCTCACAGCAGTAACAATAACAATAACGGTTACAATAGTAACAGCAATAATAATAATATTACTAGTAGCAGGAATAATAATAGCAACAGCAGAGTGCGAGCAACAATAGCGGCAAGCAATAACAACTGCAACAACTTTAGACCAAGTCGCACGCACATTGTCATTTAAGTGGGTCAGACCTTAATTGGCGCACCCTGCCACCGCTCGTGCTGTCTCGCTCACTCGCTCACCCAAGCGACAGCGAACAGCAGTTGTTGTTGTTCCTGTGCGAGTCTATTCAAGGCCACGCGCCTGCGATTCGTGCTTGATTTATCCTTGCATACTTAAAGGATGATTTGGTTTTTATAGGCAGAGCAAATGCTGTAATTAATTGATATTAGTTATATTTTATGGTGAATTCGAGTTGCTATTGATGGTTGCGTATCTAATGATAACAAAAAAAAAACTATTTATTATTATTGTTGTTAATTCAGAGCTGGTAAAGCTCATTGCGAAAGTGATGCAGCGTGGCAGGTGGCTTGGTTTATGATCGCGATTCCATTAACTCGGCTGGCGTTGCATGCAGCACACCTATGCATGTTGCACACACACACACACACATGTGTAATTAGCTACAACTTAATCTGCTACGCCATCATCATTTCGGCTTTGGGGTCTATCACCGATCGCGTGCGTGAGTTTCGTGTCGGGAGGCCGGCCTCCAGTCTCGTTCTCATTCGCTCGAAACGGATGCGGATGCATCATCTGGCCGTCTGTCGGCATGTCGTCGTCTGTTGTTGCATTTTGCACGCCCAAATGCACAACAGCAGCAGCAACAACAACAACAACAACAACAACAACGACAACACTTGCCATTTGTTTATATCAGTTTCAATTTAATTGAATTTTTGTTCGTGTTGTAATTAAGGTGTTGCCGCAAATAAATCGCAAATTTATCAACAAAACCGCAGAAATGTGATTCATACAAATGCGGCTTTGATTCAAAGTGAAAATGCTGTGAAAATAGCTACATACAAAAATAAATACATATTAAAAAAAAATTATTTATAATATATACACAAAACAAATACAATTATGAGATAGCAACTCTATCAAATTGTGCTTGTGATTAACTGTAAACGTGAATATATAATATATATATATATCTGACAATGGCACAGAATCTAACTGTTGTCGTCGGCGACAGCTCTAAAAGCAGCGATGCAGTCGCAAACGCAGCAACTGCAGCAGCCGACACAGCAGTTATCAATTTCAAGCCAAAGGATACGAATGGCTGGAGGGATTATAAGAAACTTAAGACCTATCTCATCCTAAAGGAACAGCAGAGCGAAAAGGTAATTGAGCAGCAGGTGAACTAATTTGCTAGAGAGATAGGGAGCTCTTCTATATGGCTTGTTGCAACAAGTTTTAAGATAATTAAAGCTATTTATTTATAAATAATACATAAATAAATGGAATACATTTGATTGGTTATTATTATGAATACATTTTAAATAATTGATGCAAGTGTATAACAATATTTAATATTCATTTAAATTCTATAGAGTTCATAACTAATTAAAATTATAATTTGATTGGATTTGTTACTAGAATAAATTACAATGTGTTCAATTCTCCGAACTCACATTGTCAAACTGTCTCAAAGAAATATTGTTATGAGATGTGATTTGAAATTCAGTATGCTCTCAGAGATACCCTGTAAAGAAATGTTTAATTTGTCTTACAAAGCTCAGATGAGCGATAATCGAAACTTTTTTTGAAAAACCCGAATCTAAATTCAAGGTTTCGTAAGGTTTATAGAAGTTTTTGTGAAATCTAGTTACGTTATTATAATTAACTTAATGTAGGCTTATTTTATTTATTTATTTACTTATTTATTTTGCATTATTTTTTTCAATATAATTATTGATTAAGCTATTAAAAAAAAATTGTTATATATTCGTTTATTCATTAATCAATTCGTATTTTCAATACTCACCAAGAAAAATCTTTTTAAAATATTACAAAAGCTTTTCCATTCCTATGAAATTCAATGCATAGAACTTCATTTTAAATTCAATGAATATTTAATAGTGGCTAGAGAAAAATCCAGATCGTAGATAACTCTGAGAACGGAAGCAATCGTTGCTGATTGCGCAACTTGATTGGGAACTTCCTATAGCTCTGCTACAATTCACATACATATACATATGTACATGATTGAGAATATTATCTTATTGAGCGTATCGAATAAATAATACATTGTGTATTTAGCGGTAATAGATAACACAATCTATGAGATAAGTGGAGAATGTTGGCATAATTACAAATATCTATTAACAAATGAACGATTGGATGTTACTGTTGTATGAAGTATGGAACTGTACGATCTATTAGCCATGCCAATAGAGGCAATAAAACGTATTCGTATTGACCCAAATTTCCAACAAGTAAATTTATTGTGCTCTGACATCGATGCATATTAATCGAGTAAATAAATAAATAACTAAATGCATAGAACATGTTGCTGTTGGCATTGAGAATTGCAAAAATAATTCAAATTCAGATAGAGCAATTGCACAATACGAAAAAAAAAGCATTAAGAGTAGAGATAAAACTGAATTTGTTTATTATAGTCGAGATATAATAAAACTGTGCGAATGTATGAAACACTCAAATCTAATAAATGCCTGGGAGTTTTTTTTTTTTTGTATCAGTAATTACTTCTATTTTTAAATAGAAAATTTAAAAAATATATTAACGAAGAAGTTGTTTTTTCTAAAAAAAAAAAAAAATTGTAAATGGAAAAAAATGTATATATATAAACATAAATACAAATCAGCTTAGATTCGTAAAAAAAAAAAATACTTTTTTCTTGAAGTTTGAACTCAAGAACAAACGCCCATCTCTCTATATTTCTGTCTCTGTCGCTCTCACGTTGGCACTGTAATTAACAAGCAAACAATCAAACAAAAGGCGAAACAAAAGTTATAACCAGAAAAAAGAGAAGAGAAAAAGTCTCTTCACATAAAGTTATTAAACGGTCATGACCCCCATTTTGAAAATGCTTATCAACAACAACAGCAACAACAACAATAAGCACAACAGCAACATGGAAACCGAAGCAACAACAACTGCAAAAAAATGTGCGGCAGCTGTGTACAAGTGGAAGGGGGACAGCAAATGAAACGAATGAACATGAAAAGCGAGCATAAAAAAACAGAGCGCACGAAAAATGACGAACGTGTTCGCTTAAGCAAAGAGCAAGGGTAAGGGGGAGGGGTAGGGAGAACGCAGAGAGCCAAAGTAGTGTGAGTGGCAGATAGAGGGCAAAGATGGGAGAGCCGTGGAGCGGAAGCGGGAGAGTGAAGAGTGCCGCCAACAGAAGCCAACGGCGCAGGCGACGCCATTTGACCGCTCGGCGTCGGATCAATAAATATGGATGACTTGACGCTGTCCAGATTGATATGTGCACACACACACACACAGGCAGAGGGGGAGATTCAATGTGTGTATGTGTGTGTGTCATGGACTGTCAGTCGTGCCCGGGACGAGTTGTGTAATAAAAATGCGCGCATATCAATGTTAAAAAATCTGACACACAATGGAAATAAGAAAAGTAAACAAACAATTAAATTGCTTAGTGCCTAATAAAATAAATGAATGCCGGTTGAGTTTGCGTGTTTGTCTTAACCAGATACGACTGGAAACGGCAGACAGCTGCCCAGATACGAAACTCTGTCTGTCTGACTGTCTCACTGTCTCTGTATAGAGAGATATGTACATTGGATATTTATGTATATATATATATATATGCTTGGCACAGATACAATTTGAGCAAAGTGGAGGATTTGCGAACAAATAAACAGAGTAAACATATATAAATAAACACAAACACACGCACACAGAGACATTATTGCATGTAGGTAGATATGTACGTCTGTTTCTATGGGAGCTACTTGAGCGTATACGTAATATATCAAATGGCTCTTGTCATATGCTGATGGACAGGCCATGCGAATTAATTTGACGATGCTTATGAGCAGCTTAAGTAGCAACGTGTGCTCGTCTCGTGTGTGTGTGTGTGTGTGTGTAACAATCTGGTGATGTTTATCGCTCATACGATCAACATACATTCAATTAAATGAAGCGTCTAAGCTAAACAGTTAAGGATTATCCTCAGAGTTCACTTTGCCTTGCCGTAAAATTGAGTTAAGGGCATAACTTGTAGGACTAAAAACCATAAATTATCGGTTTTATGGCCACGAGCAGCTAAAGTTTGATGATGACTACTCAACTGATTAATGATCGATTCGCGTCTTGCCATAAAAATTGTAAATGATTCTCACTCGTTGGATTTGGTTTATCGCATTTTCAGCTTTTTAACTTCATTAAAATCTGTTTTCCTTTTTAGCTTACCTAAATTGTAATATATAGAGCTTTGTACTTTACTAATAAATAGTTGTCTGTTAGAGTACATAAACAAATACAGTCGAGTCTCGATAATTCCTACCCCACTAAATCGATAATCGTGATAAATCGAAAAAAAAAAACTGATCCCCTTGAAAGAAATTCGTTCTCAATAATTTTCGATAATTTGAAATTCTGTAAAAATCGATATAAAAAACTGATCCCCTTGCCATTTCGAACTATCTGTATTCTACTGTATATTTGTATATGTCTATATACTTTTGTCTAGCCTTCTTCTTCTAAAAGATTAAACGGTTAAAACTAGGAAAATTTTCTATATGCAATGCTTCGCCTAAAGTACGATATAAAATCATATGTTTATAAAACCATATATATACAGCTAGAAAATGGAGCACTTTTAATGACCTATATGGATAGACCAAGAAATTAAATAGTTTTCAAATTGATTCGTGTTTACAAAACAAATTTATATTTCGTTCAATTCTATATATATTTTTTATATCATTTTAATTAATATGATATATAAATCAATCAGTTTGTAGCTATATTTTATCTTTTTAACACTCATTTATATTTCGTAAATCTTGTTTAGGTTATTAGCAAAACCATTTTTAATTTTTTATTTATTTTTTGTTTTTGTTTTTTTTTTGTGCTTACGGAATGTTTTATTATAATACTTGAAGATTGATTTATTATAGCATACAATTTGGTAAAAATGCAAGCAATGCTGACATTATAGATGAAACGAAATTAAATGAAATAATTTATGTCATGTCTGTTCGGATGGTGATATTTCCGCTTGTAGATGGAGTTAGTTCAGCATTGTTTTGCTTTCGAAATCTCATTTACTAACAATAAATTGATGTGTTGAGTATTTTGTTTCGAGGTCATGAAATGGTTTATGACTTGATCTTTGCAATGGGAATACCCATAGAGCTCAACTTAATTCTATTTTCAGTGTTAATAGCTTCAATAATATTGATTCACTGCATTGCGAGCTCTACAACAAAATAAACAGTTATAAATTTGTTTTACTATAGCAACAGCTACCAAATAGATAGCTAATCTGAGTCATTGGCATTACGAACCCATTTTGACTGATGTACGCTAGAATTCGCAAGTGCGGTAAATGATTTCAAATAGCCACGCTCTCATATTTGCACTTCACACCTCAAGTGGCGTGAGTTCAGTCTGTTTTTCTGTTTATTTAAAAACGGTATACCCTATAAATATACTAAAAAGGGCTCTACGAAGTCGCACGTAGGGGGTGAAGATTTAGTTGTTTATTATGATTATGTGTATTTGCTAGATGTGGACTAAGATAACTCAATTCTGTTTGTTCGAATGATTTCAACTGATATATACCTTGTAAACTGCGTAGTAAGATGATGATTTACCTGAATGACTATTTGGTGTAAACAATTTAATATTTTGTATACCCTATCATTTTTATACACTATAAATGAAGGAAATTAACTGCTATAAATAAAGTGAAACTGACGTATATTTGTTAGATGCGGAATAAGATGTTTTTATTATTTCTGCTGGACTGATTATAGCTGGTAGATACCCTGTAAACTGCAGTATTGTGTAGAAAATTTACTGAGGGCATTAAGATTTATTATTAATGATTTTTATACTATTTTAATACAAGATAAATTGAATAGATAATTTTTGTATATTACAATTGGTGCGACTCAACCTCAACTTTTTCACGGTATAATACCCTATAAATATGCGAAAAATCAAATAATTAAAACGAAATGAGATGATTAAGGGCTTTCTATACTATTTATTAATTGTATTTTATTAAAATATTATATGTTTATGTGTTATTAAATGCGACTTAAGATTAAGATTTTCAGTTTTCAGTCTGTTTGTTGGACAGATTCAAACTAATAGATACCCTGTAAGCAGCTGACTTACTTTGACTATACCGATTTAGCTCATTTAGTTATGAATCTGTTATACTATATAAATATATATATATATATGCATATATACTATATATATAGCAGGGCCATATATATACTATATATATTGTATTTATTATGCAAATTTAATAAGTATTTCGGCGTTTCGTTTAATTAGTATTATGTTTTACATAAATTAATTGTTAAGTTATATTTATTAAAATTTAATAAGTATAAATAAATTTCATTTATATATTTATAATCCAAATGTAACACGTATTACTGCATTTCCTGTATTCATTTCAGGCTGCTCATACGCCGGAGTCGCAACGGTCATATATGCTGCGCAAGCGTTCGACGCCGGCGCCAGTGACGGAGCGGACGACTTTCGTGTGCTACACTTGCGGCACGGATACGCCCTCCTCGCAGCTGCGACTGGTCTACTGCTGTCCCAACACAGAACGCGAGCCCTACTACCCGTTCATCAAGACCATGAAGCCCTTCAAAAATGCTAGTCCCATCAGTCCACAGGGTGAGTGATGTCGGCGCAGATGCAAATATGAATGATAATTAATGAACTTGCATTCTCCAGGCATGGTGCAAATCTGTGCCGGCTGCTGCGAGAAGCACAGCAGCCAGGCCGAGGGCGGCCCCCCAGTACCTGCCACCTCGGAGTCTGGAGCCACGCAGTCCCTGGAGTCCAGCTCGGCCATGTACAGCGCCAGCGGCGCCATTGCTGCCAATCATGTAACGGCATTTGTGGGTCGCAATTCGCCCTCGGAGAAGTCGCTCGCCAATTCGGACTCAACGAGCAATGTGCGCTTCAAGGTGAGCCAGGCCAGAGCCATTGAAATTTCCATTCCACTGCGGCTTAATCCGGCTAAGAACTACCTTTCCGGGTTTCCTATTGCGGCTAGTTCCAGTTGGGTTTGCCTCAAGCAAAACAAATCGTTTTGCATGTCAATAACAATTTGTGCGTCTTCGATTCGATTTTCTTCTTTTATATTTCCAATACAATATCTCATTCAGTGTGTGTGTGTGTGTGTGTGTTCGTCTTGTTGTAGCTATACATGGAAATTTACTAGCTGTCGATTACAGTAGGAACTCAAATATATATATGTAGGAAAAGTGATTACACATCGCATGGAAAAACAATGAAAAAAGCCGCAGTTTAACGACTTTGAAATACCCTAAACAAAACAAAAGTCTCGTAGTTAAAGCTGATTAAACTTCAAAACCGGTTTTGAAATATTCTTGGAAAGATTATTTTTTTTGACTTTATAAAATTGCATTACTATCATATCGCACTGACTACAGATATATGCCCTTTAGTGAATTGGTGGCTAGGGTATATGCGTACATAATATACATTCAGAAATGGAACTTTGCAACTCGGACCGTGTCGCGCTAATGAGAGCAAGTCTGGGAAGCGATAACACCTCGGCGATCTCTGCCCTCACGTCTGATAACCAAATGAACCCAGAGAGCATTTCTCAAAGGTGACGACCTGCCAGACGAACGTACGGACGGGCAGACAGACATACAGACAGATGGACAGATGGACAATGGGAATGGACAGACTAGTGGTGCTTGAGTAATTCATTTGCATGCTGAAGGTCGCCAGCAGCGATATCAATTATGTAGAATAGACGAGTGGGCAAGCATGGGCCGGCGGGAAGAGCTGATAAGAAGGACGGCAGGGAGGCAGTTTCATTAGTTGCTGCTTATCAGTGAGAGTGGGGGGAGGGGGCGGATGGGGTATGGGGTATGGGAGGGCAGGCGAGGCAAGTCGAGTGTCAGCATGTTAACCAATTTGAGTCAACAAATGTCAAGATTAGATTGCCCCGTCGCATGCACACGGCAGAGCCGCATGGCCAGGGACGGGTACGGAACAGAGCGGGTAAGGGCGGTCGTAGGTCTGGGACTGCTGCGGTCTCAGCGGCCCCGTGGGCGCCTTAAGTACCGTTCAAGATCTGGGCGCGGCTGGGGGTAAACAGTCGTCCACATTCGGAGCTAAACAAGACACACAAATTAAATGAATTATCGTATAAATAAACAAAAAGCAAGAGCATAAGAGAACGTCACTTCGACTCCAATATAAGCCCCAAAAAGTGGGTAAACTTGGACTGGCCTGTCGGTCCGTAGACATCTGCCCCAAACTGGTTTCACTGATATGCCACAAATTGTTTTGTTTAAACCCGTTTATTTATAGCTCCTCAATTTTTTTGTTTGCTTTGCTTTGAGTAGTTTATTTATTATTTTGCTATTCCTTTAGTATTCTTACTTTTATTTATTATTTTTTCACTTTTTTTTTTGGAATACATTAAACTTTATTTTCAAGTTTCCAGAAATATTTAGTGACAGTCAAGTTAATTGAAAGACAGCCGTAAATTATTTCAGCTGCTTTCGAGCTATTTATGGCTTTCCTTAGTTCTTAATTGATTGTTGATTCGGTTCGAAATTGCCAATTTCCTAGATAATCATGATTAGGCAGCAGTCGTGCAGCAGTTTATATTTTTTTCAATCAATCTTTAGTTTGGCACTTGAAGTGCAAGTTATCGGCGAAGGTATATATATATTTTTAACCTTATAAATAACATGACCATATTTCCGAAATACAATTTGTATCAGTTAAATGGGTTTTCGTATCTTGTCATAAATGTGAATCATTTGATAATCAGAAAGGAAACTTTTTGCAAGCATTCTTAAAACATAGAGTTTTCTCTATGAAAAAAAAAAAAAGTTATTTTTATAGAAACTCAGGAAAATACTTTACATATGGTAAATAAAAAAGAAAAAGAAAAACAACTACATTGACCTATAAAAATAATTTTTGAAATCGAAATACAAGTATAATGCTTTGATATTATATTCAAAATTAAACTTTGACTATCTGTTGAGAACGTAAAGGAATTAAGTGGGAGAGCTTAACGATAGGTGGCGCTAATTTTTTAAATTAAATATAGCCTAAAGCATATGAAGTTTTATGAATATTCATATTCATTTATATAACTATGTCTGTTACTGATAGATATTATATTATGTATTTAGGTAAACATAGTATGTATAGTACCTGCATATTTTTGTAGCTACTCATTCTATGAGCAGCCTTGGCTGAGTTTAACGACGTTCATAAATATGACAACATCTACAAACATCTTGTCTATTGGACTTCTAAAACAATTGCAAAATAAATACTTGGTTTACTTAACTTTTCTTCTTGTTTTTGGTGATTTCAGCTCTTCCTCTCTTTATCTGTAGTTTGTTTGCTTCGCGTGTCTGCAACGCTGAAATTGTCTTTGGGCGTGCAAATAATTGTTTAGCTGAGCCGAAAAAAAATAATAATAATTATTATCTTTAAACAGGTGCCAGAGCGCGCAATGAAAAAAACCTTTGCCCCAGTTAGCCAAAAAGTAAACTTGTTTATCTTTGTTTATCAGGTGCATAAATGTATTCTAAACTCAAGAGCCTGATAACCGAAGGTCAGAGCTGACAAAGAGAGGAAACAAATTAAATATATATAAATGCAAGCGAGCGAGTGAGTTATCAATAGAACTGTGGGCGGAGTCTCCATATAGCTGTCACAATACCATATATACTATATATGGTATATGGGCAAGCTCTTGCATTCAATTTTCTTCTTAACCGATAACAGATAACAGATAATTAAAGTGTGATAATATATTGCGCAAATAGCTGCGTGCCATGTCATTTAGAGCATTATGCTAAATCAAATATAAACAACGGCGCACACCTATTTATCCATATCTATATCAGTTCTATAGTACGCGTTCAACGTCATAGAGGCCATGATTAGGTTTACCTTGTGCAACCCAGCAGAGTGTATATGATATATTGTAATTTAGTTTATTGTTTAGCTAGTAAAATGATGTCATGCAATATGCCAGACATAGAACCTGTCTCTGATAAATATTTGAAGTACCTACAAAGGGATTAAAAGAGATTTGCTCTCTTATCTCTTATTACATGCAATACATAGATCAATGTTGAGTAGGCTTGTGCACCAAATAGTATTACTATTAAGAACTACTCTTAAGAATGATCAGAGAAAATATTTTTATTGGCACGAAAATCAATAGATCTCAGTAAATCCGAATCAAAATGATTAGCTAGAAAAACTTTTATAAAGAATGATATATAATGTTTATATTTTATTGCATATTTATTTGAATAGACCTTTCAGCTGAGATCATCTCAAGTATAGGTTTTCAAAAGGTTGCAGATTAGTCGTACTTTTGAGAATTAGAACATTATATACATATACAAACTTTAGGTGAGCTATTCAGAAGAATAACTGTTTAGCACTTTGAAAACCTTTGGAAGCTACGCTTTAATGGCACTTGTTTGGACGAGTATTTGAAAAGCCAGAAGAGTTTGGCACACATTCAATTGCCGAGTCATTGTGGGGGTGGGCGTGCTCTTGAAAATGTTGTGGCGCCTACGAGCAGTTCGAAGATGAGAGCTCTTGAAATGGAGGAAAGAGTTTGCAGTAGCAATAGAGCTGTAAATAAAATCATCTGCAGAAATGAGTATTTTTATTGGTAAAAAAAGAAAGTTTGACATAGATAGCAGGGTATACACGACTCTGGTATACCCTCTAGACTACTTTAAACTACTTATACCTGATATAAATTTGAGTGTGAAATCAACATATACTGGCGAGCTGAGAGGCGAATAGTTCTAGATCGAAACTGGTTTCTAGATCGATTCGAACTTCTGACAAATATAAAATAGTCTAGAAGTAAATCTAGCCATAAATTCTAAATGAATTTATTAAAGTTAAATTGAACTTACAATTTGAAGGGAGTTTATCAGCTTAGAGATCATTAGTTGATACTCAATCAAATTGTGATTTATGTCGCCGCAAACTGAAATCAGCTATAATTCATCATCCACAAATTGTAATTGGGTTTTTTTTTTTTTTGGGTAAAACCGGTTCTGGGCAGTTAAAGCAATATTCTTCCAGCTGTATTGATAAGAGAAACAAAAAGTAAAAAAAAAGCAAAACAAAACGAAAAACAAAAAGCTGAAGCCATCTATCGGAAGAGGTACAGCAAGCCTAGAGCAAGGTAAGCGTAATGCTTACTGATTAGAAGTGTGTACTCGATGAGCAGTCGGCACTCATACAGCGAAATGTGGTGTAGAGGCGATAAGGAGGATTCGAAGCGGCTCGAAGCGGTTGGAAAGGGAACTCGATTCGAGTGGTGGCTCTTGAAGAGAATATCAATTGTATGAAATATTAAATAACATTTGATTAGATAAGTTGCGCACGACGCGTTTCGCATGTGCGTCGTCGCTCTGTTTATGTCTACAACTACGTATTTTATTTTTTTGATTTTTAGTTTTATTAAATGTATCAAACTCTCTATTACAGCCGTACGAGACCTGCTCGAACAATTCGAACTCAAATACGGCGCGCGACTTTAAGCAGATCCGACGCAACGATTCGAGGCCCAGTTCGCCCAGCTCAACCCAGGGACATATCGAAAATGGCCACGCCCAGTATCCGTAAGACGTTGTGCCTTAATTATTCGAACTCCTTACTAATAGACATATATCTCTGTCCATCCACAGCTGCTCCATTTGCAAAGTTCTCTGGCCGTCCAATAAAATGGATTGGCTCTATACTAGCGCCGAGCACATGAACTCGCATGCCATGCACTTTCCCTGTCTCAAGGGCAATGTCAGCAGCAATAGCAATGGTCTTAGCAACAACAACAACAACAATAATAATAACAACAACAACAATAACAACGAACTGAATAACAATCGTGTGTTAGCCTGCAAGGATTGCATCAACTACTTAACCAGCCAGTGGGAATCAATGGATGCGGAGCGTGTTCCATTGGAGCACAGAAGGTTTCGTTGCATGAATTTGTAATCTATTTTAAAATGGAAACTAATGTATTGCTCTTGCCTTGCAGATACAAAATACCCTCGCCCATGCTGAGCTCCAGTTCGCCGAATGGATCTCGCCACGGCGCCATGAGCACCTGTACGCCGCCCTCAACACCTTCGGTCTCCTCGTCAACGCCAGCCAGCACCTCAATCTACTGTTTCCTCTGTGGCCTGCACTCGGATCTAACACTAGCCAGAATTCTATACGGCAGCAAAGAGGTAAAACTGTCTTGAGATATATCTATAGAGAGGTAAAGAGAGAGAGAGAGAGAGAGAATAATATTAAATGACGTCACTAGTATAAGTAAATTAGGACAGTTTAAGCTAAGCACGAATTATGTAAATTATTCAAGCTGACAGAGATAAGTTTGAAGCAAAAATTATAAGCTTTTCAATTGAATTCTTCTCAGAATCTGTTATCTATCCTAATGCTACTTCGTTGTATTGTAGTCTTAATACGTAGGCTCTTCGAGATTAGTTAAGATGGCTATGCTAACAGGACTTAAGAATGTTATTGTGCAACTTTTATTTCAAGAAATTTATTTTCATTCACTAAATTGATTTAAATTGTAAATAAGCAAATGAAGATATCTCATATGTATATTTTAAGAATTTTATATATTATAACTGAACTTCAGTCAAGTTGAACAATTATTTTTAAACAATATTATTTCTGGAAACTTGAACCTTAAAGAATTTCGTTATCTTAGATAATGCTCAAGTACATTCAATATTGATTTTGATTTCAATTAGTCAAAGCGCGTAATTTTTACAATCAAGCAAAAATAATAATAACGAAATAATGATAACGAAATTCATTTAAATATCTAAAAACACTAACAAAAATCCATACCTTAATAATCAATTATCAAACTCGAAATACGCAGACAAAAATTTAATATGTTTCGGGCCTTTTATCAAACTTAGGCACTTTACAAAGATTATTATACAAAAATTTAAGCAAACGATCGACCTTTTCTATTGAATATAAGAGTTGTGTTATTTTATTCTTCATTAGGAACTGTCATAGTTAAATAACCAACGCCTAAATGATATTGAATTTTGATGTGATACTTTTAATAACCAATATAATTAATAATAACCAGTAACAATAGCTTGAATAGAAATAGACGCAAATAATCTGTCGTTACTGATAAAAATATATATAATTTATTTATAGTGCACAGCTCAAGGTCGACATTTATTTCTAGCCATTACAAAATTTATAATATATTAACTTATTAGGTATGCTTACAAATATTTATAATTAACTATTGCAAGTACTGTCAACTGTTCTTTTATTGTTAAGATCCGTTAATATCAAGTACTGTAAGTAGGCTAGCTTATATTTAATCCCCATGAATGGAACACGTTTACAAATGTTGTTCTAGTTGTAAAGATAAGATTGCAAAATTGGAATTGATAACAATAGCCCATACATAAACAAATAATTAGATAGATAAATATATCAGTTTGTTAGATAGCGTTGAAGCTTGAACCATATAAAGAATTCTTAGATATTAGTATATAATTAGAACAGCGTTTAATCTTTCGGTTAGGCTGGTACGCAAATTATTGATTTGCAATTATGTGCTTATACAAAGAATGACATTATATGTAACAGATTTTAATATTGGAACAGATAATATTTCGCATTATACAAAATGTTTAAAGTATATTAATGAAAAGTTAAAATACTGAACAGAATAATAATAATTAAGAATTAGACAAGTCATTATACAAATTGTGATAGTGTATTATAATGGAGCAGCAAGTATTAATGAGGAGCTGGAATAATTTGAATTATGACTGTTTACAGTACAGATTTCAATCAGAGCTGTAATTATATACCAAATAATGAATGCATTAAACAGTATAGATTTAGATCTGATGCTAAAGGTTAATTATTTGAAAAATTGTTGGTGAATTTATTGGTAAATTCAGTATGAATAGTGTGTATATGGTTAAAGTGAAATTTTGGTATTCTTATAGTAGTTAGTAAATAAGTCATCTATACGTCTATGTCGTCATCTTTTAAAATGATTATCTTCTCCTGCATTCAAAAACATTTTCTTGGTCAAATATTGTTGAACCTTTGAAAAATCCAAGTATATAACTTAAATTCGTGTTTAATATGTAAATTCACTTAATTGTATCTCGAGATATATATAAAAGTATTACAAAAAGTTTAAAATCCTTTTTGTATAAAGTATAATATAAAGTAATATAATTTAATATGTAACTTAGTATGAAATCAGGACTTTTTTTTTGTATATTAATATAAATGTAGGTAATATAATATAAAATGTAACATATGAAATCAGGACTTTTTATATTGTGATATTAATATATTTAATATTGATGTATTTAGTTTAAAGAGAGTATCAACTATGTTTACTAAACTTATGCTGTATGATTTGTTGTATGTACTCAAGGATTGAACATACATACATAGAATAAATTTATAAATTAATATTTAAATTAATTCGGTTATATGTATCGAAATTGTGATGATTATGATAGGCAT
The DNA here is from genome assembly GCF_054131065.1 of Drosophila arizonae. Lineage (NCBI taxonomy): Eukaryota > Metazoa > Arthropoda > Insecta > Diptera > Drosophilidae > Drosophila > Drosophila arizonae. The sequence continues at coordinate 20,057,684 of NC_142925.1, read as the reverse complement.
GAGCAATTTATTTGTTATATTTGTCATAAAAAGTTTTTGTTTCTTTTTTTATTTTCTCTCTTTATCTCTCTCTCTCTCTCTGTCTCTCTGTCGCTCTTAAGTAAATATTACGATAATATGTATACCATATTAATTCAACATTATTTCTATCAAATTTGTAATATCTTCAAATTGAGTATTCTAACCAATTTCCTTTGCTTGCAGGGCTCAAGACCTTATTTCCCATTGTTGCTGAAGCACAATTCGTTGCCAAATGCTGAACAGCTGAGAAACAATTCAGCTCTAGTCTGCACATTTTGCTATCATTCCATGCTGAATCAGTGGCGCAAGTGAGTTTTCGATAATTTCAGTTTAAATATTATAAAAATGATTAACCAAATCTTGCTGCGCAGATATGAAGCTCAAAGTCCCAGCGTTAATCCAGCGGATAGAAAATACAATTGGCATGATTACAATTGCCATTTGTGCGGCATTACGACTTATAGAAAGCGAGTGCGAGCGCTGCCTGTCAATGAGTTTCCGTTCGTTAAGCATCAGAAGAGCGACGATGGACTTTTGCTAGAGAATGGAGAATACGCCGTGGTATGCCTGGACTGCTATGAGAGCTTGAGGTAAGAGACAAGAGATCATATTAAAATCAAATTAGGCATATTTAACTAATTCTTTCCACTTCCACTTTCACAGGCAACAGGCGTCGCAGCATGATCGCTTTGGGGTGCCCATCTCTAGGCGGGCCTACAACTGGGTGCCCCAGCCGCCGCCACCGGAGGACAGTCCCGATGTCTCAGTGGCTCGTCTGCCCTGCGGCGAGCGTTCTGATCGCGTCGTGAGTACAAAAATAACCAACGTCAGCAATGGAAAACCTTATGTCAATGCATTTGTAATCCCCACAGCTTATGAGTAACGCACTGAGGCCCATTCCAAGCAAGAAGACAACGTCGCCAAAGCAATACGAAAAGTCTAAAGAAGGTAAGCGTTCTCTCTGTCTCTATGTCTATATTTCTCTGCCTGCATTTGGTAATGTGAAACGCATTTTAAGCGTCTCGAGGTGCCCGGTTCAAGTGAAACCCAATTCGCGTCAATAAACTTCAATTGGTTTCACTTAACCGTTCGCCCAGCCCCTGCTCTCTACCTATTGATGAGCTCCATGCCCATGCCGTAATAGTCTTAGCGTTAAGCGTTTAGCTTTGTCAACAAACTGGGTCCCCAATTTACCGAGTTTCCCCATGTGCGCATCGCTTGCAAGTTCAAAGTTCAAATGCATTTGTTGGGAATCTTGACGAGGAGTGCATTACCAGATATTATGTATGTTTGCAAATTGAATTTATGAGTGAGATTAGACAGAGCTAGCAAAAATCGCAAGTTTCTTATCTATAAAGATAAATGATGTGCGGTTGATAACAGGTTGAATGAACTTTATTTAATATCTGATGATATGTAAATTATCTATGTCTTTGAATTATATTTTTAAAATACTAAATACTTATTTATCGAAGATACTATAAGTATCAAGAAATAATTAATTAAATTATTGTGAAATATTTTGAAATTATCTCTCTTGGCAGAATACCTGATCTTTTATAGATATGAAACTCTAATTTATTGTTTTGGTATATGTTCCATATATAATTTACTCCCTGTTTTTTTTTCAATATTGATGTTTATTATATATTATAGCTTATATATGAATACCCAAATATTTTAATGCAGTTGCGTTCTCTATGTTTCTGTATATAGTCTGATTTATCTTTTCTCTCTCTTTCTACTTTTGTCAATTTTGTTTGTTATATGCCTTGACCTTATGCCTTATGAGTATAAAATAACTTTGTTTTTCTATTTTCACTTTATGCTCACACAAAAAAAAAAAAAAATTGCAAAACATTTTTGTAGAAATTACTTAGTCGAGGGTATTTTTCGGTCTGTCATTTTAGCTTCAGCTGCTTAAAGTATTAATTGTGCATTTAGGGAAAGTTTGGTGGAATTTTGTATTTGAAGTTAACTACTAAATTTGATCAATTTCATGTGAATGAAATTGTTGAGGTATAATAGATAGGCAGCCCTTGCTAAGTTATTCAAAAATCATAGGTCTGATATTCTTAAATGATAATAGCTGAATAATATAAATTGTTAAAGAGCGATTTACTAATACATATAATTCATGAATAAAATTAGTGAACTATTTAATTGAATTATAAATATGGTTCAGGACCTATAAAACTATAAACTCATTTCAAGAACAAATAATAATAATAAGTTTCATCGTTATTTTATAAGTTAACTGAAATGTGAATATGGTGATATATATACTATATATACTATATATATACTATATATACTATATCACTTTACTTCCTTCTAGAATAAAATAAATAACTAAAAAACGGGATTTACCATTTTATCAATTACTTTTATCTAAGTGGAACTTGTAGCTCAAAAAAAAAGCCATGACTAATCAGCCCTAACTCTTATATAGGTGTCCTAACTATTCATCTATTTATCTATATTGAGTATAACATAGATTAACTGTATTCGTAGCTGATTTCTTTACTTGCCCTGCCCAAGTTGAGCATAAATATGATAAATTTTAATTAGTGCCTTACCACAGCGATTTCTATTCATAATATTTGCAAGTTTACATAAATCCAATGCTCAGGGAAAAAAAAGTTTTCCTAATTGCATTTCCCTAGTTTGCTGCGCAATCAATTTGCAAAACTAACGGTCCCTTTTCATGAATGGATCGTAAAAAATTGAAAAGAAAGGAAAATGCTGGGAATGAACTGAACAGAAAACTGAATAAGAAATCAACTGATTAAATGCTCAATAACAAGCAAAGACCGCAAATTGGTGGAGCAACTGGGCGGTGTACGTCGAGTGGTTGGGCTGAGGTGGTTCGGTGGGGCATTCGACAACGTCTGCAATAAATATTGATTTTTTTTATGAATTGCAAAAGATGTTGGTCGAACAGTTAACAGTGTGTGTGTGTGTGTGTGTGTTGGGTGGTTAAACGAAGGGCTGAGTGGGTGGGGTGGTGAGGTGGTGTGGGGTATAGTAGTCTCTCATGTCCATGCCACTCACTTATTTATGCAACAGCAGCAATGGCGTCGGTAAACTTCTTCAATAAAATGCCAAAAAGGAAACATCATAAAAATAAATAAACAGAGAAACCGCACAGACAGACGCACACACACACACACACATACACACACACACGCACACCGAAAAGGAAACTGTGTGTAACTTTGCACACCATTTTTTATGAAGCAACAATACCCCCCAGCACCGCCACCCACACCACAAATGCCACTTCCGACAACAAGAAGCGAAAGCAACCGAAACGAGTCGAGCAAAAGTAAGGAAAAGAAACGAAACGAGACGGGACGAGACGGGCCGAAACGAAACGAAATGAAACATACAGACGAGAGTCCCACAAGCACAAATAATAAAAGCAACAGCATAAAGTATTTCGAATTGAATTACTTCGTGTTATCCTGTCAACCATACGAAAACACTCAAGAGCATTCAACATGCCACACGCTTCCGCCCTACGCTGTGCGCCCTCCTCCATGCCCCAGCACGAGCCAGAACCCAGAACCCACCCAGCTCGTGCCACCCATCGTTTAAGGAGTTGGCATCGATTTGCAAAAGTATATTACCAGCCCGCACCACACACGTCTCGACTATTGGGGGGCTTCCTCTTACCATAATACCCCCCACCCCCACCGCATCTCCTTACGTCGATGGTGTGGATCAAATAATTGTCCCCGTGCCAATCGGTCGAGGCAGTCAGTTAGTGTGAATGTGTATGTGTGTGTGTGTGTGTGTGTGTGTGTGTGTGTGTGTGTAGGAGTGGGGTTGGGTGGTTTCGTGCTGAATAAGTAAACATAAAACCACTGAATTTACGCTTATTGCACCCGCAAACATTTTGTTTAACACAACAAGCGGCGCGTCTGCCATCTCGCTCGCACACCCACTTCAGTCTCGCTCTTGCACATATTGGCACGCTCTCTGCGCGTCGGCTTGACTCTCAGTTCTCACTCTCTCTCTCCCTCTCTGTGACTCACTCAGTCTCTCTCTTTCACTCGCACACCCCACTTGCTGTGGTCTTTTGTGCGGAGTGGGCGAGGGGAGGCGGGCGGGCTACCATTTCCGGCCTCAATTTCAAAAGAAGCTCAAATTTCCACACAATTTTCCGGCTTCGCTCTTTTGCACTCTCGACAGGGGCCGCTCGCTCTCGGCCCTATCAACCCGAATCGACCCCGACCAACGACGCCCACTGCTACCAGCACTCCCAGCACGCCCCCTCCCATCTACCATCTACCATCTCCCATTACCCACCGCCGCCTGCAGCCACTGACAGTCGTTTCCTCGTTGGCACTTGTTCAGTCACTCACAGCAGCTACGACTCCGGTTGTGCTTTTCACTTTTGCGCCCACATCCCCATCCACAGCCAGTCGACACGCCCCCGCACCGCCGGCGCGCCCCCTCCGTTAGTTGCCACCTTTGCCACAAAAATATTTCAAACACTTGCCAAGCGACTGTCAGGGGGTAGCTCGACCCTCTGGCCACACAGCCGTTTCCGTTTTGCGTAGAATAACAGTTACATTATCCTTTTTATTGCCACACTTTCGTCGCACACCCACACACACACACACACACACACACACATATTTAAATACATACATATACATATATATACACACAGACAGCTACCCAGACACAGACATATTTGGCTTATGGCAAGCTGCGACCTCTCCGACCCGTTTCTTCGACTTTATTGTGGCCCAACTTGGCCGGAGCTGTCAGGACAACGACGTCGTCGTCGTCGTCTTCCTCGTCGGCCAGGATGGTAAACTGGTTGTGCTGCGGTAACTGGGCGCTGGGGGTGTGGCAGAGCGAGAGTTCTGGTTCTCCGGAAATGTGGCAAAAAATGTGCATTTATTTTCTGAAGTTTTGCTGTTTGTGTTAACTCGAGTCGCAGTAAATTGTGGTAAACACGAAGCCAAGTGTTTGGAGTATTTACGAAGTTATGCCCCACAGTGCCGCACAGTGGGCAGCATTTGCATAATTGGCAAACATGATTGCATGCCAAAGACTGTCGCCGTTTTGGGTTAGTCAAATGAAAATAGTTGGCGATGGCAAAGGGAAAGTGAACTAGATTAGAATTTTGGATGCAAATATTAATTACAATTTTTCAATTAAACAAATTGGATATTTTAAAATTAATTAGAAAGGTTTTATAGCTATAAAGATTTAATAAAATATAAATGGAATTATATTATGTGAGGAAATATATTATAAATAAACTTAAAATTTAAATATTAAATAATTCTAGTAATTTTCAAGATTTAAAATTTTTAATATGCAAATTAAATATGAATAATTTATTCGATTATAGATGTCAAACAAGTGAAATAAGAAAAAATAGATAAATGAATTGAAAAATGAAAAATGAAAATGAAATTGAAATGAAATTATATTTTTATATCAAATATTCTTTCCAGGACTTTTAATATTTATATTTCTTTTGTTAATATTTTAAATATCTAGTAAATCTTTAAAATTGCTTTTGAAGCTCTATATATATATATGTACATATGTTTATCCCTCAAACATTGAGATTTATTTGGATTCTTTCGCCAAAGCCGTTCTGCTTAATTCCGTTTATAAACTCTTTTGATTTCATAATCTCTTCTTATCCAACTTATGCATCATTTCATTCGCTTTAGCCACAGGCTTCGAACAGCTGATTTATCACACACACACAGGCAGACAGACAGTGGGTGTGTGTGTGTGTGTGAGAGAGAGAGAGAGGCGCATATGTTCGTTGTTGTAGCTGTCAGCACATACATAACCTCAACTTATGTAGCATGGGGGAGGCGTGGGTGGGCGGGTGCTCACATAAAACGCTGATGTGGCATGAAAAAAGATATAAATTCTGGCAATCGATGAAGATAAAATACATTTTGTAATACGCTCGTAATGCTACACACACACACAGCCAAACATATACATATATGTGTGTATGTAAGTGTGCGGGAATGGAGTGCGAGAGTCTGCAAATATGCACTGAGGGCGGTGGGTGGTGGGTGGTGGGCGTATTTGAGCCGAGGTCAACCATTGAGTGGGCGTCTTTTGGAAGTCATTCAAGTGTGCAGTCAAACTCAACGTCAACTGGCAAAAAATGCGGTTGGTATAAGTAAAATTTCAAGTGGTATTGCATGAGTGTGTGTATATATATGGATGTGTGCGTGTGTGTGTGTGTGTGTGTGCGTGTGTGTGGGCGGGTGTAAAACCCTTTGAAAGCTTGTTGTTGCCAGACCCATAAACGTTTAGCCCATAAACCCTTGATGTATGGAACATAAACACCACACTTGCAAGTGCCACTCAGGCTGGGTCGGTGCTGGCGCAGTTCAGTGGTGTCGGTGGTTTCACCGGTGGTTGCTGCCTGCTAACTGAAATCCAATGTGTGCGTTGCTCGTGTCTCGGCAACCGACAAACCGGCAACCGCAATGTCAATAAATATGTTACGCTTGACTCGTCTTTTTTTCTCAGTGGGTTTAGTTAGTCGGTTATGTGGGTGGTGTGGGTGGTTTTGGGTGGTTGAGTGGTTGCCCTGCTGCTTGGTTGAGTGTTTGGTGTTTGTTGTTGTTTTTTTTTTTTTTTTTGTTCCTTCGCATTGCTTTTCGGGCTGCTTGTTTCGCTCGGCTGGCAATTTGGCTAAACATATTTATTTGGTATTTGTGCTTGCCTTGTTTTTTGCCAGATTCGTCACGAGATTGGCATTTTAGGCTCAAGTCTCTTGTTGTCTGAGTGAGTGAATGTGTGTGTGTGTGTCAGAGAGCGTGTGTGCGTGTGCACACTCGAAATTCTTTTGTCAAATTAGAAGCACAGTAAATTTGCATTCAATTTCATGTTATTGAATAGACCCAAGTCCCCTTCTATTGATTTCGTTTCCGATTTTCTCTTATTCGATTTCACATTCCATTTTCTATTATGTGTGTGTGTGTGTGTTTTAATATACCCTAGGCATCTAGGTGCTATGCATATATTTGTGTGCATTGATAAATTCTTTCTTAGAATTACATTTTCAACTTATGAATTCACATTTAAGTCAAATTAGTGTAAACTTTTGACATATTTTGATTTAGAAAGTTTTAATTTTTACTTAAGTTAGGATATCTGCAAGTCGAGCACATATTTAAAAAAATTGAAATTTGTTTGCCCAGAGGAACCGTTTTCGACATATGTTTGTTTATTCATATACACATATGTATATACACAGATACTATCCAATGAGATTGCATTTTTAGTTATTTGTTATGCAAGCCATAAAACACACATGGATAGTCGCTATAAAAATAGTTTTTGATTTGTTAACAATTGCATGAATTTATAAAAATCAGAAAAGTATTCAATATTTTTAAATTGTATGGAATTTGCAGTAATTTTTCTACGAAGTTTTTAGGTATTCAAGATCTAGTTTCTGATCTTAGAGTATTTAATAATATTAAAGTCCACTCTTAATAGTTAGAAGACCTGAATCTCCCATGGCAAACGCAGACTTTACTACAGTAATATCTCAAGGAGCGGATTACGCGATTTTCTTATTCGCTTTTCATTTGTTTTCGTTGGCTGCCGTCGCGTATAAATATTTACATTTGCCTTGCTGTATTTGTTGAGCATTTTTATAATATGTGCAAAAGCACAAAATATCAAATATTTTCTGGTTTCTCTTTTGCCCCACTGTCTTTTGCCCGTCTCACTTGCGCGCATAGACAAACTGCAGCACACTTCACAAGCAATCTCTTTCGTGCGCTCTCCCTCACTCTTCCTCGCACTGCCAGTCGCACTCGCAGTTATTGCAGTTGTTTGTGTGCGCGCTTTAGTTTGCATTGTTGTTGCTACTGTTGCTTTTATTGCACTTTTCACTCTACCCCATTCCTAGAGCCGACTGCCCGCACTGCTCGCACAACCTGGAGTTTATGCACTGCTGCCACAAAGGCAAGTGAGCTTCTTCCACCGCTGCCCTCTCGTTCGTTTGTTTGTTTGCTTGTGTATGGGTGTGTGTGTATGTGTTGGGTTGTGTTAGCGCCAAACTGATTTACTGTTATAAATATTTGCTCGTGAGCTTTTTAAGTACTTTTTCTTTTCACAAGACCCGCCTGGCTGCCTTGGATTTTCGCCACGTTTGCTTTGGCATTCATTCTGCTGCGTCGCGTCGCGTCGCGCTGTTTGCCGTGTTTGCTTTTTAGCTGCCCGACCTGGCCCCTCCTGTGCGTCCCTCTACCCGATCGTTCGTTGGCTCGTTCGTTTGCACTCTACCCTGTTTCTGTTGCATACTTTTCAACGTAATTTTTATTGAATCATGTACCCCCAGCATTGCGTCGCATCGCGTCGCCGTCGACTTGGTTTCTTCTTTGTGCTCGGCTTTTTGTACCTTTCTTCATTTACTGGTTTCCCTCGCACATTGTGCAAACGTGTTTTGTGCTATTCTAGCGACTGCCGTTGCTGCCGTTGCTGCTGTTGCTGTTGGTGTTTGCTGCTTTCGCTTCGTGGATATGTACTTATTTCTGAGATATTATTACCGTTACCGCGCCGCCGCTGCCACGTCACGCTCCCCAGGGGAATCATTTTGCATTAACTGTGCAAATAACCAACTTTGTTATATTTTCGTTCATTTCATTTCTTTCCATTCAGTTTGCTTTTGCCATTGCTATTGCCTTTGCTTCTGCTTTTGCTTGTTGCCGAAGGGCCATTTTCAAAGCAGACCAACATTTGCGTTGTTATTTGTAACGGTGCTGATGCCGGAGCTGGTTCTGGTTTGGTTTCTGCTTCTTAATCTGGTTTCCTTTTTATTTTCGGGTGGGTTTTTGTGCTTCTACTTCAGTGGGTATTTACCCGCTTGTGTTGTTTGTTTGCGTCCACAAGTGTGCCTGTGTGTGTGTGTGTGTGTGTGTGTGTGTAGGTTTTTGTTTTTGTATATGTGTATGTGAAACTGAATGCTCAATTGAGCACTTAATTAGCAAAAACAGTTTTTAATGACGACACGAAAGCTTTTATACTTTGAATGCACTGCTGTGGGTAACCAAGTGGCTACACTGAGCGAAATCTCTTGCTAAGTTATAAATAGAAATATTTGTCTGAATTTAATATTTGAGCTCTTACAGTAGATTCAGTTGTTTGCATATGTATTTTATTATTATTGTTAGATATGAGCTGGTTCCTTTATTGTCTCTTTTTCGCTCAGTGTAGCAACAGTTATTCTGTTACTGGTGGTTGCTTGTTAATTCTCATTTGTACATCACTCGAGTCGCCCCTGTTCACAAAAGGTTGCCACGTCACGCACTCTCAAGCACGCGCCAGGCATCCCTTACTCTCTCTCACACTCTCACTCGCTCACTCACTCACTCACTCTCTCACTCACACAGATATATATATACATATATATAACGGCACATTTTTTGGCGTAACAGCCGTAATTGTCGATGTGATTAATGTGTTTTTAAGTGCGTCATTTTGAGCATATTATGAGTTTATAGGGGTTAATTTCCACCCAAGCACTTTTGCATGTTGCCGCTGGCATTTTAATTGAATTGTAGCCATTGCTCGACTCTTGTAATTGTTGTTGTTGTTGCTGTTGCGATTGTTGCGATTGTTGTTGTTGACGCCGCTGTTGGCCGGGTATTTATTGCAGTGCCTTTTCGCACGGCATCACGATTTTTTAATTAACACACTTCGACTCGAATGAAAACGTTAACAATTGATGAGATTTCATCACTCATTCTTACAGGGTATTTTTTGAATTTTATTATAAATATGTGTCATATTTATGAAAGGAATGTTAAAGATGCGTCAATGCGTAGATATAATTTTATATGACGATTGGTTAATGTCCTTTAATAAAATATAAGAAATAGAATTATGTGTCTTAGATAGCCTTAAAGATATCACCCCAAAATATAACTTCTGTGCGATTAACACAGTACTTCAACAAGTCATAAAACACGGCTGTAAATTGTGAAATAGTCTAATAAAAAGCTTATCCCTCGAATCTTACACATAAATTTAGATATTTGTATTTGATGTATTTTTAAAGTACATTTTAATAGACTTGAAATTCAGCAAGTTTTAGTATTTATAAGTGGAAAAATGCAGTATTTAAGTATTTAAATAAATAGGTGTATATGTGATGTTCTAGTTTTAGTAGATGAGAAAACTCGAAGAAAATCTACCCGAAAACATAAATCTGAAACATTAGATTCACATTATTCTTCATATAATAAGATTTTCTTAACAGATGATCGCTCAAATCAAAACATTTTTGTCAACAAGTGTTGAGATTTCAATATATACTCATATGATCCCATGAAACTGGGAGTCTTTTCTGTACAATCTGTCTCAGTCTTTGGTGCACAAGCATGAGAGCAAGAAGAGAAGATTGCTGGTGGACTCGACTGGTATAGGAACGGACCATACCACATCACACCATGCTACATCATATCATAGCATACGTTCATGCAAGCTTTGTTTGGCATTGGGATATTTTTTGGATTTTGGTTTGGCAAATGGATTTATAACCCCTTGTGTGATTTTATAGGCCCTTTAGCCATTGTTCAAATAACCCAACGCACCAGGGCTAGACCTCTCTCTCTCTCTCTGTCTCTCTCTCTCTCTTTTTCTCCCTGTGCTACTGTGTGCCATTCCACTGTTTCATTGCCGAAAATCACTCCAATTGGGAGTTTTTATGTTCCCATGTTTATATGAGAGTGTTCAATAGAGCGCACATGAGTATGCAATGGAGTTGGAGTTGGAGTTGGCTCTGGGCATGCTTGCACGCACCATCCATCCCAAGCGGGTTGAGCTGTGCTCTGCCTATGTCGACATACTAATGAAATTTGAGGAGCGGATGTGTATGTAAAACCAATAATAAGACGATGAAACGAGACGAGATGGAATCAGATGAGATGGATGAGATGCGAATAGGCCTCATGGCCAGCCAGTCAGTCAGTCAGTCAGCCAGCCTGCCCGTTAGGAGTATGTGAGTTCATGCCAAAATGGTTAACAAGTGGTGCGTGTATCAATTCAATTGAATTTGCAAATGTTGTTGTTGCCCACTGATGCGTAAAGTCGGCAGGCAGGCAGCAGGCAGTAGACAGTAGGCAACAGCCAACATTCAGTATTCCACAAGAGCAGCCTCAACTAGCTCGAAAGGCACACACGCACTTACACACAGTTTGTTATTTGCAATACGCCCAGGAGCCACTTGATGTTTGTCTTTAGATTGGGTCTGCCGCACTGAATGACGCCCACTACACACACTCGCATTCACACACACACACACAGGCAAATCGAGGGATCCCTGCGCTGGGACAGCCTAACTTCTATTTTCAAAAGTGGTAGCGGTTCATGCGTGAGTGCGATATAGTATGGCTAAGAAAGCGTATCATCATTTCAGTTAGCACATGAGCCCAACAGTTTTACAAATGTGGTGAACATAGTAAAATTTTAGATACAAGCTGCGCTCGCCGTGACCCGTTCTATGCTGCTCCTGCTCTAGCCGTGCTAAAGTGATTTTCTTACAAGCTAAAAAGTAAACAATGAACAAAGTTCTTGGATTATCCAACTCAGAATGTGAGTCTAGGTGTTTTTTAGAAAAGCGTTGCTTAACCCAGACGAAGATAGACTAGACTAAAATAAATTGGATGAGAGTAGACGGAACTAGACTGAACTAGACTAGACTAAAGTATATTAGTCTAGGCTAGAGTAGACTAAGATAAACTATACTAGAAGATTCCAGTAGACTAGAGCAGAGTAGACGCTACTAAAGTAGACTGAACTAGAGTAAACTAGAGCAGAGGAGCCTGGGCTAAAGTAGACTAAAGTAGACTGAACTAGAGTAAACTAGATAAGTTTGTTAGGGTAGGCGGAATTATTGTACACTAGATAAGTATAGTAGTAGCACAATAGATTATTAGGTACTATATAAGACTACACTAAACTCGGCTGGACAACACAAAACTAGACAGAACTTCAGTAGACTAAACTAACCTATAATTAGACTAGACTATCATAAACATATTATATGATTGCTTTCTTTATTCTTCGTGCAAGACCATACCTTATCTAAAATTAATCCCAGTGTACAAGATCAGGCTTAGTTTTTCTCTAATCTGAAGATCTGGTCTAGATAACTAATTATCAGGTTGAATAAATTTCTATGCACTATGAGCATATGGGATTATTCTATAATTATTATGCAAAAAAAAGTACTTCGCGAACGTCTAAGTTGAAGACTCCTGTACATTAAGTATACGTTAATTGATATTACTATTCGCACAATTCTATAGGAAAAATCCGCATTTCCCTTTCCACTATAGTTATGGTACCCCCAGGCTATCTCCTAAGCAATCTAGATCTGCATCTCTTTTAAGTGGTGTATTATCAAAAGACTAAGAGCAGTCGAACTGAGCTTGCAAGTGCTAAAAAGAAAACTTGTTTAATCGTTTATTGTCGCAAGGCTTTAAAAACTTTCTGTCCGAGAGTGTGTTAAAGGAAGGAAGGGCAGTGGCAATGAATAAAGGGGGTAAAGGAGGTAAAGGAGTTATACAGTATAAAACAGAAAAATCAGACGCTATATCAAATTGAAGCCAGCAGCCACGTCCGTCGTTTGTCAGAGGCTGCTGGCAGTTGCCTGTTGGGCGTTGGGCGTTGGGCGTTGGGATTGGGTGGGGCAGCGTCACTGGCCGTGGCCTCTGCGTCACTTTGACGACCTCGTCGCTTATCCAGCTGCACCTGAGCTACTTGTGCACTTTTCACATTTGCACTGCAGCTGCCCCTGCAGCCGTTGTCCATGTATATGTATACATACATACATATATATTTTTTGGCCAATGCACGTTGGCATTTCCGCGCTTTTCCAACGGCTTTTTTTTTTCGTTTTACTTCTTTTTTGGCCCCGATGGCGCGTAGTTTGCCATAAAAGTTTCGCAGCCAGTAAGGATTTTTATTAGGTTTTTCCCAGTTCGCCATTTTCCACGCGCTTTTCACATGCCAAAGCAGCGCCGTAGCCGAAGCTCCGGTTTATTGTTATGGCAACATCGTAAAAATTTATCATACTCGTAGCTGAAAGCAACAACAACAACAACAACAACAACAAGAGGCAACAGCAACAAGGCGACACAAAACAAAGTTATCGCATTTTTATGACAATTTGACGACAACTTTCATTGCAATTTTGAAGGTGGTGTGTATTTTTACCATTTCCCCCATTCACACACACTCACAGAGAATTTTGTGAAGAGTTGGGCATCAACCAGCAAAGGCGTGGCAGCTGCCATATGCATTTAGTTCATAGAACATAATTTACTCGCCCTAAAATATGTCTTGAGTTAATAGAAATTCATAATTTTACATTAAATTAGCTATAAAATCTCAGATAATAGCGGAAGAGTTCCAGATATCCATAGTCCACCCATTGAAAATGGGAAACCAGGGTGAAACGATAATGTTATATTGTCTATATATTTGTTGCCATCTCTAAAAATAAACATTGAACAAGTCAAAGTCTTCTAATGGGGAGTGCTCGACATAGAGATACCTTGCAGATACCATTTGAGTATCTGCTGGAGAAGAAATGTGAATAACACTCTTTATAGATGTGTGAGTGTTAGATATATGAATTATCAAATATGCTGTAAAAGCTAGAATCTGCATATAAATATGTATAAATATACGATCTATTTTCTAATCTGCAGATTTTATATAAAGGAATTCCATATTTTTAAAGAGTATTCAATTTTCATTTTTTTGATCCTCTTCCTTAGGAAATTTATTCAGTCCGCTTTTACCTTTTGAAACATCAATTTTTATATCCATATAATAGATATATCAATTATAAAAAATGAATTGATAAATCGAGTACTCCAGCACAATGATCAGAGCTCTATATCTTCATTTATTGCGTTCAGAAATGGTCAGTAAGAAATAATATGCATATATAACAGTTATATATCATAGAAAATATATAACAATTTGGTCCAATTAAAAGAGAAATATATCTCTATATATTATCAAAAGAAACTTGTCAATTATATTTTTGGCAATTAGTAACTATTTCCTTTTAAAATCACAAATTAAAGTCAAATCATATTTGCGAACGTATAAAATCTGGAGACCTCTTGAAAAAGGGGCAAACGCCTGCACAGAAATACGAAATTCAGTTTTGTTTTTTTTTTTTTTTGTTTCTCTTTAGGTTTGGGGCTTAAATTGAATAAAGCCGCAAAGAGGCTGCCAGGGCTAAAATATTGTGATTGCTGTGCTTATGCAAGTTGTTGTTGTTGTGTGTGTGTGTGTGGTGTGGGGGAGTGTGTGTGTGGGTGGGTGGGTAGCTATGCGAGGCAGAAGAATATTGACCAAAAATGTATCTGCGTTAAATTCCTTGCTGGCCACATACTCTATTAGTTGAAAATAGCCCAAGTTTGGGGTATTTGAAAAATGAACACTGAGCCAAAGTCAGGAGCGCAGCAGAGGAGCAGAGGAACAGCAGCGGGAGCAGGAGCAGGAGCAGCTGGAATAGCCACTGAGCGGACAGCAAGTGGGTGCCTAATTGTGTAAATGTGTGAGTGTCGATGGGTGACTGTGTGTGTGAGTGTGTGTGTGCGTTCATGTGTGTGTGTGTGCGTGGTGAGTTTCTCGTCGAACGACGCTTGCCATATGAAAATATTCTCACATTTGAACTTCGAACAGGAAACACTAAAACACAACAACAACAACAACTACAACGAGAGCAGCAACAACAAGCAGCAACAGCAGCAGCATCAGCTTAACAGTCGCAGCAGCAGCACCACCCACTGTGGAACGCAATGCTGCTGGCATTCAGAAGCCACGCAGAAACTCTCCCAGTCATGCACACGACGGCGAGCTACGTCCATGGTAGCCAGTTCGCCGACCGAGCCAAATCGTGCCGTGCTGCGCCGTGCCGCACCGTGCCATCCTCTCGGCCGGCACAGTGACAGCCACCTACACCCACCTGTCTAATCGGTGTTTGTTAGTATATAAATCTAAAAGCTAATCCGCTTGTATTTCCGCTTGGGCGCTGTGAGGTTAGACCGGAAATTCCGCTCTATATGCAGAATGCAGCAGCAGCAGCAACAGCAGCAGCGACGCCTGCGCCAACGTCATCAGCAATAGCAACAGCTACATTGACAGCAACGTCGACGTCGGCATCGGCAGCAGCAACAACATCGGCTACAACATCGGCAACGACATCGGTGTTCGGCTATGGTTGGTGTTGACGACGGAAGTCGTTCCGCTGCCCCTGGCGACGTCGCTGCCGCTGCCTGCTGCCTGCTGTCTGCTGCCTGCTGACTCCTAGCTCTGACGACTGTCGACGTTGTTGTTGCTTGTTTAGGGATTTGTTGTGGCAGCGCAGTACATTTGTTCGTTCTAATGGCTGCGGGAATTCTGCTGCTCTCCATGAGTGCGTGTCTACAAGTGTGTGTGTGTGCGTCTATTAGTGTGTCTCTGTGTGTGTGTGTGTGAGTGAGCGCATTGCGCTCCCAAAAAACTCGTCGGAGCTGCATCGATGCCATCGAAGCTACTCTCTGAATGCAGCCGACGCACTTTTGCCCAACTTCCAAAAATATTCGATGTGCGTGTTGCGTTCCATCTTCTTGTGCTCGTTTTTCTTATTCCTATGTTTATGCTCTGTCTTCCTCTTCTTCTTCTTATTTTTTGCATATTTTGTTGTGTGCATGCACCCCTATTTTTTTGGATGCCATACACTGAGCGAAAATTGAGCGTGTTATTTGATAAATGCGAAGATTGAGACTCTCTTTGGAATATTGTTACAAACTATGATTTATATGGGATTAATTTATTTTTGATAAATATTTATATTATTTGTATATTCGTAATTTTGTCTTTTATAGAAACTGCGAAGTTTCTAAAATATAAATGTTTTTTTTTTCACATCTAAATAAATAATTATGAAAGAAAAATTATTTATTTCAGAAAGAAAAATCAAATAGTTTTCCCATCAAAAATAATAATTTTAATAATAATTTATTTTAAATTAATCCAATTGAATATTGTCAATTAATTTTGATCAGAATAATTAAATACATAAGTATTTTTACAATACATTTTGTTCTGATTTTAAATTCATGAAAATTTTCTTATATATTTATTTGTGACTTTTATTTAAATTTTATTGATTTTTGCTTAGATGCGTTTTAGAAAAATACATTTTTTGTTTATTGTTTATTATTTTATATACTTTTTAATATCCAATATATCCTTCGTTAACAGAAATTTTGGCTCAGTGTATTTTTGCTTTATTTCAAGTTATTTTAAATGAAATGCTCTTTGTTATTGGCCTAACCCAATAAGCATTTGCCTGCTAAATTTTTGCAAGTGCATTGGCCCAGTTGCATCGCCGCTGCATTGGCGATACACAAAACTTCTCTGGCACCTAGGCACACATGCATCCTGGCCTTGCTCGTCCTACTCCCGCCAGCTGATGCCGCCTCCTGCCCGACCGCAGACCTCAGTGTGTTGCTCTCTTTGACGAGCATTGCGCTCGGCTCAGGCGACTCGGTAAGATGGTTTATGCCTTGCTTGAGCCGAGAATGCAGTAAGAACGAGAAGGCCAGAAGCCGAGAGAAAAGTGTACGCAAGAGAGCGCCTCCATGCTCCACTCCCCCTGCTCCCCTCTTCACCGTTTGGTTGTGTTGACAGCCTGTTTTGAGGCTGTTGCCTGTTGGCAGCGACTCCTCGAGTTGGTGGCATCTTGACGGGAAAATACGTTCGGGGCAGGTTGAAAAAAAAAGAAGTAAAGTGCAGGTCAGGGTGAGGGTAAGTGTGAGTGTGAGTGTGAGTATAAGTGTGAGTGTGGGTGTGAGTGTGGAGCGAGGGGTTTCGGGGGTCACTGAAGGGCCTGGCACTAAGAGGAGCACCAGAGCTGCTTTGGGTCGCTTAAGGGGTTAGAGGCTGTGCTACAGCCAGGTCTTTGGGTATTGGGCTTTTGGTTGCCGTTGTCAGTTTAGCACAAAGCCATATATCCGCCAGCAGCAGAGGGAGTGGAAGCGGGAGCGGGTGGGGGAACGGAGGAGGCACGGGGTACTACAAACCAAGCGCTCATCTCGGATTTGCGCATCGGGTCAGAGGGCAAGTACTGGGAGCAGGATGTGAGCTCTTCTCTTGTGAGAGTGTGCGATATTGACAATCGTAGTGGGTTTTGCTCTCGTGAAAAATGGACACTGCACCACCGGCAGTGGAGGGTGGACAGAGGACGGAGGAAGTAGGACCATGGACAGAGGACCGTGGACAGTGGACAGTGGGCAGTGGGCTGGTTATGGCTGGTAACTAATAACCAAGTAAATTGATACGTGACCCTGCATTTAAATGCCATTATTGCCTCACTCGAGGCTGGCGCCTGGCCCTGGCGGTGTTCGATGGATGAATTGTGGTTGCAGTGGTGGGCTGAGTGGTGCTGCTGTTCCTGTGCAGCTCTACGCCAATTTGTGATTGGAATTTTTGATGAGCCTCGCCTCTGACGTATTGATTGACTCTGCATACATACACACACACACACCTACACACACACATACATGCACACACACTCACGCAGACAAGTTAAGAGCTCGACCTTTTTTCTTTTTTGGGCATATTCCTGACACACCTGCCCACAGTTGCAGGTGCAGTTGCAGCCGCCCACTCGCTTTTATGACGTCTGTCAGAGGCAGAGACTGCAAAAAAGTTTTTTGAGCTGGCTGCCCCGCCCCAGCCCCCGCCGAACTCAACTGTGAGTGAAGTGCAACAGCCAAGTGGCAAACGCAATGGCCAATGTGGGTTGGTGGGGGCACAGGCTCGGTGCCAGTTCTTTGGTGCTAGCTGCTGGATCCTTGCTCCTTGGCAGTTGTTTGCTTTGGGTTTTCGGCTTTCCACGCCCAGCGCTTCCGCACTAAGTGAAAGAGTAAGCGAGCGAGCGAGCGAAATAGCAGCTGTCTATATCTGTATCTGCAGCTGTAGCTGTATCTCTATTTATATATGTATGTATATGCATCTATGTGTGATCCCCCCTCCCCGCGTTTGCTGACCCTTGGAGCCTCGAGTTGCGGCAACTTTTGTGCGTTGCAGAACAACAACAACAATCGTCTGCTGCTCCGACTTGCAGACCTAACTGGCTGCTCAAGGAAAGTTCCTTTTGTGTGTGCCAACGTGGAAATGGTTGAGGAAATGAGCACGGAAAATAGTACACACGACCGGAAACTTGCCACAAGTTTCGTTGTATTTCAGACAGTAGTAAACGGAGTCAGACCCGGTCGCAGGCAGTCCCACTTCCCACTTCCCCTTGCAGTTCCAGTTTCCTTTGCCCAGTCCGCAGGTCTGTTTCCTCCACTTGGACGTCCGACGTCCGACATCCGTCGTCGTCGTTGACGCCGCATGCCCGCGGCTATGATTAAAGTTTTCCTTTTAATTTCTAACAATTGTGTTTCGGTTTAGATTTGGTTTTTGTGGTATCTTAAGTTTGTCCAGCTTACTCTAGCTTGTCCAGCAGAGCGGGTATATTGGCTGTGGGAAAATCGGTGATTTCCTAGAGAATATATAGATAGTTATATTGGATAATTAGGTATAATTAGGAATTTCCTAAACAACATACACAATTTATTTGTATTTGGGTATATTAACTATAGATACTATGGGATAATCAGAGTTTTCCTGTGTATAGGATAATCAGGAATTTCCTAAAGTATATATAATATTTTTTCTAACAGACAATATATTTAGACACTTAAGGAATTCCTAGAGTATATACCATATAACACCATATACCATATAATATTATTTTATGTGAATTTATAGATCTGGTATATATTATAAGCCAACGATCTGGACAATGCCCATACATATAATATCATCTATTGTTTTTACACAATCAGGGATTTCCTAGAGTATATAAATTATAAGCCATATGATATTAATTTATGAGGATTGAGAATATCCTTGGAAATATCATCTCAGATAATCCCATACTCATTGCTGGGTTTATATTGCTATACATAGAGATTGATGCGAATATATTCGCTATGGCAACATTCGGAGCACTCGACGCTCAATCGGATTTCAGGGCATGTGCTCAACACAGCAGCTATACGAGACGCATTGGTTGTGGTCGCAGCCAGAATGTCAGGCATTTAGCACGAGCAGGGTATTTAGACATTTGCCGTCTACTTACCGCATTCCTTATTCTTCCTCCTGTCTCTCTCACTCTCTATTGCTCTTTGTCTGTCTCTCTCAATCTAGTTGATTCTCTCGCTTGCTGCTGCTGGCCTCTGCCACGCACATCCGCTGAGCTTCGTGCCAGTTCGAAGACATGGCCGCCTTGTTGTTCTGCCCACTTGCAACTCAGAGCCTCAAACCCCACAGATTACACAAACTTGTCGCTACGTGGTGTGAAAAATATTTAAGCGTGAAGTTTTAGCAGCGGTTTTCGCTTGAAGGCTCATTGTCGTCATCGTCCTCGTCCTCGTCCTCGGTCTCGTTCTCGTACTCGTCTACGTCCTCGTCCTCGTCCTCGTCCACGTTCTCGTCGTCCTCGACTGTGGAGCTGACGAACATCGTGTTTCCGCATCATTTTTAACGCCACTTTTATGTAAGCTTTGCCTCTTAATGTGTGTGTGTGAGTTTATGTGTGTGTGGTTGGCTGTTTGGTATCCGTGTCGGTATTTTTGTGGATTTGTTTTGTGTCTGAGGGTGTTTTTCTAAATGGCTTTTAAAATCTCATCGCCAACGTTTTGTCCTCGAACGCCGCAAGTCTCGAGGCGAGCTACTGAATGAAAGGACTCTCGTGGTTCTGTCTCGCCCATTGTGCATGTGTGTGTGTGTGTGTGTGTGTGTGTGTGTGTGTGTGTGTGGGCAGGAGGCGGGCTGCTCGACGAGTGCTGCAATGCACAGTTGATTGTGTTATTGGTTTTGGCAATGACTTTTTCTTGCTCGACTTTGGCTTTGCATTGCTTTCGAATTTCGATGGTCGCCGCGGCGTTTGCCAATTGAAGTTCCTGGCTGTTGCGCACAGTCTCTGTGGCTTCCGTCGTACATTTCTCAACCCAGCACGATATTTGGCTTCATTTCTTTTAATATGTTTTGCATCGCTTACATACGTATTGAATTGTTTTTGATTTCGTACAAGTGGTTAGCGAAAAATAAGGAAGTATTACGATTTAGATATCGAGTGAAAGATAGGAAGAAATCTATGTGAATGATGGCATTTTATAGTCCTGAAGAGTATGGGAATGGAACAGTTCTTATATAATTTGAATAAATCTTAAATAGTTTGCATTTTATTCTGGCACATTTTCAAAAGCCTAATAACAATAGATCTATAATTCACAAGTTTCTATAAAATGTATTAAGGTAATTCTACATACTGGAAAAGTTTATTAAACTACTGCAAATTAGTTCTTTACAAATTTAAAATTTCTCTACAATATAAAATTTCATTATAATATACGTTACTTTTATTCCCTTTAAACAAGAATCTTGAATCCTGCAAAATATTTGAATTCATAACTCTTCTGAA
Organism: Drosophila arizonae; assembly: GCF_054131065.1. Taxonomy (NCBI): domain Eukaryota; kingdom Metazoa; phylum Arthropoda; class Insecta; order Diptera; family Drosophilidae; genus Drosophila; species Drosophila arizonae. The sequence goes on along the minus strand of NC_142925.1, from coordinate 20,037,103 downwards.
AATTACCAATACAAATTATTGTAAATTTCTACTTTCTAAAATACCATATATATATAATTTACAAATAATTTACAATTTCAAAGTAATAACGTGTTCCTACCGTGATCTCACCATATGATAAAGTAATATATTATTTATGAAGCAACCGCAAAATGCTCATTTATAATTCACCCTATTACAGCTGTAAGAAATTGTAAAGTCTCAACGGTACAAAGGCTTAGCGACAAATCGTATATTAACCCCGTACGACTCCTGGCGCTGCTTTGATCGTTTCCACACTTGAGTCCACGCAAACCCACTAATAATCGAACGTTTAGTGTCAATTCCCATCTAAAAAAAAGGAGCTCAACACAGCCCCAACGGGTCTCTTATCGCCTTATACACACACACATAGACAGGCGTACAGACTAAGGTATTGGGGAACAGGACGGCTCATCCGATTTGGCTTGGTTCACACTGAACAAGGCAATAATTTCAGCTTCTAAGCCCTATTAACCATTGCTAACCGAATGGTGGAAGCAGCCAACCGAAAGGTTCTCGATGGTAAAGGACCGACGGGGGTAGTTCGGTCGAGAGGGTGGGCGTTGCGTTGCGTTGGGCCATTGGATGGCGGGGAGCAGTCAGCACACAGTGTTCAGCAATTCAATAAGCGGCTGGCACAAAGAATTTGTGAAGCAGAGACAGGGGCAGAGGCAGCGGCAGAGGCAGAGAGACTGTGGCAGCGGCACGCACGAACGGCTATCGGAGCGGTTTGTCGAGTCGTGAACGAAGAATAGAGGGAGGCAGGCAGAGGTGGCGGGAAGGTAATGTTACGGTCTTGGGATGATGCTGATGATGGTTGAACTAGCAACTGGCAACTGGCAACTGGCGGCGAGGCCGAGCAAATCCGGAACGAACGAACATATTGACAAATTATCCTTTTTACACGCATCGCCTGCTGAGTTGGCCTCGCCTCGCTGAGCGGCGGTTCTGGCAACACACACCAGGACACACAAACACACACACACACACACACATACGAAGCCATTGTTAAATGTGCCAATGTGCACACATAGTCCTTCCGTGCGTCTATCCGTCCGTGCTCGTCGTAGTCGTCGTCATAGCCGACATAGCCGTGGGCACTGCGCGCATTTTGTGTACATAAACAGAGCAGATCTCTGAAACAACAACAATGGCATCAGCAGCAGCAGCATCAGCAGTAGAAGAAGAAGAAGCAAGAGCAGGAGCAGGAGCAGCAGATGCTCTTGCTGCAACACCAGTCAAATGCTCATCCGAGAATATTCGCTCACACGCAGAGCACACACATATATATACACATACATATATGTCTGTGTGGGTGTGCATGTACGCTTTTTTTTCCTATGGCCCTTCAGCTCGTTGTCGTGCTATTGTTCTACCTTTTCCAGACTGTGAGCTCCACTCTGCTAGTTAGTCGCATTGGCCAGGTATTACACCCAGAAGCTGGTCTTTTGTCTCGCAAGTAAATCATATGAAAACGTATATAACCTGTGCAGCTCGTAAGAGCATGGGCTTATCCGATATTTATTGCATAAAATAAATAAATCTGTTCTGCAATAAATAAAAATATAATAAATTATTATATAATCGGAATATATGTTATACATTACACTTTAATATATTTCACTCAATCAATCTACTTTAAACTCATATAATTCATATAATTTGTATTCGATAGTATCGCTTCGCTTCGCTTTATATAGCATACCCATCGTTAAAATTGTGTCACTATGCGCTCGAGTATGTCATGTGTGCATATTCGTTTGACATTTGTAATCGTATTGTTGTTTTTGCCATTCCTGCCCCAATAATTGACTCAACTTTACTTGGCCCATCCCCAAAAAGTATGCAACAGCATTTTACATTATATCAAAAAACGCCACCGCAGTCGCCGCAGTCGCCGCAGTCGCCGCAGTTGCCGCAGTCGCCAGCCTGCGTTGACTTCGGCATTAGCAGCATCAACGTCAGCAGAGCTGCGAAGGTGTTGAGCACATGAACCGCAAATTTTGTTTACAGTGCTCGCTTGCAGTTGTTGTTGTTGTTGATTTGTCGAAGCCAGCCAGCCAACAACAGCAACAACAACAACAACAATGAGAACATTTTGAGCGCGTGCTTCGTGTTAAATGCAAAAGGGGAACAACATCGACCTCAGCGCGATGTCGACGTCGATGTCGTTGTCGATGTCGACATTGTTGTTATTGTTGTGGTATTGCTGGTGGTGGCCACCATTTTGAGTCTAGCTCTCTCTCTGCCAGCGAGTCTCTGACAGACTGGCCAAACTAACTGACTGACAAGCAGCCGTCTCATGCTAGCTGCAAGAAAATCAACCCCCAGCATTGCATACACCGGGCGACGACAGAGGTTGATGCTATTGTTGTTGCTGTTGTGGAGCAGCGCAGTGCACATCAAGGCTGCGATGGCACAGAATGCACATGAATTACTGCACACACACACATACACACATGCACAGAGAGCCGCTCTCGCTAGATAGTCGTTGTTGTGCTCTCTTACTCTCCCTCTCAGCGCTCACACGCCGACGCCGCCTGCCGTTGTGAGAGCACGGCCCACACACGCACACAATTTCTAAGCAGCGAACGCTCTCCCATGGCGCATTGAGCAAGCGTGAGTGCGAGTGCGAGTGCGACTGTGAGTGTGAGTGTGAGTGCGACGTCTTATCCAACTCGAAACGACTCAGCTCGATGGGAATCGACTCGACTCGACGCGACGCGACGCGACTCGACTCGACTCTCACGCGTCAGCTAAACTGCGAGGCATTTTAGTCCTTTCGCAAACGTCGTCAGCGTCGTGTGTATATGTCTTGGTCGCTGTTGCCGCTCTGCTCTCAGACTCTGACTCGATTTACCGTTGAAATTACGATTGAGATTGCGATTCTCAATTACCAGTCCGTGTGATAAGTGCCGTGTTTTGTTTTCGCAATTGTGTGCGCTCCAACACGTGTGTGTGTGTGTCTGTGTGTGCAAGAGAGTGTGGTGTGGGTGTGTGTGTTGGTCTCAGTGTCAGTGTCGATGTCGGTGTCGGTGTCGGTGTGACGGGCAGCCAAGCGAATTCAATTACAATTACAATTACAATTAGTGTAATTATGGCAGCCACTTGAAGAGTGAGCAAAGCGAAGGCAACGGCCAACGTTTAACGTGCAATGTGCATCGTGCTACGTGCAACGTGCAACGAGAGGGTGCCCGCAGAATTTTGAGATTGCGATTGGATGCGACAAAACGTAATCAGCATCAATTCGTTGAACGCAACAGAACGTGTAGTCAAGTGCAAATATTTCAATAAGGAAATTGCAAACCCCAGACAAGCATCCGACCAACCCACATCATCCAAACCACCAGCAAGCGCAGCAAACCCACCAACCAAGCAGCCGGCCGCCCCAAACCGACTCGTTCCCCAGTTGAGTTTCAGTGCAGTTTTCAAGATTTCCCGTTAACCTTTTTCGCCATAAAGAAAGCGGCAAAGTTTTCGTTCTAGCAGTTGGTGTGTGTGCGTGTGTGTGTACGTGTATATGGGTGTATGAGTGTGCTGTCGCGGACTCACACTCTGCATCATCCTTCTCCTCGCACTCTGAACCATCGACGTCGTCGCGTAGTCAAGCAAAAGTTTCTGGCGAGGAATTTAAATTGGAAAAGTAAAATGAAAAGAAAAGCGCTCGAGTAAAAGTTAAACAAAGTGCAAAGTAAATATTAAATTAAAAAAAAATATATATATATATATAAAAAAATAACACAAAAACAAAACAAGAAAAAAAAAACAAAAAACGAATTTCGTGCATCCGTGGCATAGGGGACTTTGCGGGGCTAGCCAACTGGAAGGAGCAGCAGCAACAGCAGACGCAAGGAAGGACTTGCTGCCTTCATTAATGCATTTGCCGAGCCACGCTGGAGGCCAAGTAAATCTCAACCTTTTGCACGCCGCTCCGCAGCATCATTTATAAAGCGCTTTATACTCGCGCTCTACCTCTCTCCCTTCCTCTGTCTCGCGCGCGCTCGCTCTCTCTCTCTCGCTCGCACTTACGCGCTGCGCTTTATCTCTGTGCTTGGTGTTTTATTATTCCGTTTTCTTGGATTAACTCAATTTGTTGTGCCGCGCAGCGTCGCGTCGCGTCGCATCGCATCGCATCGCATCGTTTCGCGCTGCTCGTGAAAAATCGCAACACAAGTGGCAACCAACAACAACAACAACAACAACTTCAATAACAACAACAACTATAGAAACAACAGGCTGAAGGAGCAGCAGGACGAGGTGCAGGCAGTGTAACAACAACAGCAATAGCTGCTGGAACGCAACGAAGAGTTTGGCCAGCTTTTCGCATAGTGGTGCAATCCAATACAGGCAGACAGGCACACACACAAACACATACACGCACACACACACACGCACGGAAGCAGCGCAGCTCCAACGAGCATCCACACTGCATTCCCATCCAGATTCGGCGTGTCAGTGTGCGTGTGCGTGTGTGTGTGTAAGTGAACGGGCACCGTTTGCTTTGCTTTTACCTTGTTTGGATTATAACCCATAATAAATGATGGAATGGCTACCAAGAGGATTACCCAGCATTCATGCACCGATACCGATTTGTGGTGAGTCGTTGGTAAAGTTTGTCGTCTCGTTACGCCCACCGCCCACCGCCCATCGTCCCCTCAAATGCCAGACTGCAACTAAAGGCATCGCAATAACGGATATTCAATATAAGCCTATCATATATAGGCTGTACACAACTATCAAATGTTTAGAAATGGATTATGGAGCGTACCTTATTGAGTTCTTATAGAAACAAACATGATCTAATGTGATATACCATAATATCGTAATTGAAACTTCACCAACTGTTTGGAAATGGATTATTAGTTCTTCTAAAAAACAATATAAGTGTATATATGATATGGGATATAATATAATATCAGAATTTCTATAGTGCTCTACTAATTTTACTTGCCTTCTTTCGGTATATTTAGGCGAACTATGGATTACTTTGAAATGATATCATGAGACATAAAAACGAAAGTTAGTTATAGAAAATCGTAAAATTAGAACCAAGAAATTTTATAATATAAAGTAGACCTATTTGGTTTTTTATTACCTCGTTTATCAGGCCAATACAAATGCGTTAAGCTCAGTTCATAAACCGAATTTTTCTGCTGTATATCGAGGCACTTAAATACTTTTAGCATAAAACTCTTGTTTATTATGATATATATCATCAACGATAATATGTATAGTTTCCCCGAACTGTGGCATGTCTCGGAACTTATCTGAGATACATCAGCGGCCATTCCACGTTTGTGTTGACAACGAGCTGACAACACTTCAATGGAGCATTCCACAAAACGCTTTGTTCAATCGCCACACTGTCTAAACAAGCAATAAAATTTCCGACAGCCTCTATAAAAACACTCGACGCCAAATGCTTGGCACTAATTGTCTCTCACTCGAACGAACGAATCCAAAAATATGCCCGCCCGCCAGCCCCGTTCCCTGCTTGGTGCTGGGGGTGGCTCAGTCCACGAGGGAGACGAGTCTATAAAATTAGGCATCGGTGTAGGAAAAGCTATATAAGCTATAGGCTATGAGAAACAGCGGGGCCATCAATAAGTTATTTTAATTCTCATTTATTTATTTTGACATGAAGCCCAGCAGGCAATTAAATGTCAACACGCACAGTTTCAGCTCCAGCCTGGGGCTATTGGATATGTGATCTACTCTGCGGTAGCTGAAAAATCAAACTTGGGAATTACGAATTCAGATCTGGGCCTCCACAGAATTTGAAAGTTTCGATGTATCGCTGTTGCGAGGCAAATTGTAATTTCCCTTAAATGTTTTTCGTGCCTTAGAATTAATTTCGTTGCGTGTGCACGAGGGTAGCTGGATCAACGGAGGCAAACTGAGGGAGAGCGGGAATCGGGAATAGGGATCGCATGGGATCGCATCACTTAAAGGCAAACAAACAAAAACCTAATGCGCACGGGTCGTAAAGCGGTCGACGCGAGCGACCGAGAGGCGAGAATTGATTAATTTGTTAGTTGTTCTGGGTAACAGCTGATGGGGAAATGTCAGATAGAAGCAGGATGAAGGGAATCGTGGATGGGAAAGGGGAAGGGGAAGGTTGGGGAGGCAGGGTGCAACAACAACAACAGCAGCAGCAGCAGCTACTGAAATATTTTTCTTGGCTGCTTTGCCAGCTGTTGCAAGAACTCTTCGCATTTCTGTTTGTTTTCTCAACGATTTCCGCTGTTCCATTATCGTGTATGCCCACTGTTTTTATTACGATATATACGATGTTTACGTAAACTCGAATGCCTTAAAGGTATTCAAAAAAAACTTTTGACACAAGACTTTTATGTTTTTTGTTAATTAAATAAAATTCATAGTCAGACAGCTGTATTTATATGTGGTTGGGATCAATGAATTATAGTTATATATATTTATATCTAGCAGTTAGCGGATGGTGAAGTATTAAGAATATATCATTTATGTTTAGTTATAGATAGTAAAGTTTTCCTAAGAGCTATGCGAAATACACAAATAATACAAAAATATGTATTATTATATAAAATGAATATAGAACGTTAATATTGCTTGGATTCCTGTAGAGCTCTGACATTAAAAGGTCAAGAAAAGTCTATGATAGAAGACTAGAGAGAGAGAGAGAGAGAGCTCCTCCTTATTAATAAGCTCTAGCCAGAAGTTGTTTTAAATATAATAATTTAATTTTCTAATAATAAACTAAATATTGTTTAGGAACTTAAAAGTCTAAGCTAATTCTATCTTTATTATTCCCTAATCATAGCTAAATAATCACATAAAATCCGATTAATCGAATCCATGACAATTGCAGGCCTATATCCAGTAACATTTCGGACTTGCCTGACAAAGGCATTCCCAACCCGACTCATAGCGCCCCATGTCCCATGACATAATTATCACGCTTTAATCACATAAACTACACAAATTCATCTGACTTTTCGATGAACTGCTAAAAGTCTTGCTCGTGGCTTTGGGCGATTCGGCTGTGTGTCTAAACATGGCAAATGATTGAATGACTGTGGAATTATTTTATTTGGATTTGCATACCTAATCATTTAATTATCGGCTTTGTGCTGGAAAAGTCATTTAAAATTGAAACAAATGTGTTTTGCTGTGTCGTGTCCTGATTCCTGCCTCGCTTCGCCCGCAGCTCTGACTCGACTCCACTCCTGCATGGTTGTCAAATAAACAATTGTAATTCATTTGCTCGTCAATGTAAATATGCAAAAGCAGCAGCTACATAAATAAATTTCACTATTTATGTTATTTTATTCGGCAATTGAATTAAATGTGAACAAACGAACGACCGCCCGTGCGTCCGTCCGCCCGTCCGCCCGTCCGCCTACCCGCCCGCATAAGCAAGCAAATAGTCTCGTATGTTTAGTTAGGGCAGCGCATAATTCATTTATGCTCTTATCGTTGACGTTCGAATTTTCGCATTCCGGGCCACATTTAATCGAATACGAACGCCAAGGGACGTGTCAGCTATTAAATGTCTGTCAAATAATCAATTTCGATTTTATGGCCACGAGCGCATAACAACATTTTCTAGACAAACAGATTTTCGCCACGCGACTTTTATGCCATAAGAAGTGCCAAATTATGGGAGATAAGCTCGCGTAGATGGCTTTATGACATCTCCCTGACTTAACATGCTTTTGCTTCTATATATCTCACTCTTATCTTATATTGGATCATCTGGTCCCTCACTGTCAGCCTCTCTATATTCAATATTGTTATCTGTCCTATGCCTGTAACTCTCTCTCTCTCTCTCTCTCTCTCTCTCTCTCTCTCTCTCTCTCCCTCCCTCTCTCTGAGTTCCTCTGTCTCTATCTATCTCTGATTTTGTTCTATCTCTATCTCTCTCTCTATTTTTGTCTATCCCTATCTCTCTCCTTTTGTTTATGTGTGCGTCACTCTCTGCTTCCAAATGTCCATCATTTCTCCATATCTTCTCTCTTATCCTCTGTATATGATTTTATTCGCTCTTCCTCTGCCTCCCTTTCTATCTCTCTAACGAGAGAGAACGTTATCTTTCACCAATACTCTCTTTACATACACATGCTTGAGGTATCAAGAGGTAAATTCTGAAGATTTCTATTCGGAGGTATTTCACTCCCTTAACAAAAGTTGACCTCAGATACTTATGTATAGATAGAAACGGGATCTCTTCTTCTTGCCCGACATTGAGTTAATATTTACCTAGCTCGGGCCATAAACGCTGTGAAAATCGCATGTAAATGATAATAATTTGTGTAAACATCGTGAGAGCATGTGCGAGCATTTAAGCAGCTTTGTTCAAGGAAACTCCTGCCACATGGGTCCAAGGCGCCTTAAAACAACAAGAAAACCGACAAGTTACAAGTAAACAGAAACACTTATATTTGTATGCTCTATTGAAGTACTTGCTATGATTCCTTTTCATTATATATACAAGCAAATAAATTTGAAAAGAAGAAAGGTTAATATTCGAGTCCTAACTATTGGACACGTTTCATTCCATTTGCAAAGTCTCTGATATCTTGGGACCAATTTGATATGGGAAGAAAATTCAATTTCCATTATATAGAACTTGTTAATCAAAGAATAATGGCGTTAATAATAATGATGAGCTTGAATATAGGGGAAGTTAATTAAATAACATTTAATATTTGATTTTCGATCACAGACCCTCAAATTCTTGATGTTTGAAAAGAGTTATTTTCATAAATCTTATATTATTCAAAAAGGTATTTAGGCTTTACGTATGCTGAGTCCTAGGCCTCAAATCAGAATAATCGTTGTATATCGAATACTATTTAAGTTAAGTATATTTATATAATATGGAAAACTTAATTCTTCGTATGCTCCTAAGTTTAACTTTATAAAGATATAAACTATCTATGCCTATAACAATGCAATGCATAATAATAATAAACATTTGTATGGCTTTCATATGGAAGGATTAGGCAGAGAATTAAAGTGATATCCCATTGAAATACGACGAGTGTAATTAGCAAGTAGTAAAATCGCATTAAACAAGCTGCAATAGCTCAACGGCAACAGCAACAACAACAACAACAATAGCAATAAGAACATGCTGAAACAATGTGTTTGTGTTGAGCAGCGATTACAATAAACTGTTCGCACTCGGCGGGGGAGGAGGAACTGGTTCTAATCCCGAAGTGCCACAAACACTCAGCGTACTTAAAAACATAGACGACTGTGCAGACATCGCATATCTATGTATGTATGTATATATATATCGTACAGCATCTTTAACTATCTCTCAGAGTGTCTCTGAGCTACTCTCGCAGGCTATTCAATTAAAATGTCAGCTCCGAGTTGTCGCAACAATGTTGCAGACCAGAAATAGAAATGTGGATGTGGAGGATGAGTTTGAGGTTGAGGTTGAGGTTGAGCAATGGGATACGAATGAGAATGAGGAACTGACAGCTGTTTGCCTTAAATTCTATGTGTCTCCCTCACTCCCTCACGCTCTCTCTCTCTCTCTGTCTGTGTGTGTGTGTGTGTGTGTGTGGTATAAACAAGAAATTGAACTGAAAATTAATGTAGAGGATTGTCTACTTGACACACACACACACATACACACACTCATACACTCACACACGCAAGGATCTATTCACAGACGTGACGTGGCAATTGTGCGTAAACCGTCGAGCCGACATTTACAATATCCTCAGCTACCTACGTACCTAGCTGATGTTGTTGTTGTTGTTGTTGTTGTTACTGTTCTTGCTACTGTCATTTGCATGATTTTTAACATACTGCGCCCAGGCAGCTGAGGCTGGTCGAGTGAGTAAAATTTGTATGCCAATTACTTAAGCAGCAAACAGAGCTGCCAATCGACCCAAAGGACAAGACAAGTGACCGACCAGGCCGACCCAAGTAAACGATGACCCTACCCCCGTCCCCCATGCCTGCTGGCAGAAGTTTCTATTGCTGCTCTGCTCCGGCTGCTGTTGGCTTGCTAAAGGGTCAGAGTCATTAACATGCTGTTGTCGTTGCTGTTCATAGCAGCATTTAGGGGCGACATCTGCACCTTTCTGTGCGACACTCTGACGTCGCGCCGCGTGGACAGTAGGAGACACAGGCAAGGCGATAGAGGCGGGCGACAGTTTTGACACCAAAAGCCAGCCAGCAGCCAGCCAGCCAACCAGCCAGCCACGCCCAGCTATGAAGTGGCTAGCTGGCTGGGGGTAGACAGCCGGCCGCAGAGCATGTCTCTGTGCTTGTGGCAGGACTCGTTTGGCAAGGACATGCACACACACACACACATGAAGCCGAATTTAATACAGCATAAAATAGCATTTGGTGAAATCGCTGTTTGCTTATGGAAATTTTTGACTGAAGCTTTCTCGTTTTCTCGTTTGCACATTGACTTGCCAAAAATGAGAAAGAGAAAAAAAAACAGATTTTCAAAAGTTTTCATTTTGTGGCTTGAAGTTTTTGTCAGCTTAATGTTGACACACACACATACACATGCACACTCGCACACACACACACATGTAGGGAGAAGGAGTCTGGCGCACGCCCCTGGCCATGCCCTTGTGCACTTGGAGTTCGTTTCACTTAACCTTTTTTTTTTGCGGTAACTCCAATTGGTATACCCTGTATATATGTAGCACCGCCTGCTTGCCCTGCGTACTGAACCAGGAAGAATATGTGCACATCGATGGACGTCCAAAAAGTTTACACTGTTTGAACTTTGGTTACTTTGGTGTTGAAAGTTTCAATTCCCAAAAGTTTTCAAGTATTGTCTGGCGCGCTAGGTGTCTGTGTGTGTGTGTGCCTTACGGATTCTGGTCAAGCCAACTAATTTGCGAGTGAATTCGACTGGCTTACAAAGTAGAAAGTTAACAAACAGCAAAGTTTAGTATTTGCTTTGCATTCATTTCGCACAAAAGCCGCTCTTGTAAATCAATTAAAACTGAGTTGAGACCTTAATCGCAGCACTTAAGCAAGTCAGTCAAGAGAGAGAGAGTGGGAGAGAGAGAGAGGGAGAGAGCTATTAATGGAGTTTACAGCCATCTGCTATACAGGTGTCTTACACATAATCTGCTAATGAAATATGACTGCAAAGGGAATGAAATCTAAAGACCGGCATAGCATATCTCTTTGAGATACTCTAAATATTTGATGAAGACAATCGCAATGCCTGCGAGCCTCTACTTTTACTAGAGCTAATCAGCTTGCTTGTGTGTAATGGCCGTAATACGATTTGCATAAGCTGCCTTCGTCGAGATATTGTAAACATATCCCAGAAATGCCGTTAAGTTGCAGCAGCATCCTCCCAGTGTAGCCTAGCCTAGCCTAGCCTAGCCTAGTGAGTGTGAAGTGGGCGCTCTGGGCGGGGATTTGTATAATAAGCAAGACAACTGATGCGAGTATTAAAACTTAATTTAAAAACCATTACATTTATATTTGCATGCGAGACAAAACCATCTTGTGAATACGATGCTGCAGATGCTGCAGATGCTGGTGCTGTTGCAAGTCCTCTCGAGGCGTCACTTTACGCAACTGTACAAACAGTTGCACAAATAATAAAGAGCGCTCCCAAGCTGCCTTGCCTGGCTGGGTGGGTCTGTGGGGTCTGTTCTTGAGGAGGGCACTTTTAAGAGCGAAAAACACATTTTTGCACTTTTATAGCGCAACATCTTTTGTGCGCTTCGTCCACTTCTCGCCCGCTCCGGCCCGGTCTGTCAGGACAAACAAAGTCCCAGCCACAGGACACTCGCACAATGGCAGACAGTCATCCTGCTACTGGCTGGCGGTGGCAATGGCGGCTGCCTTTAATAAACCCACTTTATTGTTTAGAGCCCAAATAAAATAATCCCCTTAAATGATGCCTTCGCATAATAGACGCCTGCTGCTTATTTTACTGCCGCTGCCTCTACCGCAGCCCCTACCTCTGCGTCTGCTGCCTCTCCTTATATCCTTGTTCGTGCCTGTAGTCGTCCTTGCCAATTCGTGCCAAGTTTCTGCTTTGTTGCGCTCTAAGCACAGTGGTCTGAAAATGTTTTTCTCTATTTTTTTATTTAATAATTTAATTTGTCTATTAAATTGTTTATATATATTTATAAATTTTTTAATATATATATAAAAATATAAAATAAAATTTTTTTAGTATTCTAAAAATTTCTAAAAAATAGTACAGAAAAGAAAGTACGAAAACTTTTTTTTAAAATTCCAAATATTATTTCATACTTTCAATATCTATTCCCATTTTACTTTTTTCGTAAAATAGATATTAAATTACTTTAAAATATACACATATTTTTTTGTCAATTATTTTGCTACATGTGTACCACTGTGCGTAATATGCACAGCCAAGGGTCTTGTTGCGGGTCCGGGTCTGTGTCCGGGCTGAGCTCAGGCGTTTGCGTTAGCGTCACTAATGATGATGATTTTGTGGTAAAACGTTGTGTTTGTGCTAATCGGGACAATATTATGCGGCAGTAAAAAGTAAATGACTCAAGACAAGACAAGCCAAGGCAGGCAGGCAGCGAGTCGGACAGGCGGACAGGCGGACGGACGGACAGGGTAGAGAGACAAAGGCACAGACAGTGAAAGAGACACGGGCAGGACGAATGCGAAACGAGCAGAGCTGAAAAGATAGAAGGACTGAGCATGAAGGAAGCACACGGCAGCTGGCAGTCAATGGCAGAGGCGAAACAGAAACGCCTTTCACTGCTGAAGATAAAGAGCAGCGGCAACAAAGGCGACTGCGGTAAGCCAAGGAAAAGGCAGGCAGAAACGAATCCGAGTCCGAATCTGATGCCGAAGCCGAAGCCGTAGCCGTAGCCGAACCTGAAGCTGAAGCCGGTGGCAGATGAAGACGACGATGGGATGGAGATGTAGATGTAGCCACAACGTGGCGATTGCTGTGCCCGGAGAGCGCAGAGGATAAACGATTGAGGGCAGAGGGTGCTGGCTGGCAAGAGGGCTCAAAGGACGACAACCCATAAGGGTCGTCCTGGCACTGGCACTCGCACTCGCACTCTCTAACTCGATCTCGTTCGCTTTCTCGACTCTAGGCGACGCGATGCGGCGCGACTCGCTGCGACTTGCTGACTGCTTGGCTGACTAATGCGAAAAATACGTAATTGCGCATAAATACGGGATTAACAAAGTGCTCGTCGTCTGTTGGTTGTCGCCTTTGGCTTGGGCTTTGGCTTTGGCTTTCTGTATGGCTAGGCTGGGAGAGAGAGAGAGAGAGACTGAGTACCCTTCGGACTGGTATGCTGAATGCTGAATGTTGGATTCGCAAGAAAATTAGGCATTACAATGTGCATAAAAGGCTGCGAATGCTGATACGGTTACTGCTGACGGCCTCAGACTGTGTGGCCATAAAAGGGAAACCAATTCGAGGCCAGAAATCCTGTGAAGCATTTGCAGGGATTTGCGGAATTAGTTAGGCACAAATTCAGTCTTAGACGTGGATTCGAATATGGGTTTCAGGTTTCGGTCTCGGTTTAGGTTTATGTTTCGCACTCATTGGGCCTATTAAGGGTGAAACTGCCATGGCAATCCATCACGAACTATACCCAAAGGGATTAAACAGATTTCAGCTGGACAATTGAGTTTGGTCTTGAGTGCGACACACAATAAGTTGCCTTCGCTCCGCTTAAAGACCCTAACAAAGACAATAAACCAAGCCATTGTGGTCGGAGATTATATGATATATATTTATTTACGTTTCATCTAGATTAGAGTGAAAAGTTATATTTAACATTTAATTTTATTTGTTAATCTATTAAATACTAATTACCGTTACCCACCTCGTTTATCATTTCAGGTGAGTTCCCATTGCAATTTACTGTGTTAAGATACGTATACAAATGGCGGCTACTGTAAGTATTTTCTATTATAAGTTGGCTGGGCTGAAGGATTATAATGGGCTAAACCGAAAGCAATTGGGTGACAAAGGGAACTATTAACGTTTCTGCCCTGGCTCGACCCTTGTGTCACACTATTAATCAAACAGCTAAGTGCAAATGCTGGGTGAACAAATATAAAAAAATAGAAGAGTTAAACCCTAAGCTGATCAGGATAAGTGAAGTGAGTAAGCCGAAGGACAAGCTTAGCTCAGTTGAAACAAGATCCAAAGCGGAAAGCAAAACAAAAGCGTATCTAAGGGCAATGAAGGTTATCCAGAGACTCGAATTCCAACTCTGCGTGCGCTTATCGCTCAACCACTTCACACATACACGAACACACCCACACACACACACACACGCACACACTGGGAGTGAATAGAGTAGAGATAGCTACAGCTGCACATGCACTTACACTGGCGCTGACGGTCTCAAGGACTTCTGCTGCAAGCCAACTCCCAGTTGAGTTTTTGAGCAAATTGAAGAACTCGAGCGATTCACAGCAAGCAGCATACACACACACACATATATACCTACACACACACGCACACACACTTACACTGAAGATGGTAAAGTTGAGGTTGAAGTTGAAGACGAAGTCGAGTCGTTTGGCTCGTCAGGCGTCTGGCATTTCCTGCACGTATTAGCACCACCGACCTGGACACACATTGTCACATATCCTTGCACAGCATCTCCATGTGCCCCTCCCTCCCCTGCGCAGTCCTGCTGTGTGTATACCCAGCATATGCTCGCATTAGGCACTTGAGCTGCCATCTTTTTGTGTTCTGTTGCCTGCGGGCTAGGACAGGCATGAATAAAACAACCGAAAGGAAGAAGAAGACATATAGCGATGAATCAATATGTGTATATAGCTCTGTGCGCTCAATTAGCATACACAGGGAAGTTGCTCTCATTTTGCTAGACTCGCTAATTGATACAACTGTCAAGTTTGATGAAGCGTAGAGAGGTTTAAGGAAATTCTTATCGCTATAGACTTAACTCGTGTCTTCACTTAAAGGAAACTGACTTGTGTCAGTTTTATATATACATATATCGTAAATCGTTCAGTTTGCTGACAGCTGATATCATTGTTAACCTATGTTGCCTACATACCTTTGAGCACTTTGGCAAATCTCGAATATCAACCTGGAACTCCGAGCTCGGAAAGCCCAGCAGCTTTGCGCATGTTTACGTTGGAACAGCTCAGCTTGGCTCTCGGGTTAGTTCACAGTTTGCAGTTGGAGTTGCTTTTTGTTGTTGGGGTTGGCTTTTGTGCCTAGGCAAGGGATAGAGCGAAAGAGAGAGGGAGTGGGAGAGGGGGCCCACTGAGGGAGTGAGGGAGCGGGTAAGAGGTAGTCATTTGTTTGGTCCTGGCAGGAATTTCATTTATGCTCGCCATGAATGCGTTTTGCACTTGGAATGCTATGAAGTTGTGCATTTCTTAGCGCGCGTGCGGGGAATTTCAGTGTGGAATTCCTGCATTCTGGACATGCCACAGACATTGTCGAGCAATGGCAATGGGCCACACAGTAGGCAGGCTGGCAGGCAGGCGGGCAGGAGGAGTCGGAGCACAGTGTACATAGCACAAGAATGAGCCAGAAGCAGTCGCCACCTATGCAGGAATTCGTTGGCTTGTGCTACACACAATTTCTCGCAGTGTCAGATGAGTGTCCTGCACCCACGCTCGAGGCTATTATGTTCAGGCACTTGTTTACCGAGCGAGCTACACCCGGCACAGCCTCGCCAGAATGTGACTGAAAGTATTTAAATTGTGTACGAATGCGAATACAAAAGTTTGCAAGACATTTTTCTCGCAACTTATTCGTCGACGCATTTGCGATATTCGCTGCCTGGAAGACAAAATAGCTGAAATGCTTTCGAGCTTTCCAATTAATTAAAATCCGCTTCGCTTGTGCGAGTCCCTTAACTGATTGCAAGCTCAACAAATGCCAGAGACTATAAAATTATTTTAATGGCCGAGCAAAGAGAAACATTTGGCATTTTGTTACTTGTCGCTTTATTTCATTTTTTTTTTTTTTTTTTTTTTTTTTGCACTTGATATTTTACACGCGAGTTTTAATTGCTGCTTACGTTCCCTCAGCAAGGACCTTCGAACCGGGGGCGTATTGTTTATACAGTATTCATCGACAGGTATTAATTGCCCACTGCCAAAGCGAACCGAACATTTGTTTTGCCATTCGCTTGGGAAACTCGCATTGTGGCACATAAATAATTCATTTCATTCAATGAACAAAAAATATTCTCAGCGAACCCTCGGCAATTATAAGCGAAATTAATTATAAGTGCGCTGGCTCCATTGATTTGCTGATATGTAGTTAGAAATTGTGGAAATTAACTTTGCACACCATTTCATTTGCAATACATCTGAACAATATACTGAAACAACATTTAGTTAACGGTATTTGTTTTCGGAAATCGGAAATCGATTAGGTCCAGGTTTAATTTCGGTGGGTAAATAGTATATCTATTTTTATATATCAGCATATATATCTCTTATTTTTTACCACCAATCATATCAATAGAAATAAAAGAAAATTAAGAAAACTTTTCTATGTCTGTTGGATTTTTCTATAATTATTTTACTTTCATCTTTCATTTTGTCGCTAAAAATAGGTGTAAACAAGTTCTCAGATAAGAAAAAAGAGAAAGAAAAAGTTTTAAATATATGTATAAAAATACGAATAGATTATGTGACAGATTTTTGCCAGTCGTAAAAAGCTAAGCATTGATAAAACCTGAAGCGAGAGAGAGAGAGAGAAATAGATATAATTCTGAGGACAATATATGTATATTATTTTAAAAGAAAATATACAAAAATATATATTTTTAAATATATATATCTCATATTTGCAATCTATCTTGTAGAGAACAATAAGCAAATCTTTAAACTATAACTATAAATAACCGGATGGTTTGAGCTCCAACGATATCAATCCATATATTTATATTATTTTCAAAGAAAATATAGAGAAATATATATAATAAGAATGTTTGATTATTTATATTATATCTGGAATAATAAAGGAAGGTAGATACATATATTATTATTATGGCTGTTATTTAGAATCGCTTGTAGACTTTTAAGCTCTTACTATATCTGAAGCTTGCCTTCAGCATTCAACTCTAAAATAATTGACAAATTAAAATATTTACATTGCTTAATTAGTTTGAAGAACATCACAGTTCAGTATAGTAGGTAATCTCTGGCAATTAAGGTCGATATACTTATACAATTGCCTGAGAGCCGAGCTATTTAGGCAACTCTCATCTAACGAGTGCAGAAAACAAAAATAATTTATATAAATTTCACTTCAGTTTGAAATGGAAAACAAAGTGCGTTAGGTTATTTCACAATTATTTTAATGGGAATCAATAAATGGCCAGTGAATAAACAGGCAGCAGTTGAACAGGTGCTCAGCACAATGTTCAATGTTTGGCAGGTGCTCAAACTGCGAACAGGTGCCGCCTGCTCGCTGTGTGCTGTAAATGATATGCAGCGGCTGTGTCGTATTTTGTGCCTTGCTGACCCGCTGCAGGCTGCTAGGCAACGTGAAAGGGAACGGCAAACGGATCGGATGGGGGAGGGGAACGGGAACCTGAAACATGAAACGGTATGCTGCGTAAAGGGTTCAGTTTCTGCAGTCTCTGGGCTGTTAGCAAAAACCGCAATAGCAAGATTTAATGTACGAAATTATTATGCATATTTATTGTTGTTTTGTTTGGTTAACAGTTTCGTTTGCCTGCATATATTGAACACTGCTGCGCAAGTGTGTGTTGGTGTGCGGGTGTGTGGGTGTTTGTTGCATGAGAAATTTTGGCAATTTTAGTTAGTTAAATGTAGGCGTGAGTGCTGCTGCTCCACACCCCCCACGGCAGCCAAAATTGATGGCAGCATTTGTGCGCTCGTTGTGCGAGGCTTTAGACGGGATTGGGTTGCTGCGGTTCCCATGCCAGAAGCGGGCCAAGCGCCTTGCTGGCCGGCAGCCAGTGCCCGTTCGATTGCAGCAGTGACCATGCCGTGGCCATGTGACCATTGTTGACCGCAACAGCCCAACAATAATTAATGCATGAGCTGCAAACTAACCCAACTCGGGTGCTCGGCCAAGTTTGCTGGGCTGTTGCACGGAGTCCGAGACGCAGACGTGGCTGGAGGGCAGTTGCTGCTGCTCCTGCTGCTACTGCTGTCTACTATTGCCCGGGCCTGGGGACTAGTGTGGTGCCTTGTGCCTATCCAAAAGCGGCAGCTGCTGTCGACGTGGTCGCCACTAGAGTCGAAGCGGACGCCGATGCCGGCGTCGACGTCGACGTTGGCAAATAATTGCATATGAAACCGCAGTCACAGCCAGTTTGAAGCAGTTGACGGTTCGTTCATTGGTTACACTGCAGCAACTGCCGCAGGAGCTCACTGCACCCACACACACATACATACACACTCACGCACACACAGAGGCACATCTACAGCTGAATTTATAATTAATTTAGAGTCTCTTCCCAGGTTGCTCACGTCCAATCCCTCTCTCTCTCTCTCTCTCTCTTTCTTTGTCTCTTACGAGCTGATTATAAGCACATAAATATGGAATGTGTTTTCATTATGCCTCTATGCTATAGTTTGACTTGTTTCTGCCCGCCTAGTTGGAGTCTCTTAGTTGTGGAATAGATGGGTTAATATTCAATTAATTTCTTGTAATTCTACCCTTATAAGTATGCTATGCAAACTGCGATGATTATAACTGCATTATGATTATAAATTATAGATATTTCAGTTAGTTGTCTAGGGAATTGTTCAGCTATAAAATGTTAGTAAATTAAGTAACTCAAAGAAATCTGATCAGAATTATGATTTTTCAGCTATTTTAACATCTTTGGACCTTTTCAGACAATTTAATAACTATAAAAATATTCGTATTCAGTTTATTTTTATTATTGACACTTTTTTCGGTTTCTATTGATGCCTTGTTTATTATTTGAAATTATTCCGTAGATTATTATTATACTTATACTTCACAAAAGTGAAATGAGTATATTGGTTTTGATTAATTTTTTTTATTAAAATACAATTACTTAATTTTTTTCAATTTTACAATATAATATCCCGTTTGAATCAGAAATTAAATGAATAAAATATTTTTATGCATACAATTATATTTTGGTATTTACCTTACATGCATATAAATGCTAGAAATGTGGAATAAATAGAACTGATCTTAGCTTATATAAATCGATAAGCAAATATATTTATGCATATATTTATATATATGTACATATATGATCCCTTTCTTATATGCACATAAATATTTGCTACTTCCGTAAACCTTGTCCAGATTAAGCTGGAAAGCTTATTCCATATATCTCAGTCGACAAATTTCCTCCTTCGCTTAGATCAGGCAGGCACACGATAATTTGCTATTGCTGCCCATTTGCCACATGCCACTTGCCACTTGCCACTTGCCACTCTCCACTTGCCTCCTGCCGCATGTGCCATGCCATGCCGCATGCCACATGCCCACATGACACCAGGACAGCTGCTGTAGGACTGGCCTGGCTCTGTCTCACATATTCGCAATTGATTTAATTGTGAATGTATTTATTAAATAAATTATTCATGCTCCGCTCGATTGGACGGCTTGTGTATGTGCTGCGGCTGACCTAAACATGTCCTGGCCGCAGGAGCAGCCTGCGACACGGAGTGCCAGCCTCGCCGTTTGCCACTGTAATTAGTTGTGGTGGAATAATCGCATGCAACCGGCGACTGCCACAGCCCCATGCACGTCCACATCCACACTCCCCTTTCCATTCCCTATTCCCATTTCCATTTCCGCTTCCATTCGCTGGCACAAAGGAATTCAATGCTGGTAACTACTATTTAAATGTGTGCGGGTGGGTCAAGAGGCAGACTGCAGCGCAATGTTTATGTGGTCTGTGTAAATGTGAATCGCTCCTCTGTCTGTCTGTCCGTCTGTCTGTCCGGCGGTCGGTTGGTTGGTTAGTCGGTTGTCTGGTTGGTTGGTGCTTACATTTTGGCCATTCGAGTGGTGACATTTTAATTTACCCGAGCGAGAAAACCAATTTTGCAGCACTGAACCAAATGCAATCACAACAACAACAACAACAACAACAGCAGCACTCACCGAATGGAGTGTGCCTAATTTATTCAACATTTATATATAGGCAGTTATGATTTGTTTTATGTGGCAAGGGGATTCCATTTAATTGACTTTGCGCAAATTGCATTTGCATGCACAAATTAACCGACAACATTTAGAGAGTCAATAAGCCAACCAATACAACAGCAACAGCAACAACAACAACAAAGAAAGTCAAGCTGACCGGAAGATGAACCTTTGCTGCACGGAAGTGCAAAACTGAGATAAATATTTAAAATATTTACACTTTTCAATACAAAGAAATATTTAAACTTTTTTTGAATCAACATTTTTGAGTAAAAGGCAATTTCTGTATTCATGAAAATGAATAATATTTATTGATTTTATAGATCTAAAATTAAAATATTCAAATACGAAAGAAATTCGAGTTTTTTAAATATTTTATAAGTATTTTCCCATTTTTGATTAGTTGAATATTGAGTGAGTATGTATGTTACTTATATATTTAATTAGAGATGTCATATTTTAGACAGAGACAGTTTTCTAGTAATGACTTGTCTACATTTATTGGTTTTTTAATTAGAAATGCTGAAATAATCAGAACAGTTCTCTTCAATGAAGAAAAATTTGTAAAAACAAAAAAAAAAAAAAAAAAGTTTTTATTCATATTTTTATTATTTTAATTCAGATATATAGACATATAAAAAAACTTAGTAATCTGGATTAAAATCACGAACTGATCTGATATAAAAAATTGGATGAAAATGTATTTATGTCTGCTTATTTCTCTCTTTGACTGTTTACGTCAATGATCAACTCACATTCGATCGAACACTTATTAGGAAAGTTCATTATTGCACTCATATAGAAGAGAAATAACAAGAGCTGAAGATGAGCAATTTGAATAATAATTGTGTGCAGCTGTAGTTGTGAATGCTTGAGAGAGTCGAGTATACGCTCCGCTCTTCCCTTCTCTCACCGATCAAATCGAACTCAGCGAATGGCGCAACATCTTGAGCTCGAGTGTTTGATCTCAACAACTCGATGTATGAGTTGGAGTGGTATCAGCTCCTATATAAAGGCCAGCTTGTTGGAGCGGGTCTTTAGTTGCGAATCAGAATTCGTGGTGGTCGGACGTGCAGTGGATAAGCATTCTGTGAGAGCTAAATATTTAAAATAATTAATAGAACTATGTATATTAATAATTGTTGTAAATATAATAGATCTATATGCATTATTAATATTTATCAATTATCATACATATATATTATTTTACATATATTAATAATATACTTATTATATTTGTACATGAATATCAAATGGTTATACTAAATTAAATTGTCTTTATAATTGATATAAAAGTAAGTAAGTAAAAGTAAGAAAGCTCTAGTCGAGACTGCTCGACTACGAGATCCCCTGAACCCTTGGAGCAATAGATATTTCAATAATTTTTCGCGTCTTTCAGCTTACATAAGAAACACGACACGAACTGCGAACTGCGAACTGCGACACACATACCCTCACACATGCATACACACACAAACGCACACACAGGCACACATACACACACACGCATACAGACACACATACACACACACATACACACACACATACACAAACACATACACACACATACACAAACACATACACACACAAGCACCCACGCATAAACACGCATGGGCTGCAGTGTGCGCTTACTATGAGAACTTAATTGTTTAATAACTTTTTTTATGGACGTACGATCTTCATGAAACTTTCAGATTATGATTATAACATGAATATACATGTAATTGCCAAAGCACAAGTCTCTAGTATTTGAAATACGCTTTTTACAAAAGTGAGGGTGAGGGGGTGAATTTAGAGGTGGGGGGTAAATTTTAACAAAAACCGAAATTGTATAAATTGCATATAAGCATACATTAAAAATTTGGAGACTCTAGCAATAAAGGTGTAGAAGATATAATTATATAACTGGGTTTCGATAAGGTTTTTTATCGATAAAAAAAGATCGGGATGAGTTATCGATTTTTAATGATAAACTTGATATGCGCGCTGTAATTACGGACATTTTAAAAAAAATTTGAAGTCTCTAGCTCTTATATCTTCTGAAATCGACGCGTTCATACATACGGACAGACGGACAGACGGACAGACGGACAGACAGACGGACAGGGCCAAATCAACTCAGCTCGTCGCCCTGATCAAGAATATATATACTTTGTGGGGTCTGCCACGCCTCCTTCTGCCTGTTACATACATTTCAACAAAACCATTATACCCTGATTTCCCATTGAAAATGGGTTCAGGGTATAAATAGAAATCATTATTCTAATATTTATTTACTTAATGATCATAATAATCATGATTAAAACTCAAAGGACTTTAATCATCTCTTATATTTTAATAATGATAATTAACTTATACACTGATCATTAACTGAATTATTATTAATATTTTAATAATGATATATATAATATAATGATAATAATAATAATATTGTCGAAATGGTGATATATTCTATAAAGTAAAATAATAATATATCAAATGAAATAATACCATTTAAAAGATTAGCAACATAAGCTCTGCAGCATAATATTACTGATGATAATAATGGTGAAGATTTTAACATAATAGTGATGATTAGAGAATTATAGCGAAATTCAAGTTAATTTTCATGTTAATCGTGAACTTTATCTATACTTCAGTTAAAGTAAACTCCCCTTAGTTCCTTAACTAATACATTTCGTTAAATAATATTCAATTTCAATATAACTATTTGATCTAAATATATATTTAATAACTGAGGCTATATTTATGCAGCTATGATTGCATGCCGGTCAAAGCAAACTGTAAATTCTGTCAACTTTAGTCCTTGTGGACGGGGTCAAACACTGCAAACAGTTTAGCCTGACTCAAAATTGATGACAGTAAAGAAGAGGAAAAAGAAAGCAAGGGAATTCGAGCCAACTGACAAAAATTGTTGGCAAAATATTGATGGAATGGCTAGGATTGCAACATTAAAGATTCGCAGTGAGGCGAGGCGGGGCGGGGCGGGGCGAGGCAAGGGTAGGCAGACCTAGCCGAGAGTCGAACCGAGTTCGAGCTGGGGCACTCTCGTGCTGGCGTTCTGATTAAATTCGGCAAATATCGCTGATGCTTGCAAATCGCCGCTCAATGCAAAAAGCAGACCGAAGGCAGCTGCCACAGTTGAAGGGGTGTCAGGGCAGGGGCAAGAGCAGGAGCGGGTGCAGGGACAGGGGCAGGGGAAGGGGTCGCGTCGGCCATGTTGAAGTACACAAAACCCATGCAAACAAACAGGCATTTCATGGCAAACAAGAGCGCCAAGAGCCGAGCACAACACAGTAAAGCAGAGCAGAGCAGAGCAGAGCAGGCTTTCCCTATGCAGCAGCAGCAGCAGTGGCAGCAGCCCAGATCCCTGGTCGACCCACACGCAGTTAGGCAAACTGGAAAATACGGTGGCATTGGCAGAGGCGCCTTTGTTTGGTTTGTGAGCCCCTCAAACGTGGGGTAGAGGGCAGCGGGCAGCGGGGCACGGCTATTGGTACGGCCAGGGACAGGAACAGGAACACGGATCGGGACTCAGTCGCTTTTGCAGTCGTTGGCATTTTATTGTTGTAGCCGAGAGTGCGTAGTTGTACTTGCTGTTGCAGTTTCGGGCATTATTTCGGTTTAGTTTGGTAAATACACATGCAGCACATGCCCCGTGCAGCAGACCCCCTGCTCCCGCTCCCGCTCTTGCTGCTGCTTCTGCTCCTGCTCCTGCTGCTCTGCGGGCGGGGTGTGGTGTGGCAACCAGCGAGGCAACCAATCCAGCCAGGAGCTTAGGCAACTGCTGCCGTTGTTGGGCTCGCATCGAATGGCAACGGCCCATCCACCAGCCACCAGCCACCAGCCGAAAGCAGGAGCCGGTAACAGGCAGAAGGCTTTGCGCTCGACTGCATTGGCGAGGCACGCACATAAAAATCCTTGAATGCATTTTGTGCATTTAATGAAAAGTTCTGCGATTGGGTGGCTAGGCTCCTGCCGATTCGCATTGCCTGCGCAAATATGAGACACGTTCGAAATGGGGCAAAGTCAACAACAGAAATCCTCCTATAGGATTCGAGCTGCCTCTAGCTGCTATTCACAAATTTCTGGTATTCTCAGACATTGTCGATAAGTTGTGTGTGGCTGTGGGGAAATGTGGATTACCGAGATTCAGCAGAGACAACTAGATTGTGCGTCGAGCACTGCAGATAAGGAATATCATCCGCACGATGATGACGGCGATAGCCTTTAATCCGCTTGCCGTGCCCCACAAGGAGCGCTGTTGGCAAATGGTTTTCGTTGTCGTCAAGCTCGGTAAATTCCATTTTGGCATTGGGAATGCGCGTCGAGACAGTGAAAGCACCTGAGCTTCTGTTGCTGACCTGAAAGGGGCGGAGCAACGGGGCGTGGCCGTCATATCTGAAAGCAATTTGGCCCGAACGAAGCGAAACGAGCAACTGGAATCGATAAACTCGTTGGGCGTGCAATTTGCACCGTGAGCGAGAGGTGCTCAAAAGAACGAAAGCACGTGGTAAATGAAATGAGTGAGGATGGGAATGGGGAAGGGGATGGGGATGGGGATGGGGATGGGGGAATTGGGGATGTCCATGTCCGTGTCCATGTCCATGTCTGTGCTCGTGTCCGAAATTCAAGTTTCAGGCCTTGGCATTTGCATTTCGGTGTCACAGCAAATGGCCAAAAGTCCTTGCACTGGGCCCGCATCGAGCGCATGCAGCGGGCAGAGCCGAGGCGGTGGCTCCTCCCTCTGTGCAGGCGAGCGACATCAATCAGTTATTAGCACAGGCTATTCGCACAAGCGCTCCATGTAATCCTCTTTTGGGCAAGGGAAGGGAAGGGGAGGAGTTGCTGCAGGCGGGTCAAGTAAACAGCGAAAATCTGTGGCTTAGACTGAAGCCTTAACTAAATCAACATTGACTAGTCTAAAGCAGGCACTACAATAGAGCTGCACTAACTTTTCTCTCTTCTGTTTTCCCTCTTTTCTCCACTTGCAGTGCCGCCCAAGGCTGGCCAGAAGCGACCGGCCACCAGCCCGGCGCCCCACATACCCGTGCCGCATCATCTGCAGACGCCGCCGAACGCGGGCAGCGTGCCGGGCGCATCCGTTGGGAATAGTCCGGCGCCGCCGACGTCGAGCGGTGCACTGCTGAACCACGCCCTGCCCACCAACCACCATAGCGCCCAGTCGCCCCAGCAGCAACAGCAGCAGCAGCAGCAGCAACAACAGCAGCAACAACAACAGCAGCAGCAGCATCAGGCGCATCAGCAGGCTGTAGCCGCCGCTGTGCAGCAGCAGCTGGCGGGCGTGGGCGTGCCACCGGGCGCCATCAATGCAGCCTCAGCGGCCAACGCACGCGGCTCGTTCGCCGCGGCGCTGCGCACACTGGCCAAGCAGGCGGACATCAAGGAGGAGGACGATGCGGTCAATGTGGCCCGGGAGCGCAATGTGCCCACATCAGCGGCACCACCGATGCCGCCCAACGCCGGCCCCGTACCTGTGCCGCTCAACTCGGTGGCCGGACGCGGCGGAGTCTCGTCCGCCGAGGATCGCGTGGCGGCGAACAAGAAGCGTTCACCGCCATCGCCGCAGCCGCCAGAGAAAATGGCCCGGCTGAGTCATACGCCGCAGGCAGCTATGCAGCCGGAGCTGCTGGCACGCAGTGGATTCCAGCCCTACAGATCGGATGAGCGACTGATGCATCCGGCAGGTGCCTTTCCCCTGGAGGCCTACTCGCACTTTGCCGGTCTGCCCGGCATTCCTCCAGCAGGTAAGCAGAGACTTGAGCATATCAAGGAAACTTATAGGTAATGAATATTCTCGTTGCAGCATTTCTGAATCCGGCGGCTGGTCTGCCCTACTCGGATCCGCTGTACTTGGAGCACCGCTATCAGCTGTTTCGTGCGGCCGGCGGCCATCATGGGCATCCGCATGCAGCTGCGCTCTACCCCCCCATGGCCTCACCCTATTCGCATCTGTACTCGATGATGCCTGGCGCAGCGCTGGGCATGTCGCCGGCAATGCACGACCGCCTTAAGCTGGAGGAGGAGCATCGGGCGCGTCTGGCGCGCGAGGAGGAGCGAGAGCGTGAGCTGCAGCGCGAAAAGGAACGGGAGCTGCGTGAGCAGCGCGAGAAGGAGCAGCGCGAGCGGGAACGGGAGCAGCGTGAACGGGAGCGGGAGCAGCGCGAAAAGGAGCAGCGCGAGAAGGAGCAGAAGGAGAAGGAGGCGCGCGAGCGCAAAATGCGCGAGGAGGAGCGCGAGGCCAGAGAGCGTGAGCGCCAGCAGCTGCTGAGCGCCACGCACCACTACTCCAACCAGCTATACGCGCCGCTCAATCGCAACCTGCTCGGCTCCATGATGCCGCACATCAATCTGGGCCTGCGCGGCCCGCCCGCTGGCCTGCACGGTCTGGCTGGCATGTCGCACTACCACGCGGCGGCTGCCAATGCGCAGCGCCAGAGCCCCATGGGGCTCAATCTGGGCATGGCCGGCATGCCCACATTGCCGGGCCACGGACCCGCCAATCTGCAGCATCACTTGCAGCAGGCGGCCATGGGTCTGGCTGCTCATCCAGGGGCTGGGCTCACCCATCCAGGCTTCTCGGCAGCCGCGGCGCTCGGCCTGGGCCCGCATCCACACAGCCTCAATCTGAACCATCCGCACCTCTCGCCGCATCATGCGGTGCACCAGCTGCCGCCGCACTCTGTCGCCAGCTCGTCGGCTGGGCCCAGTCCCGGGGTGGTGGCCAGCAGTGCGGTAGCCACGTCGTCGTCGCCGCACAGCAGCCTTAACCTGACGGTGGCCACCAGCAGCATGGCTCAGACCACGTCCACGCCCAGCTCGCACATTCCGACCATGAGCCACTACTACCACCATGGACACCTGGCCGCCATGCACGCAGCAGCGGCTGCCAGCGGCCTCACTCCTGTCGCCGCCCATCAGCAGCCGCTCAGTGGCGCCGCGCACCCGACGTCGCCGAAGATTACGCCACCCCTAGGCTCGGCCCCCAATGGAGGCTCGCGCGCCGCCAGCAGCCCCCACGCCATGCGACACCACATTGCCGCCGTTGTCGCAGCCGCTGCCCAGCAGCAGTCGCAGCAGCTCATGGAGAAGAGCGGAGGCGCGGCACCGACGCCGCTCACGCACGAGCCGACGACGCTAGACCTGACCGGCTCCAATTCGAATTCGAGCAACCAGGCCCAGTCGAGCGCCAGCAATAGCACATCCGCTGCGCATGAGCTGAACGGCATCGAGTCCAACGGGCCCACGGACGGCAAGGAGCCCACTTCACTGACGGTCGGCAAGGAGGATCCACTACAGAGCGCCACGCCCCCGGTGGCACTGGAGAAGAAGCCGGCAACGCCGAATGCCAGCGCCAATCAGGAGAAAACGCTGCTGCCGGACAGCTCGCCGGAGAACTCGTCCCGTCGCAGCGCGAGTCCACCTAACGCGGACAACAACAGCAGCAGCAACGCCAACACCAACGCCACCAACAACAACTCGAGCGGCGCAACAGCCACTGGAGCGGCGACTGGCGGCTCACAAGGTAATAGCAGTACGGAGATCACTCCTAAGATTGTAGCGGCCAGCACGCCGCCTGCCCCGAAGCAGGAGCAATCAGAGCAGGTTGAAGCGACGCCAACGCCGCCGGTGCCGCAGCGAACAAAGCTGTCGCCGGACGATGCGGCAGCGGCGTCATGTGGCAGCGCAGTCACCTCCACCACCAGTGGCAGCAACTCGCCGCCGGTGGTCAGCAGCAGCACAAATATTGCGGCAGCAGCAGCGACGGCAGCAACAGCCACGCCTGCGGCTGACGAGGTGTCGACGAGTGCCACGCCCATAGCCGAAACATCGAGATGATCCATCGCTTAAATTAGAGAGAGACAGAGAGACCCAATAATGGGAACGTAGTTAGTAGTTCGTGAGATCGAAACTAGTTAACATCATCTACCTTCAACATAGCCGTTAATCCAAATGTTTATTTATAAACGAGAGTATACAATAATTTGTAACGTATTGCATCATCATCCTCATCGCCTAGGGTTGATCACAGTTGATCGTGTTCAATATTAAATGCATACTACTATTAACATTACGATTACACTTATTTTTATCTAATATGATTTCTTTTTATTTAATTGTCAAATGTTTGCTCTAGAATTGCCCAAATAAATCATTTTGTTTATAAATTTATGGCACTTTTTATTTCAATCTATTATCGAATTTATATTATTTATTATGAGTTGTTGCAGATGCGTAATCAAATTATGAAAAGTACATGAAATATATATTTTTACGAATAATACTTTTCCTGAGCGTATGTATAACCATTTATAAGAATCCCCATATCATAATTTTATATTATAATATATATATTTGTTTGCTTATTCTAGAGGACAACAAAAGTTCGGTGCAGTCACTCGGTCGCAGCGCTACTGCTGAGGAGGCAACAGCCTTATGACATCAGCTCTTTAGCAACTCGAACAACTAACTAATGAAAAACTTTGGCGATATTGGGATGTATCTCCTGTCGGAACGGGCGCTGCACCAGCAGCGCAAGCGAATGCTCGATGAGTTTCTAAAGCTTTAGGGTTTACGCTGGACAATTGGCTGTATCGCCGCCATATAAACGTACATTAATATGCATACCTACTAGTGTGTAAAACCCTCTTAGCGGATATCACATATTTGTTTGTTCTCTCGGTGTTACAATCTAATGTTAATCCAAAGTTAGCCACAATTCCACAAACTCGATGTATTTGAATGTGTGAATTCGTGTCAAGATCAACTACAATTGCATGAAATGTAAAGTTAATACTGTATAAATATAAATATATATAAATATAAATATTGTGAGATACTCAATTTAATAATTATATGATTAATTACATTACATACAATACTTTGTCTAATTCAAAGAACTCTGAATGTATGGAAACTCACACTCTAGAACACAATCCTTGCGATTTAATGATAGTTGTACAATTTTAGATTAAAAAGCTCGTAAGAAATTTATATATATACAGAACAAAATAGAAACAAGAACTTTCAAACTGAATAGTTATATTTTATTCTTAAATTGCTAATAATTGTGATTTTGGAGAGTACGAAAAAAACGTAAAGAACAAAAAATTATAAAAATGTGTGTATTATGTAAACTGAACACAAATACAAGGTGGATAAAACGGAACTGAAATTTAGGTAAAAACAACAAAAGAAAAAAAAAAAACAAAAAGAAATTTATAACAAATCAAAATGTGTAATCTGGAACGGATTAGCAAATATGCGAAAAGCTTAAATTATTTTTCGAAATTCTCGAATTTTTGTACCATATTATGTGAGCAACTTTTTGGCCCTTATAAGCGGAGTTTCTATTTTCAGTTTTTATACAAGCAAATTTTATAATAATATAATTGAAACAGATGCAGACTAACCAAGTAATTACTTAGCAAATATGCAGAGCTAAGCAAAACCCTTAAGATACCCAGCCACACCACATTCATTATTATGTACCAAAAATATCATTGCCATTATATTTCATTATTATATATACCCGATTGATGCATACATATTAAGTAGCAAATATCTGATATCCAAACCAAATTCAGACATAACTATATTTAATTTATTCTAAGTATCAGTTTTAGTTTATGTTTGAGATTGCCTAAAAATCATTTATTTTTTTAAGCATACAAATCTCGAGCAATCTGTGATATTATAAAAAGAAAAGAAATGGAAAACAAAAAGAAAAAGAAAACTCGACAAATTATAGCGTACGAAGCATCGAGCTAATATCTATAAATTGAATATAACTCATTATCGTCGCATTGATCGCAAGACTCTTTCCGAATATATTTCCATGCCCATCCAGACTATGCAAATCCCATATTTTTTCTCTTATTGATACAATCTTATCAAAGGCATAAAAACAAAAATAAATAATAAAAAAAAACTTACACAAATGTGGGTATGAATATATCAGTTAAACTGAAAATGAATATATTTTTATTAAGTACACTAGCTTACAAGACTTTCGATCTATCTTGATACGAAAATTTCTCGGTTCACTTCGAATAAATCTTTTCAGTTCTCATATCAGCCAAACAAGTTTTTTTAAAGAAACGATTGTCAGAAACTTAAGATTGGAATATTTGATCGAGGCTTGTAAGCTAGCGAATAATATCAAAATAGTTCTTGGATAATGGATAATACAATACGGATAATGAATTGGTGCGCATAAAATATATGTAAACTTAATCCACAAAATGCGAAAGCAATTGAAATATAAATAATGCATAATAGTTTCAAATACAAACCTAAACAAAATACATAAATTAAACGTATTTCTCCCTCAATCTTCGTTGTGTGTGTAAAACAGAATACCGAAAAAAAAAAATAAAAAATACAAAAAAAAAAAAGAAACAAAACAAAACGTGTAAAACATAATTTTTAAGCTAACCAAGCAACAAATCCAAATAGAGATCATTGAGCAGCATATTTTGAGCAACAAATGCCGTTAACCGTAAACGTCGATGCCATGATTATAGCATGCATGATTATATGCATCCACCAACAACCAACACATCCAGTAACTACAAATGAAGTCGTGTGACACATACAACAAATTATAACAAACAATCTTGTGCAACTTTACTTAAGGCATTTATGATTTTATTGAATAAACTGTACGTAAGAGATTAAACTGAAGTGGTTTTAATTGATCAATAATTTGAAAAATATGTAGTAACCTTGAATTTGTCTCTTCTATTTTCAAAGTGATTAAAATTCCAGAAATCACAATTGTAATG
This sequence comes from Drosophila arizonae, assembly GCF_054131065.1. Lineage (NCBI taxonomy): Eukaryota > Metazoa > Arthropoda > Insecta > Diptera > Drosophilidae > Drosophila > Drosophila arizonae. The sequence goes on along the minus strand of NC_142925.1, from coordinate 20,006,167 downwards.
ACTCCATTATGATAAAAAAGAAACGGATTTGGTTAATTGGGGAAACAAAATAATGTTTTTTATAACAAGTTTTAAAATAGAAAAATTATATAAAATAATTTTTTATCACAAAAATTATTTTTATTTTGAGTGTATATATTTAGTGGAATATATACATAACTTATACCAGCATCAACCAATCTGGGAATCATAAATATCTTCCGCAGAAAAGTTTGGTCAATCTACCGTACTTATATTTAAATGACTTATTAAAACATATTTATTACAGTATCTCACATATTCAACAATGGCTACTCAAATACCTCTCTCAACTATATTCGGGGACAATTCGCAAGGCATCTGACTTCTTAACATATTTTAGTAATCGCAGTATTGTCGAAGGCGTAACGCCTTGAATACGGCTAGCTGCGGCAATAGTTTGGGGCTGTATGAGCGTCAGTTTTTGGCGCTCCTCATTCGAGAGACTCAAAGATTTGGAGAAGTAGTCGATGTCGCTAGGTATACACAAGCGCTCCTCTCGTCTAACATCTTCTACGTCGCGCTGTTGCTCATCCACAAAGAACGAGTAGAGCGCCTCAATCTTCAGTCTGGTGGCCAACTCGTCGTCTGCACGCAACCAGCTTAATTCAGTCGGACATAGTTCGATGAGTTGTTTGACTGAAATATTTTCCGCCGGCACGGAAAGCATATCGAAGGCAGATTTCTGTATGGAAGCCTTAGATTGAGGCAGGCCTAAGGCTTGGCGCCAGTAATTACTGTGCTTCTGCAAGCTCCTAAGTGCCTCAATGCCGCGTTTAAGCCTATGCTCTGTCTGCTGGAAGTGCTCGTAGCGCTGCTCACTGACCAGCCCGAATTCGTGGCCTTTCCGAGTGAGACGCATGTCGGCGTTATCTGGTCGCAGAGATAGTCGGAATTCAGCTCGACTAGTGAACATGCGGTACGGCTCGTTGGTGCCCAGCGAGGTGAGGTCGTCAATTAATACGCCAATGTAGCCTTCAGTACGGCTAATATTTAATTGCCGGCCATCTTGATGAACAGTCCTGCCCGCCGCATTCGCACCAGCTATAATGCCCTGGGCGGCAGCCTCTTCATATCCTGTAGTTCCATTCAACTGGCCGGCGAAGAAGAGGCCAGTCACACGCTTCGTTTCCAGCGTAGGATATAGTTCACGGGGATCTATGAAGTCGTACTCCACACCATAGCCCGGCTGCACCACCTCAGCTTTCTCTAGACCCTTAATTGCACGCACCAGTTCGATTTGCTGGGGGTGCGGCAAAGTACATGATATACCCTGTGGATAAATCAATGGGCTATTGAATCCCTCTGGCTCTAGCCAAACTTGATGGACCCTAGCACCAAATCGCAAGACCTTCGATTCAATCGAAGGGCAGTAGCGTGGCCCCGTTATTTCCTCTGTGACGTGCCGATTGACGTGCAAATTCTCGCGTACAATCTCATTGACACGTGGCGTCGTATAGGTCAGATAACAGTGCATCTGCTCCTTGGCGGGTAGCCAAACATCGCGATTCATAAACGAGAACGGCATGGGTGGATCGTCGGCCTCGTGTCTCTCTAACTGCGAAAAGTCAACGCTACTCTTGGCTATCCTTGGCGGTGTTCCAGTCTTTAACCGTCCCATTCGAAAGCCCAGTCTGTTGAGAGCTTCGCCGAGTGCCTTGGCAGGCTGATCCCCAATACGTCCCGCAGGTCTCACTTCCAATCCGATGTTGATGTGTGCGCGCAGGAAGGTGCCCGTTGTGAGCACCACTGAATGGCTACGCACCAGCTCTCCATTCTCCAACAGCACACCATTGCAACGAGTGCCATTGCTAGTGTTTTCATCTGCATCGATTTGAAGATTATCTACGGATGCGGCACGGATCTGCAGATTAGGCATGTTAAACAGTTCCTGCTGAACAGCTCGCTTGTATAGCTGGCGGTCAATTTGGGCCCTCGGTCCCCACACAGCGGGTCCGCGGCGCTTATTCAACACCTTATAGTGCACACCTGAGCGATCACAGCAACGGGCACAGACGCCGTCCAGTGCGTCAATTTCACGCATTAGATGTCCCTTGCCGATGCCTCCAAAGGACGGATTACACGACATCTCGCCAATTGTATCCAGTTTGTGGGTAAGCAACAATGTGCGGGCGCCCATGCGTGCTGCAGCTGCACACGCCTCTGTGCCGGCATGACCTCCTCCGATGACAACTACATCATAAATATCTCCATGGGGCTGTGTAGAGTATAGCCGGCTCCTAGCCAACGCTCGACCCACATAATAACGCACTTGCTGCATTATAAACTTCAACAGCACACTAGAGCTGGGAAACCATCGATGCAACCATCGATTATATCGATGGACTTTAATTTTTATGATATATCGATTGACTTTTGTCGATATCGATATATCGCCGCTTTGAGTAACATATCAAACATGTGAAATTTTCTTTTGAAACAAAATAAAATTTATTGTTTGCGTACTTGATCTATTTTTTGGAAATTTAATAAATAGTTGACAAGCATAGTATATGGACATTGTTAAACATTGGTAGTTTTTCTTCAACATGGACAAGTTTGTCGTTTCAAGTAAGTATTTTATACCCTGTGGAGGGGCACTTTACGTTAAAAAAAAGTGCTATTTTCTAGCCTCAACGTATTTTTCACATTTTAGATAAAACCTGCAATGCCTCCACTACAATTTCATCTTCAAATGCATTGACTGAATCCAATGAGCCTAGCACGAAACGAAAAAAAAAAAACATCAGAAGTTTGGTTACATTTTGAGAAACTGATGAACATGCTTGTCAAATGCCGTCATTGCGGAAAAGAGTACCGCCCGAGCGGCAACACTTCCAATATGATGGAATACTTAAGACGTGTACATCCCTGCATGGTAAGAGACCACGTTGAAACAACTGCTCCAAAATTGGATCAATGCGCCCCCAGCTCGGCGAAAAAAGCATGTCTTGCTAATTCACTGGCTGAAATGATTGCGCTTGATATATATATTTAAGTTATCTTTAAAATCGTTATGTTGAATTTGTGTTATGTTTTGGAACTGAAAATTCAATGAATTGAACCTTTATATTTTCTCTATATTTGTCTATATTCTTTATTCTTATTCTGTAAATATGTACAAGGAAAAGTATGAAAGTACAAGAGCATTACTTACATTTATTTCTATTATGAAAAGTACGACTTATATACAAAAAAAATGTTTAAAATTTGAAAGGAAAAAATGTTCGATGGAACCATCGATATAATCGATTATTTTTTCCATCGATGGAAAAACCATCGATGGAGCCGTCCATCGATGGTTTCCCAACTCTACAGCACACTCTTGCTGGATATTTGAATGAGCTGCTTGTGTAATCTATAAGAACTAGTTCCTTTAGTTGAATCGATAACAGTTCATTTGGGCTTTCATTGCTCAATAGGCCGCGAGAATAATATTAAAAAACTTTCATTTGAAATTTTTAAAATATTTGTTTGTGTAATATAATTATATACATATTGTATATTGCATTAACATTGTTAGCTGTTCGTAATTATTACTTTTGAACCGACTTGTTATTTGCAAATCGACTATCGATTAATACAGCTATCGCATCTAGTTTTATACTCGATGCCCGGAATAGGTTGTCAACACATGATTTATTAGTCAGTATTTTGAATTTTGTGTGGCAATGTGGATAATTTATGCTTTTCTGGTGCATATATTGCTACTGGGCTCTATATTCGTTATATATTTTCGGTCCCCTGTCATAAAGGGACTGGAACCACAGCCTAGGCTGAAAGGCGAGCCGCCTGCCGACCGCCTGGTGCTAATAGTCACTGATGGACTGCGGGCAGAATCATTCTTTGCAAATAATTGCAATCAAGTGCCACATCTGCGTGAGATATTTGTCAAGGAGGGGATAGTTGGCATTTCGCGCACTCGCGTCCCAACGGAGTCACGCCCCGGACATATTGCGCTTATCGCCGGTCTGTACGAGGACCCATCGGCAGTAACGCGGGGCTGGAAGGAAAACCCCATCGAATTCGATACGTTGTTTAACCGAAGTGATCAAACATATGCTTGGGGCGCTCATGATGTTCTGCATATATTTGAAAAGCTTGCTGATAGCGGCCGACCAATGCACTTTGATTCCTACAATCATGATCTAGATTTCTCAGGCGAAAAGAAGACCTATAAGCAGGACGAGTGGGTGTTTGAAAGGGTGCGCTTGCTGTTGAATCGCAAACGAGAAGAGTTAAGAAAGGCTAAGCGGGTAGTATTCTTTCTGCATTTGCTGGGTCTAGATACAGCCGGACATGTACATAAACCAGGTACACGTCTTTTCCTCGAAAACCTCAACTACACAGAGCACGAAATATGGAAAATTTATAAGGAATTCGAAGCGACTTTTCCAGATCAACGAACAGCTTATTTGCTGACATCAGATCATGGCATGACAAATTCAGGTAAACATTCAATTGAATTGCTCCATCGGCTTTCAGTATAAATGGCTTTCCTATTCCTTTGTAGGGTCTCACGGTGCTGGAGATCAGTATGAAACAGATACGCCCTTTATGCTCTGGGGAGCTGGCGTCGCCAGCAGCGTTTATGCAGGTATCACATTTGAGGCAAATGATGAGGGCCTGACATTGCCATTGCGCGAAGTGGAACAGGCGCAGCTAACCCCATTAATGTCGGCTTTAATTGGACTCCCACCACCAATGAACAATTTTGGTAGATTGCCGTTTGGCTTTTTGGGCACGGAGGCTAAGTATGAAGCCATGGCAGCGCAGACTAATGCATTGCAGCTTCTGGCCCAATATGTTCGTTTGCAGAAGCAGCACATGCGCGGCCTGTTTGCCCCAATTTTGAATAGTTTCCACCAGTTAACTTCGGAGCTAATCGCCGAATATGTGGGCTATATTAGTACATCGTTTAAGTTGAACCAATTTGATGAATCGCTGGCAAACAGTGCTGTCGTAATGCAGTTGGCCCTAGAAGGAATCGATTACTATCAAGGATATTATTGCAACGCTATGCTACTATCTACAACGGCCACATTTTTGGGTTGGATGTTTTATTTATATCGATTGCTAACTCAAGATGCTGAACCCCAAAAAATGGGTTCACATAAGAATGATCATGCATCCAAGATCACCGTTTGTCTATGGATTGCAGTTGCACTGCTGATTGGCTTCGTTGTGGTTCAACGTGTTCCGCTCTCCGTGAGCTTTTATTTGCTGCTGCCGCTACCCGTCTGGATATTCGCACTGCGGCAAGTTCCAAATAGCAATGAGGACCTCATCAATGTTCCGGTTTACAACCAACCGGCAGTTGAGACTCAAACCAAGGCCTCCATAATGCAGTTGCTACTTCTAATCGGCTGCGCTGAGCTGCTGGTCTTTACCTTTTTCGAGCGTCGCCTGATTTCGCTTTGCTTTGTTGCTTTTGCTCTTTATAGCAACTGGAATACATTTAAGACGAAACGATCGTTCTACCTATGGCTGATGTTAGTCGCTGCACTGGCGTGCTTCCCACTGGTGCCACCGTCTGTGGGATACCAAAATTGTTCCCTGTTGCTGGCTGGCATTCTACTCTTACTGTTTCGCCAATTTTTAAGCAAAGCGAAAGATAACTTCAAATGGCACAGCAGGTGGTGCAATACAGCTATATTGGTAAACACCGCTGTGTGCGTGAATCTGCATAGCCAGCAGATAGCTGCGCCGCTGCCATTGAAAATCCTCAGTTGGCTCTATCTGGCGTATGCATTTGTCTCCATTCACCTCAGCAAGGAGACCGCTTTGGAGGTGCGACTGCAACACATTTGCTACAATCTGGGAACACTGTACACAACGATGTGCACGTCGTATGAATCTTTATTCGTTCAGCTGCTGGCCATCGAATTAACAACGTCACTTGCAGAGCAGCGTGCTCAGGCCGAACCACTGCAGCATCAGCAAAAGAGTCTGCAGTCATCTCTACGCATAGCCTTTACGTTAATACTGTACACATTCTTCTCGCTCTTCGGCAGCGGAAATATCGCATCAATCAGTTCATTTGACCCGAACATCGCTCGCTGCTTTCTTAGCCACTTTGCACCGTTTGTCATCATGTCGCTGGTGCTGCTCAAGCTCCTCCTGCCAATTGTAACCAATATATCTATTGTTTACACATACAGCGAGTATGCGCGGCTGCACGAACGGCAAATCTTCATCTGTCTGTTGCTCATCTGCGATATCATGGGCTTGAATTTCCTGTTTTTGGTGCGTAATACCGGCTCCTGGATGGAAATAGGCTCTTCCATATCGCATTTCGTAATCATGGAGGTCACTACGCTAGTTCTGATGCTTTTGGCTTACGTGTCCAAGTTCCTGCTTCAACTGACGAACAGCGATCGTGTTTTGTCCAAACTGAACTAAATCCGAGCCGAAGTTAATATTTAAATTGCTGCCGAACTCTTTTAGTGTAAAAATTTCAATATTAAACTCGAACTTTGACCACATTGTTGATTATTTTATAATAGCTACTGGAAACCAAAGGTATTGTTAAGGCTAGTTTGTGCTGTCTACATTTTACAATCAGCATGAAGTGCATTTAATCCAATGTTACCTTATCCTTATTTTGACAAGTATCACTAAATTGTTTAATCATTGTCATTCCATTGTAATTTAGTTAAGATAAAGCATATTTAATAGGAGTAGTTGTTACATGGAAATATATAAAAACCTGTTTTACTTATGGTAAACAAAACTGTCTAGAAACTCTCCATTTCAGCTTTGCGTTTGCGCTTCTTGAGTTTCTGTTTCATGTCAGGTGCCTTGCCGCGCACCACAGCTGTCTTGAGGCGCTTGGCCGCCTTCTTTCGCTCCTGCATTCCGGCCTTGCGCTTGGCGGCTCGCGCTGGGTCATGAATCTTCTCCTGAGCCACAGCTTTGCGGCGCTCGGCACGACGCACCATCAGCTTGTTCTGCACAAGATTGCGCAGTTTGTCGTATGTCTCGGCTCCTATGCGTTTGCGTAATCGGCTGCCCACTCGCAACGACAACTGGCGCAGTTCTGGATCTACGTTTTGATCCTCTTCAGACATTTCGCGTACAAGTCCCTGCATCAAGGCCGGGGCCAAACGCGTCACTGCATCAACACTGAGCAACGTCGACAAGCCCTCGATGAGAGAGAATAGAGCCGTTCGCTAAAGATAGATTCAAGAATTAGCAAAGGCAGGAGATTTCTTGGTGCTCTCACTTACAATGCTGGTGTCGTGTGGTGCCTTGGATACCTCCTTGTTGATTAGGAAGCGTATATTGCGTACCAGCCAATTTAGATTAATTTTCCCAGCTGGTACTTGCTCCTTTTTCGCAACATCTTCCTCCTGTTTGATGCTGAAAGGCACATCCCTGAGCATGTGTGCAACAAAAAGCAGAATCTTGACCAGCTCGTCAATCATTTCCTGCGCTGTCTCGCCCGGAGTCACCTGGGCGCACAGGTCTAGCACCAAGCTTTTGAGATCTTGCGCTGGCTGTCCGTATATAAATTCCAGCACCTTGGTATCCTCTGCGTTTTCACATTTAATACCCAACAGCCGCTGGCCCACATACGCGTAATCGTAGTGCGATAAAATCTGCGTTAGCAGCTTTGCAGCATTGCACCGTATCCAATTGTGCTCGTGGCCGAGAAGCCTCTGACTGGCATACGCTAACTCATCCACTGTTGGTGCCAGTTCTTGGTCGCTCATCAAGGTCTCGCCACAATGCTCGAATATCTTTAGCAGGCAATACTGCAGCTGTATTACCTGATGGTCGACATTGCGTTGTTGCTGCTCCAACAGCGTCTCCGGGTCTTCATTGAGCGAAATCTCTTCATCAGACGCTCCGCTCGATTGCTGAAAAGAAGACAGCAAACGTTTTGCATTAAATTGTTAAGTTGTTTACATTAAGATTTAGTTACCTTTCGTCGTCTTTTATGCCGCTGCTTAGGCTCACTCACAGGGAGTGTCTGACGTCCAGGAGCACGTACGAATTTTCCAGCTGCATCTGCATCACCCAGAGTTAGCACGGCGACCAGCGTGGGCAACACGACGGATAATCGCTCGGCGAAGCCTGCGCGCTCTGCTTGCACAAAGCGGGACAGCAGTGCAGCAGCCAGCTCACGCACACCTGGCTTCTGACTGGACTGCGGCGAGGTGAAGAATAGCATGGTTAGGTCCAGCAACGGCTGTCGCTGCAGTTTGGTAAGTCGCCCGACTAACGCCTCCAGAGCGGCGGCCACAGCGCGACGGCACCCTGTGTCCTCGTCATTAACCAAACGCGTGCCCAGAGAGAGGTACAGAAATTCGGAGTGCTTGGCCAGCAACTGCAATGGGAACTTGTTGATGATGGCGTGCATAAATTGAATGGCCGACAGCCGTCCACCAGACTGAGAGTAGGCCAGCTGCACGGACATAAACTTGAGTAGCTGATCGACGCGCTTCTGTAACGGGTACTCCATGATGTATATAAGGAGAATCGTTCGCGACTCGTCGCGCACATGATCTGAATGGGAGATAATGGACAAGTCGGCCAGACGTTTCATCAGATCGTGCAGGGAGCGCGAGTCCACCTTGCGTCCCACCAGCGCCTTCAGCAGTGTGAAGCACATCGTTTGGCTACTGCACTCGCCCTCCTGAAGTTCCTGCTCTACGTGCAACAACAACTGCTCTATCTGATCGTCGGTCAGGGCATAGTCTTGGCATTTCCGTAACAGCGCCACAACCGCCTTAAAGCTGGCGCGCACCAGCTGTGCGTTTTCTTCCTGCCGAGTGGCTCCGAATGTGGAGAAGTTTTTCAGGATCTCAAACATGCGACCCACTACCGGGAACAGTTGTTCGGTGCTCAGTTCCGATAGCTGATACTCGCCCATCCAGATCGCTGTGTAGCACTTAAGTGCATAAGTTGTGGTCCTGGCGTGATTGCTGCTCAAGGCGTCCTGCAGCAGAGGCAGCAACGGATGCAGGAAAGGCTGATAATCCAGTTCCGCAATCTTTTTACGTTTCAGCACGAAATGAAGCAGCTCCAGTCCGAATTCGATCAGTATGTGTGCGTTGGCTTGGGCGTTGGACTTGACCTGCTTGTTGCCAGCTGCAACGCTACGGCGTCCAGGCGCTGGCTGCAGCAGCAGGCAGTCAGGCCGGGCCCGACGCATCAGCGCCTGTTGCTTTTCGGTAAGCTGCCTCTTCTGTGTGCCCGGCAGCAAGTCTGTGATACTCTCCGACATGGTGCCGTAAATGAAAATCAACAGACTCTCTCGGGCTATGTGTGTGTTCTCCACGAGACCAGCTACAATCTTGGCAAAGCACTCCTGTATCTTTTGCGTTACCTTACGCGAGTGGGAGCGGGCCAGGTGCTCCTTGAAGGGCATCAACAGGTCCAGCAGACAATTGTCGCGAATGTAACGCGCCGCAATATTCAGAGTCAAATAGCTCTTGGCGCTGGGCTTTGCTTCAGGCGTATGCGCAACGATTTTGTCCACCTCCTTCTCGGCATTGACATCGCCAAAGATGTCGTTAAGCGCTACCTCGAGCAGGTTTTGCAGGCAATGCTCGATGTGCGCCGGCTGCAGTTGGTCACGCAGTGCGTCCAGCACTCCGTGCAGCGTCACTGACAGCACGTGCACTTGGAAGCCACGCGTGAGCAACGATTGCAGCTGCTCCAGCAGCAGACCCAGGCAACTGCCGCCCAGGGTGAGCATGATCTTCTTCAGGATGTCTCGAGTGAGCATGCGAACTGACTTTAGAGGTGATCGCAGGAATGTGCACACCTTCATGAAAATGCCTGGCAACAGAAAGAACAGACAGCTCAAAGTCTATACACAAATATTAGCATCTATATTATAGGACATACCTGGCAAACTGTTATCCAATAGCTCCTGTGGCAGCTTCTGCAATAGCTTGACCATGGCCAAGGCAATGGGCACACGCTGTATTTCCTCCTCCTCCCGCTCATAGCTCAGACGGCGGCGGTTAACTTTGTGCTTGGAGTCATAATTGGTCTTTTCGGTAATGGCTCGATTGAGTGTGGGCAGCAGGACACTGGTGATGGTGCTCATGACGCGCTTGGCCGCATTGGGTGCCAATGGCTGGGAGAGCTTTCGTTCCTTGACTGGCTGCTCTTCCTCCAGCTTGTCCTCATCTTTGTCCCCATCAAAATCAATATCTGCGCTATCATCGGGAAGCTCTTCTTTAACCGATTTTTCCTCCGATTCTTCTTCGTTTGTTTGCTCAGTAGTTTCAACTGGTGTTTCGGCAAGTTTTTGTTTGAGTTGGGCCAGAAGGGACGCGTCTGTATTTGCATGGGTTAGATCGAAATGGAAGGCGTCGAGAATGCGCACCACCAAGCGAACGCATTGCTTCTGCTGGCCATGGGCCAGTCGCAGACGCTGCAGATAATGACGCAGGACGGCGTGGTATTGCTGCCAGGGAAGCTGCTCACACATGACGCCCACCGCCTCTATAGCCGCGTCCACCAGGGTGTGCTTGCCCGCATGCTTCTCACTTAACAAATATCGTGTGGCCAGCGGCAGTAAGAACTGGGTTAGCGTGCGGGCGCAGGGCGGAGTCTCTCGCCAACTGGCACCTCCAGCGATGTTCACCAGACGCTGCAAGCCACGTCCATGACGCTGTGTCTGCAAATGAAGCATATTCTCAAAGAAGTCCACCTCTGCGTCATGGGAGTCGGCCAATGGGGCAAGATCGCGCAGCACTTCATGTGCATTTGAGCATTGGCGTGCCAGTTCTCCAAGCAGACCAATGGCTTCGTTTCGTGAGTGCTCATGGCGTTCGTCGCGCAGACAGCGCTGTAGCAACGGCAGCAGACACTCATCTAGCCAGAAGCGCAGCTCGTCCTTGCTGGACAACTGCTTCAGCTGGTTGGTGAGCTGCGGGAGCAACATCTTTAGCAGCTCGCCAATGTTGACGCGCATGCCCAAGTCCGAGTCGTGGCGCAGCATGTAGAAACAGTTGTAGGTCACCAAGAGGCCCAGTTCTAGGTCAATGGGCCTCTGATTATCCTTCTGCTCTAGCAGCTGCTTCAGTTCGGTTAGTGCCTGTAGACGCTTGTCATAATCGGGCTGCTCCAGCCAGCGCTTATCCCAGGCATTCAGCTGTAGTACAAAGCGTGCCCATTCCCGCACCTTTGTCGCAGCAGCGGAGAGCTCGGGCTGCTTTTTGGCCTCGTTGACTAGGTGTTTGGCCATGTTTGCAAGCATTTCGCAGAGTAGTTTACGTGCCGGCAGGTCATGCACCTGCTCGAAGAGTGGCGCCAGCTGACGCACATAGTTGTCGGGAGCGGGCACGCGCTTGCTCAGATTCGACAGCGTGGTTATCAGCTGAAAAACAGTTTCGGCACTCGCACCCGCTGCCTGCTTGGTGAAAATGGGTAGCAGCAACTGTAGCAACATCTCACACGTTTCCGGCTGGTGCACGTGCACCGTCAAGAGGCTCAAGATGTTGAGCTCTCGTTTGTCCAGTGTCTGCTTGCCGGCTCGTTTCTGGCGCCAATTGGCCTGCATGAGCTGCAGCACGTCTGGTATGTACGGCTGCAGAATCGCCAAGGCTTGCGGGCCATATTCTTCCGTGCTGGCGCTCTCCAGCAGTTGCTCGACCAGCTGCAGAAGTGATCGTCGCACTATGGGCTTGGATTTGTCGTTCAGGAGCAGAGCAATCAGATAGTGCATAATGGGTGGCGACTGGGGCGACGAACTCTGCTGCAACAAGTTCTGATACGCGGGCTCTCCACCCCACAGCAGCAGCAGCTTGAGCAGAGGTGTGGGCGTGTGTATAGAGTCTTGGGGCAGACGGCTTAGGCCTGGCCAGACAAAGACTTCGCAAACAGCCTGCAGCTGTTCCTTAGCCCACAATTCTGACATATCCAACAGTTGTCCAAAGTAGTTAACCAGCGTTTGCAGAGCTGCGTGTCGCACGTTCTTGTATGCTGCCATCAGTTTGACAGCTTCGACGCCGTTGCCCTCGATCACCTGCTGCGAGACACTGCCCACCAAGAGCAGCAGCTTCAGCACGTACAGTTGGAAGGCAGCGCTCAAGCGGCCCGCGAACTCCTTCCTTATGAGCTCCAGCAGATTGACAATTCTTTGAAGTTGACGTGCAGAAATTACAGCCGTGGGTTCAAAATGTGATTTTACGTATCCTGCCAGCAGATCGATGGGCTGGCTAGTATACGCCTCGAAGCGTCCAAATGCCATCTTTAAAAAGTTGAATATCTCCTCCTCCTCCAGCTGGCCCAGAAAGCGCAGAATCAGCGTCTTGCGCTGCTGTCCACTAAGCTGGCGCTGGCCGCCCTTGATGAGGTGGCCGTAGAGCACTCGTAGTATGTAAGGAATCAACTCGCTACGCTGTTGCGTAGTCAAACTAGTTAAATCCAAGCCAGTTAGCGTTGTCTTGAACTTGCCATCGTCGATGAGCCCCGCCAACTGTTGTTTCTGCTGCACTAGGGCAGCGGGCTGCTTGTATGCGGCCAGGCAATCCAACGCCAGCTGCTGCAGAAGCCCGTTGGGACCAGCGAGCAGCTCCAGATAAAACTCACGCATCTCTGCTTCCCGGTGAAGTGCCTTTGGGTTCGGTTGCGATACGAAACAAGCGAGTTTAAGCTGCAGCGTCTGAAGAATGAATTTAGCATGAGCATTGCGTGTCTTCTTCTTATGGCGATCAGTTGAGCTTCGTGTCATACTCGTCGTCGGAGTCTTCTCAGAATTTTCATTTTCGCCATCGTCAACTTCAATGTCATCAACTGAAATAGCCGAATGATAAGAGCATAAGTTGAAATTATTAGAGAATATGTTGGAATACTTACCGCTTGACTCATTCAAATTCCACGTGTGTTCGGTGCGCTCCAGCTGTGCGCGATATTCGCGCTCCACGAACTGCAAGAATAGACGCACTAGGTCCGCATTTTTCACCTCGGCAATATGGCCTAACTTGGGAATACATTGCCATAGCAGTTGACGGTAGTTTAGAGCTTGCTGCAGCGTGAGCTGTAGCTGCGCCCCATCCAGCGGCAACAGCGAAGAGAGGGCATGGGAGCTGTAGCTTGGCTGTGGTGGCTGCTCCAAGGCGGTTGCCTCCACATTGTAGTTAATGCAGGCGACCGTCTCTAGAAGCTTTTCCTTAAACAAGTTCCAGAACTCCTCTGTGGTCATGACTTTGACATACTCTGCCAGTAGCTGCTGCACCGGTGCCCATATAAATTTGAAGTTGTTGTACAACAAGCCGAGCAGCAGACTGACAGCATGCTCCTTGTAATGCGGCAGCTGTTCGTATTGCTTAAACTGGGCTGCCGCCGGCTCCAGCTGTTGCAGCTGCAGCAGTAGTTCTCGGTAATTGTGAACCGTGGGCTCAATGCGACAAGCGGCTGCAAAATATCCATAGGGATTGAGCTTGCCTTGAATGTTACCCAGCAACTCCAAACAATGCGCCGCAATGCGACGACGCTGTGCCATCGGGTCACTTAGTAGCTTGGACACAACAGCTAAGCTATCTTCCGTTGCTTTGGGCGTCCAATCTCCCTTGGCCGTGTTTACTAAGATGAGCTGTAGACAGCCCAGTGCTCGCAAGTCGCCACCCACGCGTGGAAGCAAACTCTGCTGCAGCTGTGCGCGCAGCTCTTTGGGCAACTTGAACTTGAGCAGAGAGTGGGTCTGCAGTAACAGTAGCAGCAGCGTGCATTCGGCAGCATTTAGAGCCAGCTGATCTTCGATGGCTGACTTAAGGCTGGCTTCCAGTGGCTGCTTATTGAAGCCGCGCAAATGAGGCAGCAGCAATAGCAGCAGCAGTTGCCGTTCCTCGGTTACATCAATGCGCTGAATGTGCTGCTCCAAGTGCTGCTGAGTTGATTGTTGTTTCAGCTGCATGGGATAGACCGACCAACTCGTTAAGCTTGCAACGTCAACATGTAGCGGTCGCTTGTGCTGCACAATACGGGCCAAAAGTTCGAGGGCAGCAATATCCTTGTGCTCCTCATAGTGCGCTACAACATGTGGAAGCACCATGATCTCAAACAACTTATAATCCAGCATCTGCAGAATGAAGTCTGCGTACACTTCGCGTGACACTTTGCTGACGTTGAGCTGCTTTTGGAGTATGCGACTGGCATCCAGTTGGTCGAGCTGCACCTGTGGTGCCTGCAACAAGCTGCTAACCAAGGTACTCAGCTGCTGCAGCGGCTCTGCATTGGCCTTCATATGACGATCAAGCAGCTTTAATACTGTGGGCACCAAAAGCGACAGCTCTGCTACGTAGCGTCCGCCCTTATGTGTAATAAGGGGCAATATAAGTTCCAGTAGCTGCACCGTGGCTGACCCGCTAAGCTCCTCCTTGGATATGGCAGCACAGAGCTGTTGCCAGAGCACGACACTTTGATCGGCTCGCATAAAGTTGAGCAACAGCCCGAAGCAATGGCTCACAATGTCTGCGAGCAGCGACGTCTGGGCGTTGGTGTGGCTGCCGTCGGAGTTGACTAGCAAGTCCAGAACATGGGCTAAAAGATCTGCAGCACATGTGTGCAAGTGACCATTGACTCCACGCAGTATCTCGTATAGAAGACGCCCACAGCCATGCACGCTTTCCACCTGTTCCCTGAGTACCGTTTGCAGCACATAGGCAAGGAAACGTGGAAAGTCGCGAACATCTCGCGCAATGTAGGCAAAGCACTCAACGGCGAAGTTTGTCACGTGCTCTGCGTAGTGCTGTTCGTCCAACAGCGGCAAAATCGCATTGAAGACGACGCCAATATTACGTTTTAGATAAGACTTCAGTGTTTTGAACAAATGGGCCAGACAAATAAGCGTCCACTCCAGTTGCTCGGCATCCTGAGTGTTCAGGAGGCATATCAGTCGATCTAGCACGCGCTGAAAGTAAGCATAGAACTCTTCACGGAGATCGCGAGCCAACACGTAGAGCAGTTCCAGCAGTGGTTGTTGGGACAAATTTGTGGCCGTAGATAGGCGCTCTAGCAGCAGATCAATGACAAAGTCCTTCTGGTGCAGCAGCTGCGGCAGTGTGACTATCTTGCGGCACTGCTTGCTGAAGGAGTTGTACTCTTCGGTAAGATTCAGCACGTTCCATTTCTGCAGCGTTTGTTGGAAGTACGTCTCATTGTCGGCCTCCTCGAGCTGTTCGTATTTGTGGCCTATATGGTAGAGTGCCAAATGGCGCAAGTCGATCTCATTCACTCTATCGGTGAACGATTTGAACTGTAAGAAGATACGAAAATTGCTTCAAAATGTCAGAAAAAACCGAAAGCTACTTACGCGAAAAGTATTCGTGTCTTTTGATTTTTCTGTTATTGCGGCCATTTTCGTGTAAGATATTTATTAATTGCAAGCGAGCAAACTGTTCAAAGCACTCAGAGATATTTTTAAATTAAATTTGTTTTATGAGCGCAACACGTGCACGTCCACATTGTTTACAAAAAAATCTGCTAATGAAACTGTTCGCACCAATGTTATTTAGCATTAACAGTAGCATAACCAGCTGATTGAAAAGAACTCGGTATCGATACTTTATCAGCTGTTCCATGCAAATGCCTACTGCAACTTGGACCGGCCTTTAATTAAACAATCTGGTCACTCTAGTTCACAGCCAACTGTTTGCCGTTATTTATTTGCTCTGAGAAGGCAATTTGTGCAATTTATGTTTCCTGCTGATTATGAATATTTACTTCAGTTAATGATGAACATACTCATTCATTCTTATACATTCGTTTGCAATTGTTGGTAAACACATTTATGAATAAATCTTGTTATTTTTTACTTATGTATATAAAAACAAATATAAGGAAATCATCATTTATTGCACAATTAAGCTGATTCCTGGGATTGACGATAATTATGCACAGTGCCCCGTTCCACGAACCTCTGTACGTTCTCAATGCCTTGCTTGGAGTGATCAACTGTAGAGGAGTCATCTGCGAGTCCATATCCACCGCCGCCCGGTGTTTTCATAGCAAATGTATCCTAAGGAATATATAATTTATATTCTGTACCAGTTGAACTTCATACTACACTCACCCCAGCCTCAACATCGATGCAGGTTTTACCCGCAAGCGCGATCACGCGTCCATCATGTTTAATGATTAAGTTACGTCCACTCTTGCCCGGGCCACCACCAGCCAGGCCGTATGGTTGCAGCGTGCGACGTTCAGTCAGAACTGATAACGTGACCGGTTTACGGAAAAGTAAATCACGTTCAACTCCCTCGCCGCCAACATATTTTCCACGCCCACCCGAGCCGTCGGTACGCAGACAGAAGCGCTTCAGTATCATTGGATAGCGTAATTCCAATATTTCCGGATCAGTAATGCGGGTATTAGTCATATGCGTATGCACTCCACCAGCTCCATGCCAGCCTGGGCCAGCGCCAGCGCCGCCGGCGACGGTTTCGTAGTATCCCCATTGGTCGTCTCCAATTGTTATGTTATTCATGCAGCCCTGAGAAGCAGCACAAACACGGAAGGCTTTTAGCACGGTATCCACAATGCGCTGCGAGGTTTGCACATTTCCACCAACAACAGCAGCGCCTTCTGAAGGATCAAGAATGGAGTTTTTAGGTATGATCACTTGAATTGGCGCCAAACAGCCCTGATTGAGGGGTACATCATGACCCACCATACAGCGAAGACAGTATATGAGAGCTGACAACGTTATGGCTCGTGGAGCATTGCAATTACCCCAGACCTCTTCACCGGAGCCACTAAAATCACACAGAGCCGAACCGTTATCTGGATCAATGGTGACGCGCAACGAGATGGGGGAGCCGTCATCCATAAATTCTTGGGCCACTAGCACAGTGGAGCCTGTGCGCTCCAAGGTATCACGGCCAATCTGACGCAACATGTCGCGAACCGCCAACTCTGCGTTCTTTTGAATGTGATGCATATAGGCTTGCACGACATTGAGACTGTAGCTGCTAATGAGCTCCGATACCAGGTGGATGCCCTTGTGGTTGGCCGCAATCTGGGCCTTTAGATCCGATAGGTTGTCACTGAGGTTGCGCGTGCCCACGGCGCCCTTTGCGCCACTTGGTGTGGTCAGCCGTTGTATAATCTTCTCCTCTTGAAATACACCATTCTCAACAATAAGGAACGACTTGAAGGCTGCACCTTCTTGAGCGAGGGAAGTGGAATGTGGAGGCATTGAGCCGGGTGTAATTCCGCCAATGTCTGCATGATGGCCACGCGAAGCTACAAAGAAAACAGGGCGTGGCTCCGATCTGTAAAATAAGATGTTTTAAAAATGGGATTGACAGTGCAAATGTGTGAGCATTACTTAAAGAAAACAGGAGTGATGACGGTAAGATCTGGCAGGTGCGAGCCTCCAGCTTGTGGATGATTTGCCAAAATAACATCTCCATTCTTTAAGGTATCACCCCGCACGCGTAGCTGGTACTGCACAGTCTCCTGCATGGCACCCAGATGTACGGGAATGTGTGGAGCATTGCTCACCAGGCCACCATCCGGCCCGAAGAGAGCACAGGAAAAGTCAAGACGCTCCTTTATGTTAGTCGATATGGAAGTGCGCTGAAGTACTCTGAAAGAATTAAATAGAATAGGTTCTTTACACAATGAAACTAATCGAGGATGAGAGATGTTTGTTACCTTCCCATCTGCTCCGCAATACTCATGAATCGGTGACTGAATATGCTGAGGTGTACTGGATCCAGCTCTGCATTTATGCCATGCTTGCCGCTGGTTTGCACGTCCATAATAAGATCACCATAGGCGGTCACTTGGACAGTACATTCGGGCTCCACGATGATGGTAGACAGCTGATCGATAAGTACGGCAGGGCCGGAAATCTGATGGCCAGCTAGCAAATGCTTGGTTAAGTAGATGGGCGTTTGGAATGCCCCTTGATCAAAGTGAACTTCTGTCAAGCCCTCGGCTGTGGGACTCGCTTCTTGTGCTTGGTCCACCTGCAACTCTGGCGGCGTCTCATTCTTTCCAAGGCCGCGTATGCGAATATCATCAACGATTATGCGACGGTTTTGTAGCACGAATCCAAACTCTGTGCGATAGCGTTCCAAGAATGTGGCATGGAAATCGCCGTATGCGGATAGTAACGGGGAAGTGGATTGGTCCGACAACTGACTCTGTTCAACAGGTTCGGCCGTACACATCAAGGCGCCATCGGTAGCCTCGTAGCGCAGATGCAGGAATGCCTGAAGTTCAATTTGCTTAAAACCTTGAGCGGCCAGCTGGCCTCGACATTGGACTGATAGTGCATCCAACCGATCCTTTATTAACTGTGCATTTGCATTATTAAATTCGGCTCCACTGGGCTCCTGAACCTCCTGGACAACGTCAGCGAGTGCCATGCCGTATGCTGAGAGCACTCCAGCGTATTTATGTATAACCACCTGTAGGCACATAGATATAACTGATCGATTGCCCAAAGATGTTCATGTACTAACCTTAGCTATACCCAGGTTGCGAGCTATTGAGCAGGCATGTTGTCCGCCGGCGCCACCAAAGCAAGAGAGGACATGATTGGCGGTGTCCAAGCCTCGGGATTGTGTAAGAGCGCGTATCGGGCGGCACATTGTTTCATTGGCAACGCGAATAAAGCCCAGAGCAACTTCCTCTATGCTCAGTTCCCTGGAGTCGCCACTTGCCTTCAGATGTTCATTGATATCTGACTGTAGCTCTTTGAACTTGCGCTTGGTTAGCTCATAATCAAGGGGCTCATTTTCATTTGGCCCGAATATCTTTGGGAAATACTGAGGAAGTATTCTGCCCAGTATCAAGTTGGCATCCGTAACGGTCAGTGGTCCTCCTTTCTTGTAACAAGCAGGACCTGGGTGGGAGCCAGCTGATTCTGGACCTACCACAAATATGCCTGACCGAAAGAAGAGCCGAGAGCCGCCACCCGCTGCCACAGTGTTGATATCGAGCTGAGGTGCCTGTATCGTCACGCCCGCCGTGGTGCTCTCAATGACGTGCTCATAAGTGCCAGCATATCGGGACACATCGGTAGACGTGCCGCCCATGTCAAAGCCTATTAGTGGCAGATCGGTTTCACGCGATCCCGTCAGGGCATAGCCTACGACGCCACCGGCAGGACCCGAAAGTATTGCACGTGCTCCACGGAAGTTCTCCATGTTAGTCAGGCCTCCATCAGATTGCATAAAGAGCACATCAACGCCAGCTAATTGATTTTCGAATCCCGATTTAAAACTGAAATGTATCCAGTATTTAAAGATTAATATCTTAATCAACTATTGTCCTCCAGCTATGCCCTTTCTATAGGGGCGAAAAACAAGCACTGTTATAGAGGTATGCCTAATATTTCTACTGCGACTGTGCTGTTCTCAGAGAGTAACTCTATTTTCATTTGACACTCAATGATTACGTGTGTAGAGGTGGCCGAGCTTTTCATGCAGCGCTCTTATTTGTTTGCCTTTATTGTTGCCATTATCTTTATTGTATTTAGCTGTTTAGAATTCTTCCGAGCTTCTAGTACAAAAGAGCAATCTCATTCCTTAATTTATGGGCAAGATTCTGTCGGAGGTGCAATTGAAAGGGAAGCAGACACACTCACCTGGCTAGATAGCGATCCACATGGGGCGTCAGGTAGGCCTCGGCACAGGCTGTGTAGCCGCGGGCCACTACTCGGCACATGGGCATGGCTTTGTGCGAGAGCGTCACATGGCTGAATCCAAGCTCCGTTGCAATGGCTCCAATGCGCAACTCATGCTCCGGACAGGCGTAACTATGAGCCAGTACCACAGCCACAGAGTTGATACCCTGTTGGCGGGCAGCGGTCAAAGAGGCTCGCACAGTTAGCTCATCCACTGGCTGCACTTCCAGATACCTACATCCGGTAACGCCCTGTAGCACCTTCCATTGGTGATCTGGCGGATAGACTCTCATCAGCAACAGGGACTAGAATTGATTATAAAATTAACTCACTTAGTTGGCAGCGATCGGCCTGCTCTGGCACGATGCGGCAGTCAACCTCGACGACAGTCTGGTAGAGATTCGCTGGCTTGCGTATATTTAGGTCAAATATTTTGGGACGCGCTTGGTTGCCAATGTATAGCAAATCACGAAAGCCACTGTTGACCACCAGCACAACAGGATCACCCTTCCGTTCGAGCAGGGCATTTGTAGCGACGGTGGTGCCCATGCGCACCCATCCAATTTTCGACGTGTCCACCAAGCCGGCTGCAGTCAGATCAGCGCCAGTTTCCTGTCATCCATGCGCGATTAATTTTAATCCTTATCTTTCATAGTAATAGACTCACTTCTTTAAGTATACGACGTATGCCCTCACGGGGGGCATCACTGTAGCGCTCTGGATCTTCAGAGAGCAACTTCATTGTGCGCACTCGTCCGCCGGGACAGATGCATAGCACGTCGGTAAAGGTTCCACCGCGATCTATAGCAAAGCAATATTTGTTGTTGCCCTCCGCAGAGACTGAGGAGACCATTATTTCTTGATTAATCAACACGACTCTCAAAGCACAGCGATCGTACAAAACTGAATAAGCTCAGCATTTGCCTTACATATTTATACCATCTCTCATTCTCTCTCTGGCTCTGCCTCTCTCTTTCTCTCTGCAGCAGTTTGCTTTGCTAGAGCTCATGTGTTTATCAAAAGCTTGTTCTCCTGAGCACAGTTCTGCCTGTCTCTTTGTATATTTTTATATACAAATACAAATTAATGTATATAATGTATATAAAGCTTAGATTTTATGCCTGTTATCATTAGACTATGAAGAAAATGCTTGTCTGTGAATGCACATTTTGAGACAGTGTAGTATGTTGAAATATATATGTATGTATGTATGTACGTATGAATAAAACTAATTCTCATATTTATTCGCAATATCATGATACCTTTTCACAGAATAACTGTTCATAAGGTATCCCTATGAAGCTCGTCTAAATATGGCACGACTTAAATATTGCATATGATCTTAATCTTACTAGATAACAATTATAGGTTTATTTATTTCATCTGAGCAAGTTTTTATGTACATATGTACATATGTATATCTAAAGCAAATGTTAAGCTAATTAAATAAAATGATGTATATCTTTATCTTGAAGCATTTAAATGTGAACATGCCAGATAATGAGCCCTAAGCTAAGCACTACTATCCTTGGTGTTAAACATAAACAAACTTGATGTAGGAGAGCATTAATATATTGTCAGCACGTATTCTTTAAAAATAATACGAGTTTCCAAACGCATTAGACAAGTACATATAAATACTTACTTATATTCGTTACAAGCTTCCACAGCGTGTATAACAGTAAGAAATATTAATATTAGAAGACGGGTTGATGATATTATGTTTAAAAAAGAAAAAATGCTTTTTCAGCCTACCTTTTGTTTTCACAACAGATCTATTGAATTGACTGAAATTGGTTTTTAACCAAACACTGTTACAACAGATGTTATTTATAAGTACATATATGCAATTTTTGCCCTTGCTTTTTGACAAAAACAACTTGTTTTAAGGTGATTGATTACATAGAAAAAATTTAATAAGTATAAAAAATAAGCACTTCGTAGTTAACATGGTCTTGAGCTTTTCAGACAAATACGCATGTACACAGACATTGATATCAATAAATTTCATTAACAAACACTTTGTACCCTAGTTACAATAAGATATTGATGCATTATTATTAAATGCTATGTAGATACTTCGAGTGGGAACAATAACAGCAATAAGTATCGGATATAGGTGGTGGTATGGAATATTGCACTAGAAAAATATGCGTGCTCTGCAATGCTGACGTTCATTTCGTTCTCATTTTTCTGGCGTATAGTACATGGAGTGTAGGAACAGGCGTGTGACCTCGCCAATGACCGAACGATCTGGTATGCTCTGGGCCATGCCATACAGAGCCATTTTGCCAACGACCGGCTGGCCAGGATCCTTCATAATCTCCGCCGTGCAGGTGCGCAAGTCAGCTAAAAACTTATCTGCGACACCTGGACTTGTGTGCATGTCCGTGATGCATATGTGTATGCTAAAACAGAGATAATTAAATGTAGATACATTTATATTTACATTAAAGTGAACTAAAATTACCCAGAGGGGAACTGGAGTGCGTTTAGATTCCAGCCTAGCTTACATAGCGCATCTGAGAGTCGGAAAATATCAAACACATTCGAGCCCATGGCAATAACAGACGTGGCTGGCTTGCCAAAGACGAAGATGCCATCGATCTGACGCACGCTGCAAGAAAATTAACAATGAATAACAAACTGAGTTTGAATATAATGTCGCAAGTATTTACCCCCTCTCGATGTAACGCGCGGTGTCGACAATGCGCTTGGTAGCCTCCAGATAGCCCTCGTAACCAAAGTTCATCATCGTTGCCCAGCAGGCGGCTATGATGCCACCAGCACGGGAGCCATTCACAGTGGGTGAACCGTAGACGCCGCCAGGCCAGTCGGTTGTGACCGTGAACTGATGATCCTTGAACTTCTTTTCCGAGTACATGATGACCGAAGAGCCCTTGGGTGCAAAACCGTATTTATGCGTGTCGGCTGAGATACTCGTGACGCCCTTTACAGCAAAATCAAAGGGTCGCAGCTGATAGCCAGCATGGCGCACCAGAGCAACGACAAAGCTGCCCAGGCAAGCGTCCACATGCACAGGTATATTGTACTTAACGCCCAAGGCGGCAATTTCTTCGATGTCATCCATGGTACCATATGGAAAATTGGGCGCAGAGCCAACAAGCTAAGTAGTAAATCAGTTGAAGATCATAATGTGCATGAATTGGACATTTGTTTGCTTACCAGAATGGTGTTCGAATTAATGGCACGTTTGAACTTCTTAATGTCCACTTCATAGGTCTCCGGGTCGACGTCCACGTAACGCACGTGTATATTGAAGTACTGGCCGCCCTTGTCAAAGGCTGCGTGCACTGTACGAGGAACCACAATGTTGGGCTGAGTGATGCCCTTCACCTCGCGAGCATAGTCCCGATACGCCTTCATGGCCATGCAAATGGACTCTGTGCCGCCGGTGGTCATTGTACCGCAGCTGTCCGCATTACCGTGGAACAACGTGCAGGCCATGCGCACCACTTCGGCTTCCATTTTGCACACACCTGGGAATAGGTCAGCATGAAGGGGATTCGTGTAGGAAGCTTTGCCATAAACCTCTTTCACCAGCTCCACAAGCTCCGGATTGTAGCCGTAAACAGCGCCTGAAACACGCCCATCACGCCAGCTGTAGTGACCAGCCTTAAGATGCTCGTCTACGAGGCTGAGAATCTGCTCCTTGGATAAACCCTTCTCGGGTAGACGTATCGAGTATTGCAGGTGCTGATTGCTATTCTTAATATCCGACTCAAAGTCGTCCTTAGCCTTCTTCAGCTCCTTCTCCACGCGCCGGCGAACAGCTGGTAACTTTTTGGCCAACTTAAAGAACTGTCGCTTGCCCCGCAAATAGAAACCTGCAAGAAAAGTAATACTACTATTAGACTCGTAGATAAACTGAGGCATTTCTCACTTATATTTGCAATTATCAACTCACTGATAAGCGTGGTCATATCAAAAAATCTTAATTCATGGTTATCGAGCGCCAAATTGAATGTTGAGTAATAAAACATTTGTTAGACGCTCGTAACGGTAGCCAACCGGTGAGTACTTAAAAATCGATCATTAATTTAGCGGAAACGATTCACTTTTAGATTAAGTTACGAACTAAAGAAAAATGTATATATGTAAATACATTATAAAAAATGATCATAAATGTTAATGAAAAGTTTAAAGTTTCTTTAATTATTATAGTCGGGAGAGCTCGACTAGAAGATATTCTAAGCCTGTGGCTTTGTACGTGCTAAAGCTTTATTTCCTATCATTGGTTCCCTATACTATAGAAGAATATAAATATAAATTAATATATATTTAGCTACCGTTTGATATTCCTACAAGGAACGCTCGAGTCAGCGTCTCGCTTTGATTAAAGAAATATATTCTTTATGACTTTTGTCACGCTTTCCGATTGTTTAAAAAAATTTTTTTTTTATGCAGCATTTTAGATTCAGTTTTTAGATAGCATTTCACTTATATCTTAGGACTACAAATTTCAGTTAACGATTGCATGTCATAAGACCTTTGCCCAGTATTAATTAGTCATAGCTGGTAAGCTCTTTTTATGAAATGGTGCCACATAATTATATGGGAACTGATAAAAAGCCAGACTTTTAATATCAGATAGAGCAAGCACTAAAAGTTATGAAATATGTCCACCAGCACATGAAAAATATAATTTTAAATCAGTAAATCTCATCAGATCGCGTATGAACTGTGATCTATAGCTATATATATAGCTCTGGTTATAGTTCACAGTTCCGTTTGGCACTTGATTTGCACCCAATCTTAAGTTGACAAGTATAATCTATACCCCAATCAATTAGATGGATCACTCAAGGTGGGTCGTTAAAGTTCAAAGTACATAAAGAATATTTTCTTTCTATGTAGTTCTCTATAAAGTACAAACGTAGATGATAAGATTATTTAAATGGAATTAAATATTTTAGCAAAATGCCAGCCGCTTACCTTCATCCTTGCTTAGCTCGGTCCAAATCCAAACGAAGCCCAACACAGTTGTCGCCGTAATCGCTGCGATCTGCCAGGGCTCTTTGTTGCCGAAGGCGCGGTTGATGGAGCTCCCGACTGGCTTCAGGCAATCGCCGGCATTGAAAGGACGCATTTTCTTGCCAAATGAAGCACAGCTAAAATGAAAGTCGATGTATGAGAGTTGCTCTGTAGACCGCCGCACGAGTGAACAACGCGTCAATAACTAAAATAATGTGTGCAACTAGCTGGAACTGATAATCGGAAACAAAACGGTCTTGATACCTGATAAGCGTTTCGTGCGCATTCCATACACATTGTGTATGTATTAACGATTTATTAGAAACAACTGTTTTGCTGTTGCTTTACAACAAAGGAATTAATACATTTCATAAGTAAGGCGTGTAAAGTTCACTCACCTGTCGCTCTGGCAGGTTTGTAAGATTTGTGATTGGTGAAATTACTAAAATTAAATGCAAATTACTTTAACTTATGGCATTTGTTTGTTTTGTAGTTGAAAATGTTACTAAGCAAATGAGCTTACAGCTGTTGCATAGTATCGATACTACAACAATAAATATCGATAGTTTCGATGTTGCAGTCGTGTGCTAACATCGAGTATGCGGTTGATCGCAAACAGCTGATATTCCTGTTTAAAGTTTTAAGGTAAACAGTCGATCCTTTTGCCACTTAGTAAAGTTTTTATTTAAACGAATATGCTGCGTACTTTGCCAAGTACATTAAAAGTGGTAATTATATTACTTAATACAAAAATTATTATTTTTAGTTAAATATATGTTCTTACGCAGTGTAGACGCTTAGCTCCGATTCGTTTCTTCAGTAGTTTAAATTCTGAAGAATTTTTGAAGGTAAGCTCAAATTATTTACTTACTAAGCTTTACATTTATTTTCATTCCTACGTAGGTAAGAAATGAGAATGGCGTGCGCGAAATCACATTATGTCATCCGTCTACACGAAATTCGCTATCGATGGATATGATGTGCGCTTTAGACGAGGCTCTGAACAAGGATCGGGATGATGTGAGTCTCCGTTGCATTGTCCTCACTGCTCAGGGAAAAGTTTGGTCGGCTGGTCACAACTTGAAGCAACTGCAGCCTGATGATTTGAAATATCGTGATGCAGTATTCCAGAAATGTACGGACCTAGTTCTGGGTATAAAGAAGTTACCCGTGCCAGTGATAGCAAAGGTGAATGGATACGCCGCTGCGGCAGGCTGCCAACTGGTTGCCTCCTGTGACATTATTGTGGCCACAGACAAGAGCATGTTCTCAACACCTGGGTAGACAGTTAATCTTTGTTTCTAATCGCGCAATTGTTGATCTTTGACTTTCGTTTTCAGCGCTGCCGTTGGCGTCTTTTGCAATACGCCCGGCGTAGCTATTGGACGCGTTATGTCACGTCCCAAATCTGCGTATATGCTTATGACTGGTCTGCCAATAAGTGGCCAAGAGGCCTACCTTGCCGGCTTGGTCACCAAAGTCGTACCCGAAAGCGAGCTGGACAAAACCATCGATGATATTACCAACGCTATCAGAGCTAAGAGCCGTGCAGTGATCGCCCTCGGCAAGGAATTCTACTACGAACAGCTAAATCTGCCGCTTGAGCAAGCCTACGTAAAGGCCAAGGCAAAAATGAATGAAAATCTGGAATTGGATGACTGCAAAGAAGGCATGTCCAGCTTCGTTGAGAAACGTTCGCCTAATTGGAAACATACCAACTAAACCGGACCACGTTCAAGGAAATTTTCATAGATCTGACCAATTGTGCATTTAATTCTTTACAACAAAATATAGTTAATCTCTTGTTACATTTTTATATGCTTTGCATTCCTATCTGATTGTTGATTTTTATAAGCTACGGTAAGTTAATATGTAATTTGTATAACTATATACACGGGGATGTCGTAACCAATTAGAAAAATGGCTTCTCAGCGCATAGCAATGCTATTATTTTCCATTAATACTAAAAGCATTTAACTTGTGTTAACTTTATAAGAAAATTTCCCTTGATTCAATTATTTAACATTCAATACCTTATTTCTTTCACTTCAGATTTTGCTATATGATTTTGACCGCAATCAAAAACGTGAATTAAAATGATTTGCAAACATACATTTTTGTATGCTTGGTGATATTTTTAATTTATATATATTTTTTTGTGCTAAAAATATAAATTTTAATATTAGAAAGGAACTTACATTACAATTCCAGATAACCCCCAAGGGAATATCTTTCGTTGTATTCGACATATATAGTTATATATGAACTGATTTGTATAATCCACCTATAATCCAACTGTCTTTTGGGAAAAAATAGATTCTATATGTATTTTATTTCCTATTGGATCAATTTATTTTTTTCTGAATGCATTTTATTTATTATATTTTTGCTATAGCAATTGTTTCATTTTATTATTTTTGGCAACTTTTCCTTTTATTCTCCTAACAAAATAAAAACAATTTTCGTGCTTTCAAAAAGTATGCTCAATTCTTATTTTGTGTGTAGTTTATTCAAAATGTGTGTTTTTAATATTGTGCAAATATTTAAAAATACAAATACAATGTTTGACGTGATTAATTAAATACAAAATAAAAATTTAATAAAAAAAAATTAAAATGTTTTATGTGTTGGCAGTTGTTGTCTGTGTGGAGTCTAGAATTTAACTTGTTCTCGTTTTGAATTCCAATTAACCAATATTTGAATTTTGAAGTTATGTCTGTGAGTCTTTTCTTTATCTTTTTCAAAGGTCTTAAATGGTTGGACGTCGAAAATTCTTGAGGCTGGACGAAAGTATGTGCCTAAATCAAAATAATAAATAAAAGCAAAATAAATATAATAAACAAAGAATATTTGCGTCGTTGTCGCGGCTGTTTAATGTGTTGTTGCTGCTGCGATAATTATTGTTGTTGTAGTTGTATGTGTTGTGATGTTGTAAATATTTGAAAACTCTTCGCATTGAACTAACGATAGACTTGAATATCATAACCTTATAGGATGTGGAACATATAGATATTACGTATAGAGCTTTATATACTATGTACTAGGAGTATTTTCTAAAAGTAGAGCAATATTATAACTGTGCAATAAATTTTCATTTTCATTTTTTTTTCTTGATTTTTTATAGTCATGAACTTTAAAGCTAGAAAATAGTTCCATAGGCTGATTCGTTACGTATTTTCGAGGCAATGCAAAGAGAATTAAGCCAAAAAGAATTATTAAGTGCCATGTGCTAAAGGACTACGCATATATGTATGTTTAAAATTCCCGAACGTTAACCCGTGCGCGGCTCAGGCTTCCCTCAAGTAGGTCCTGTGAACCCCATTTAAAAGGGAATTAAATGTGTGATAAAATAATGATGGAAGTAATAATATTCATAATAATAATAAAATGTGTAGTGTGGCGTGCTGTTGTTGTTGTTGTTGTTATAGTTATTGCTATGCAATGATTCTCCCCTTCGCACTTGCTGCCGATTTGATTTGTTTTTTTAAATGTTAGCTAGTCCAGCTTAAACCTCGGTGGCAGGACGCTTCTCAATCCAGGCCTTGATGGGTTCCAGAGCGTTGGTGGCTTCGACCACGCCACGGAGAGCTGGATAGGGCTCCAGCAGATCACGCTTGACCATGTAGTTCATGTAGTCGGTGATGCCGGCAAAGTAAACATCGGCCCAGGTGAGCTAATCGAAGAGATGCGGGATTAGTTAATGCTAAGGTAAAGGGACAGCTCCCTGTTGGTACCTTGCCCAAAGCCAGATGGCCGTCATTGTCCTTGACGGTCTGCTCCAGTTTCTCCAGGTAGAATGGAATGACCTCGGCATTTAGGGTGACCAGCTTCTTCTCCTTGATCTCATCCTCGGGCTCATACGAGACGACTGCAATTTCTATACATTAAAAATTCCAGAGTTAATCAAGGACACTGAACATGCAACTGAAGCACACATTGTTCGCTACTTAGACGGAAGTCATTGATGGTGTCAACCACAATGTCAATCTGCAGATCCTCCCAGGGCGTAGCGCCGCACAGGCCGACGGTCTTGGCCAGGAAGCGAGCCATCGAGATGCTCTGATGCACACGCTTGCCATCCACCTCCAGCACCGGCATCTGTCCCATGGGCATGGCTAAGATGATGGCAAAGGAATGAGAGCTTGTATGCGAGTGTCTATGGCACATGGAGTGCTGTGGTTGCACCACTTACTCGGCTTTAGGGCTGGCCACTCGTCACGGGTGACGCGCACATCCTCGTACTCGATGCCGCCATAGGCGAACAGATAGCGCAACGGCTCGGCGAGTGCCTTCAAATTGAAATAGAAGAGGGTGTAGCTGTGCTTGATCGGCTCGGCGGGCTCGGCGGGTGGTGCTGCCTCGCCATCGGCAGGTGGTGCCTCGCCATCGGCTGGTGGTGCCGCCTCGCCCTCTGCTGGTGGTGCGCCCTCAGCTGGTGGTGCTTGTGCTTCATCGGCCATTTCTCCGCTTACTCAATGCAATTCCCTATTACCGAAATCGGAGAGAAATACCAACTGTGAGTATCACATATCATCATCATTATATTATATATGTATATGTTTAAAATATGCATGCACACAGCATATATCTCCTATCGGCTGTAAACAAAGCCCTTGTCATAATCAGGGTGCTGTGTTTGTTTGTTCATGCGAGGTTGATTGAGATAACAGCCGACAAACAGAAACTTATCAATTGTTTATAAAAGTTGGCATTTGGAGAATGGAGTAGAGTGCACATAGAATGTACTCCAGCCCAGTAATAATCTGTTTATTTGGTAATTTACTGTGCTCCCCCAACTATTTTACTGCTCTTCAGATAAGAAAAGCGGTGGGTCAAACGCTACCCGACTAGCTTTCCGCGGTTTATACTATGCAAAAACCTGTGAATTTAATACAGCTTATTCAAAAACAAAATATAGCAATACAATCGAAATTTGTATGTGGTTATCGCTGCTATAGGGCTTCTATTTCACAATAACAATGATAATGAATTGATGAATGATTTCGACACGTGTTTCTCCTAGAAGTTTCCATTGAACACAAAATGCCAAGGCACGAAATAGAAATTTTTGGCACGCTCAAATATACTTGTAATGCTACTTAGTATAGACTAGTTCTAGAAAACTTGATGTGTTAATTAGTATAGATTAGTTTGATTCTAGAAAAAATGTAACGAATAACATTTTTATATTTTGTATCTTTGCAAAGACTTTCTATTTTAGTATGCCAGTTAAAGTATCTTATATTATATAGATTATGCTTTTTTCATCTACTTAGTTTGACATGCCACAAATGTATATAATATAGATATATATTATAATTATATTTTTGAATTAATTTTACAGTTAGTTGATTTGCATTACACAACTTAACCTTGATTGCTCTATAATTAAGACAAGGAATTTCTTTAGATTTGCTCGATTTGTCCATATTTGGAGCTTTAGGCTTTACCTCCAATTTGCCAGCATTCCACAGCTGGCGATTGCAATAAATCAAAATGTGTAGCCCAATAATTACCATATAATTGCAGTACAACTATATAGAAATGTGTAAATATATATTTATAAATATATATTTATATGTGCATAGGTATATATTGTGAGCGTTTCTTATGGAACTATTATGGCTGCAAAGCGGAAATGCATCGATTATGCCAGAGACACTACTTAAGGAGGAGCAGGAGATCAGGAGGAGCTGAGGGGGCCAAGGGCAAACAGAGACATGACGCAGATACCGATTCAGTGCCAGAGCCCGTCGCAGTCGCAGTCGCAGACGCAGTTGCAGACCCGCACCCACACAATTCGCATTGAACGACGCGTTTATAGCAGATAGATCAAGTTGGTTCTGCTCGCAAGTTGGGGCGTTGGCGCACTGTTACGCCCCTATATTCATTGTTTTTATTTTGTATTTTTATTTTTTATGATCATATTAAGTGCTCGACAGGAAGTGACGCGAAGCCCTTTTGCTGTGCGATGGAGAAGGCGAATGGGCTCCAACCGCTGCAGGCAGTCTTCATTGCCACTTTTGGCTGTTTGCCCAGTCAATCAGTCAGTCAGTCAGTCAATCAGTCAATCAGTTGCTCTGCCACCCCCTCCCCCTAGTAATGTCCGATCGGGCCGCCTCTTCCGCTGCAATTTCGTGTCTCAAATTGCAAACGATTTGACGTCGCTCACTATTCGACTATAGCTCTCTCCTTCTCACTCTCCCTCTTTCTCTCTCTCTCTCCTTCTCTGTCTTTCTCTTGCTCTGTTGCTGTGGCCACTTCAATTGAATTTAATTTGGCAAGATCCATCGAGGGGGTATTTTAGTGACATGATTTAATTAAATTTCGTTTTTGTGCTATTTTAATGCCATTTAATGTTGCCCCATTGTCCCATTGCCTGGTCTCGAAGCCCCTCGCACTTAATTGTGTGAAATCGATTTTCAACTTTTCGCTTCGTGCGAAACTTGTACGAAAATGTCAAGAAATTGTTGCGACTAGTTCAAAACGGGTCTGGGAAAACTATAAAGGGGTTAGCAATAAATGCTAAGAATATCTAATTGAAAAATATCCACTATTATTGAATAATTTAAGTTTTTCTAAATCATATTTCTTTCCTATAGAGAAAAACATTTTCTGTGAGCTTCCTCTATCTATAGTAAAGCACTTGCATATTTGAATTGCACTCGAATGATGAATATAAATCAATAAATACTTTCATATTTAATCAACTCGTGGCACGTGCTACGCTCAGTTATCAACTGCCAGATGGTCTTAAAATATAGAACAACTTTCGGATCAGTACACTGGGAAACGACCCAAACAACTGATAAACGATGAGCCCAAATGATCAAGATTCCAGACAAATTCTTATCAATGAAATTTTCAATTGCCGCACTGAGAACTAACTGATTCGAGTGTAACAATGTTTGTTTTTTTAGTCCATTATCAAGTTGGAATAGATTTCTTAAATACTGTGTGTATTATATAAGCTAGTTGATCATTGCTGAATTGAGTTTTGTGTTGCACTGAGAATTTATTGTGAAATTGTTCCGCACGTTAAATTTAAGTACCTCACGCTTCGAAATTCGTACGCGCACTCCACGATTGAGAAAAATTTGGATTTTGAGTTTACTATTTTCGTAGTGCGATTCGTAGAATTCGCTTGTCGTTTCGATATCTCGTTTGATTGGGTTTAGGTTTGGTCCACACACGTCGTTGTCCTTCACATATTTGCGTGCGAATGATTCGAGTCATAGGCAAGAACTGCGAGTGCCCGAAACGAGTTCAAAACTTTTCGATTTCGAATCGATTGACCCACAAATCAATAGAAGAAAAGACAGTTCCAAATTTAGATAAGACGATCGCACAAAATAACGAAGACGAAGTTCAACGTTGTTCGGCTTTCGGTGCTCGGCATCCGAAAATCGATTATCAAATTGGCAAAGGAAACCGTTCGAGCATTTAGTTAATTACATCACTTAAGCATTTACTTTAGTATGTGCTTTCAATTTCAAATGGCTCATCCTTCATGTCCAGTGCACTTGTGCCTTACCTCAGAGAACTTATCAAATCAATAAATCAGCTCCAGCTGCGCTTTCCAAATCCCTCGAGATTTTCGTTTTGGAGTTTGGCTCTTTTGACACACGGCTGGTCACACTGGCAAACAGGAGAATCAATTGAACCTGAGTACCGATCACAGCAGCTAAGCAACAGCAATGAACGCCGACTATTGTTGGAGAACTTGAGCGTCGGCTTTTATACGTTCCAATTGACTACATGGGCGGCGACACTCCCACATGCAACTGCTCCGAGTAACGAAAAAACGATGCTAAGGCGACGACGCACAGAGAGCCACCAAGAGCGGATCGGTACATATGTGTGTGTGTGTGTGTGTGCAGCACACTGCCTCTCTATCTCTGTCCCCCGCTCTTAGAATGTTTGCGTGTTACTTTTTATTTTGACTGGTATTTAAATATGAACTGTTGCATATCGAGATGAATAATTAATTAGCTTAAGCCCATGCTGTTGCCAATTAAAAAGAACAAATGCAGCTGCTCAGACTAAAAGAATAGTTATGTTACCTAAGTACATATAAATATACATATATAAATCCACACATTGCTCGAAGCTCCGCTCTGCTCTCTGAGCAGCAGACTGCAAGGAAATGAGAGAGAGAGAGAGAGCAACTAAGCCGGTAACTAGCCGACGGCCGGCGGCCGGTTTGTTTATTCGAGTGTGTGTTAGTAAGAGAGTAATTGCCTTTCATACGCTCATATGCATTTGTATGTATGTGTGCGACCGTGGGCGTTCTGACATGTGCCTTTTTTAATGCCTTACAAAGGAATTTTGGCCTGATGAATTCAATTAAATATCTTCTAGATTTGAATTTATCTATTTGGCTTGTTTACGGGTTTGTGTGCACTTTTTCCCAATTGGGCTTTGCAATTGGCTTTTTAGTTATAGTTCATTCATTATGCTCTTAACTTTTTATTGATTTGTGGTTTCTCTTCCTGCAGAGAGTCAAGTGTATTGATTTGTTGTTCGATTTGTTTGGGACTCAACTAAATATTTGGCAAGCTTTCAATTATGAACCAATTACAGCTAAGCAAATATTTTGCACAGCTTTTAGTCCAGCTGAAGCTTGTTTGACTTATTTAATGCTAGTCTAAACAGCTTAGATGAGGCAATATTTACTAGAAAAGAATCTTTAGCTAGATTTCTGTGTGAATAATGCTCATTTGATTTTCAGTAATTGGGTTGTATTTTTTATCGTTTCACATCTTAACGATCTTGGTTGACTAAAGGATTTTTCCATTAGGCCATTTCCGTTAGACATTGAGCTGTGTTTTGGGTTACAGTTAATGAGAAAACAACAATCGGAGGTAGAGGAAAGTTTTTACAACGCCAACATGAGCCGGTGAGTCGCTAATTCGTCGTCTGTTTAAACCTTTCGGCGCCAGACTATGAAATCTGAACGTTTGCCAAGCTTGTTTATGATACAGTGTAAGGTACACAAAGTCCAACTGACTATAAACTGGTAGTAAGCGGCTATACAATTATTTAATTAATTCTTTAATGAAAATCTAATGCAAGGACCAAAATTTTGATCAGATATATATGCTTATATATATATATATATAAAATAGTACAATATTTAAATAAACACTACTGATCTTTAAATGGTGTGGTAAGTTGTCTTTTAAAAATAATTCAAATTGAGCCGCGTTTATTGTTTGACTGTAAGCAGCTTACACTGCTTACGTTACGTGAACTGCTTAAGTATACACTGCTTGCTAGGCAACTACTGCTTGTCTCATGATTGAAAAGCTTTGCATCGGCAGCTATGCCCTGTTAAAAGCTCTTTGCTATACCAATGCACTAATTTTAAAAATGGTAAGCGCCAATTAAAAAGTTTGCAATGATTGCATATAAAGGCAATATTTTGTGCGCAGTTAAGATTAAAAATAATAGAATTTCAATTTCACCAGCTGGCGGTAAGTCCCCTCTGTTGTTGGCCTAAGCAGAAGGTTTTAAAAGATAAGCGGAAAATGAACAAAATTCTTTAGTACCAACTTGACCAATTGGCCTCAATGCTTGTATTGGCGGTCATCGAATTGCCAACTGGTGCAAAATAAAAAAATGCTTAAAAGCCGATAAGATAATGAGCTTGCACGTATTGAGCTTACTGTACTACGCCAAGGAAATATGAAACTAATAAAAAGTTGGACTAACTTACCTCACAGTATTTTCGATTTGTTAAACAGGTTTTTCTTTATTTAAGGTATTTTCGTAGAAACACGCCTGAGAACAGCTGATGAAACTAATGAAATTTTTAAAATATTTACGTTTTCACTTTGACATTACAGAAAATAATAGCTTGCTTTGAGAATTTTCTCAGGTAACAACAACAAGGAGAAGATGAAGAAGAAGAAGCGGTGACAATCATTTTACCAGTAGATCTTAAGACGGAAGCCATTGTATTTGACGGCCTAGACTAATTAAGAATTTATGCCGCCTGCATGTATGTAAATAAAAAGCGAAATAATAAAAGCGCAGCAACAAAAAGAACTATGACAATAATTTGCTGTAGAAAATGCGGCGAACTCACCGATACAACTACAAGCTATAACAAAAACAACAGCAGAGCAAAGTCAAGCACGCACACACACACAGACACGGTCACAGCTGCTAAATTGTGTGAGAGTGTGCAATCTAAATAATAATGACAGAACACAATAAGCAACAACAACAAATTATAACTAAAACGGCGGAGTCGGCGCAGCAAAAGCAACGCCAACAACTGAAGCAAACAGTTAGCAGTCGACAGCGGCAACAACAACAACAGCAAGAGCGTCGCTACAAAGAGAAAGAGGAAGATTCAGCACGTGCACTGTGGGATAAATCCTGCGAAATTTGCAAAATAGATGAGGTGTATGAAGATGTCGATATTATAGACTAGGAAATTGTATTCATTAATTATATTTAATATTCGAAGTGAAAATAGCTTAATTCTATAATTATTAATAATTAATAAATATTAATAATAATTATAATTATACTAAGAATAATGTAGAGCAATCGTTCAATTCGATTAACAAATTTCTTAACTGTAAATCTGAGTTTCAACCTTCAGTTTAAATTTGCCAATTTCCCTATTGGCCCACTGTGACGTGAGAGTCGCCGACGGCGACGGCGACGGCGCACTTGCTGCAATGCGCGAATTCCGGATCAGTGCCAATTCAAATGCGCAGGTGAGCTGAACGTTTCGCTGCCGTCGCTCAGCCGTTCGTCGTTCGTTTATTTGAAAACAGTTCGTCATCGTCCGTCTCTGTCGTGTCTGCGCAAAACAGTTAACAGTAACACCAACAACCGCGACGACTCTGCCGTCAGCGTCTGTTAGTGTGTGTGTGTGTGAGAGAGTGCGCGCTTTCAGTGTGTGCGTGCGTGTGCGAATTGCGTATACGTCGTGTGCGCTGCGGCTCATGAACTTGTAGAACTTTTCAACTGATTTTTGAACAGACTTAATGAGTTGTTGCATTGCAATTGAGGCTGACCTTAAAGGTGGCATAACCTTTAGTGGCTGCTGAACAATGTAAGTGCCGAAATTGGCAAGAGAACATGACTTACACGTATTTATGTATATACTCATATACCAAAACACGAAAAACGCTTGGAAAGCCCCAGCAAGAAAACTAACAACAAAAAATAAAAATGACCTATGCACGCTTACAGCTAGCTAATTGTTTAATTAACACGTGCACACAAATTATAAAAAAAAAAAAGAAAATATAAAAAATAAATAAATAATAAAAAAACATGATCCAAAATAGTAAAGCAAAACGCTTTTACATAGCGCTTTTGTTTTGTTTTTGTATTTATTGCTGTCAAACAGCAGTTGTCATATGTATCTCTCTTCCTCGCATACATTCTCATATACATTATATCTCTCTCTCTCTGGCTCTGTTTGTGTGTGGGTTTTTTGTTCACTTTATTGCTACATTTATTTGTTCGCATTTTAGTAGCGCATTTAACAAAATTTTGTAGGATCTAGCGTGTGCCTTTACGTACTGCTTCGTATCAGTTGCGGTTAGTGTCAATTTTTTTTTTTTTTTTTTTTTTTTTTGTTATTTGCCACCAGCTCGTTATTTGCCTAACTTATCGAGCAGCGATACACACAACGACAGTAAAATATAAAATATAAATAAAAACAATAATTAAAGTATGAAAAAACCCTGAGAATTAGCTTCAAATTGCACGATGGGAAACATCTGTACAAAGCTGGTTTAAACGGAACTTCGCAATAATATCAGTTATAAGTTAATCGATCGGTGTCAGGAAACTTTTCGTATTTAGCATATTATTATGTCATAAAGCATTAGCTTCCTAATAAATAAAGTCTTTTTATTCAGGGCTGACAAATTCCAAGTATTTAAAATACATACATACCTATCGATCACATTTTACTAAATTGTCGGCAAGTCATGGAAATCTAAGCGCTAACAACTAAAAAAAAACTCCCTTTTTTATCTACATAATACAATCGCATCAGGCATTTGTTTTTATGATTATATTGCAGTTTATTTCTATGCCGGAAATTCGTAGAAAAGGCTTTTAAAACACCAATCGGTAGATTAGAGACAGAGATAGCGAATTGTTGGTTTTTGTACTTGCAGCAAGAGCCATAAAAACACATAATGTTAAACACAATGAATTGGTCGTAACCTGTTTGGAGTCTCAGATGCGATTAGTCTCTATAAATAGCAGATCGAGTAACCTCAGGCGAATCGGCAGCAGTATTATTGCTGAGCTTACCTGTAAAACAATTCCGTTTGCCGCTTATCAGTGAGAACTCTACTTTGTATTTTTGTTTATTATATTCATTTCAATTTGTAAAGGATGTGACTCAGTGCTCATCCAATAGCAAAACTATATGATAGTTTGTGTAAAAATTTAATTTGTTGTCACATAGACCGCCCTAAACTTCATTCTTGTCATATATGGATTGAATGCGCATTTACAAAATGAGAAATAAATATCAAAAGTAATAGAGAGTTATACAAGAAAAATTCTCATTAAATTCCTATAGATATCTGACTCCCCCACTTTTATATTATTTGATTGGGAGTGCTAATGCTCTTAATTTTTGCTTTTAAGTAGTCAATGGCAAACAAAGACTCATGAATTCATTAGATGACAAGATGTATTGAAGTAGTTAGGCTTAAGTGTATTCGAATTGCTGTGCAAATTGGCAACAACGCATTGAAGAGTGGCAACAGCGCGTGTTCTGAATCGCAGGCAAACGCATTAAAATAATTAAATCTTATTGTTTGTTTTACTTCTCTTTTCGGTGTTGTAGAAACTGAAGTCATAAAATCTCACCTGTTGCGACAACAAAGCCGCTGGGCTTATGCCCTTATACAATACCAAATGATATATGGACTTTCGCTACTTTACCCATTCCAGTGGGCTTTACCTTAGAAATTCCCAGCGAGCCCGATTGCAATTGAAAATTCTAAAATTCTAATGATTGCTCGAAAATATGGCGACAACTATTTAAAAGATAATTTCTTATCGACGGCATTGGTTGATAAGAGCTCAGGGCCTTCTACGTACACGGTGTGTGTGTGCGCATCGTTTTGTCGAAAAATGTTGTGGCCACAGCAAGTCAAGTGCACAGCACAGCTATCTAACTGGGTTAACAAATCAAAATGCCAACAACAACTGACAACACTCCCACCACCACCACCACCCCCACTGCCCTCGCTGGATAACCAAAGCCAATGTCATCTGGGTTCGTAGCTGTTTATTCGCATGAATCAAAAATAATTGCTACACGCAATAAAAAATGTTTATGGGTCAATTATGGTCAATATTATTGGGTTGGAGCATACTAACCGACGTCTTCGAATTTTTATGGGATAAAACCGAAAATTTCAGAGCTGAAAAAGAAGAGAATAGAATATGAGAATATCGTTTATAATATTATTATTTTGATTAATAATTGGCATTGTAGCTGATGCTGATGATTCAGACATTATATAGAATGATATAAAATAATACTAAACATTTTTTAAATTCATTGAAATCCCTTGAATCACACCCCATCTCGCTTCATCCCATCTCACTCACCTTTAAAATGTTCGATCTCAATTATTTGTTGTGGTTTCTGGCTCCTGTCCATCGACACTGCGTTTATCGCTGTTTAGGCCGCAAATGGAGCAAACGCTTTTTTCCTTGCGCAACAGGTGCTTGTCCAGAAAGTGGGTGTTCTTGCGCTTGTCCTGGGTGCTGATGAAGTCCAAGCCGCTGCACGCGGAGCATGATGAGGTGCGAGATTTGATGCGGCTGCAATTGTCAACCAGTGAGCGACTGCGCGTGGAGTCGCCCTGGCCCTGGGGCTTGTTCTCGGCAGTCGGATGTGTTTGCATGGTGGTCTCTATGCTGGCGCTGGCCGACGTCGATTTGTTGTTGGTTGAGTTTTTTGCATTCGCCTTGTTATGCACGTCAATGTTGAGCTTGTAAATTTGGCCTTGACGATCCACGAAGCCGAGGCGCAAGCTCTCCTCCAGCGCACGGTCCACCTCCTTCTGCAGCTGGGGCAGATCATTGAAGCGGATATTTTGTTGCTTGGCCACCTGAATGATGATGTCTTCCTTAGTTCCTGGGCCAGAGAGCGCCAGGAACGCGCCACATATGTTTAAGCGTTTCATAATTTCAATTTCAAATCAAATCTAAAACAGCAAATTTACGCCTTTTCTATATATATTCGGGAAAAAAAAAAACTTAAACTTTTTTGACAAGTTTTGGCTAATACTATTTAGACTCCTATTGTAACGAATGAATGAAAATTTCTGAAAACTAAAAATTCTTAGACTACTTTTGCAAAAATTCGATAGAAAACTTTTCCCAGGCTGAGCTGACTTCGACCCAAGAATTCGATTTACTTTGACATAAATCGCACCAGCTGCTTCAAATATTCATTCACGGCGCTCAATAATAGGCATTCTTAAAGGCAGTTGTTTCTGTTGTTTACCAGTGTATTACATATCACGTATATATTTATATATTTCAATTACACATGTGCAACCCGGTCGTACCTGAATATTTTAGCTTACCTTTGTTGCGGTTTCTGACTTTGTGTATTTCGTTTCTGTTGGCCCAGTCTAAACGTCACACATAATTAACTACAGCAGATCGTGTGTGTGTATGTAACTACATATGTGACTGGCTGGCGAACCTCTGATCGCTTGACGTCATTCGCCATGTAAATAAATTATATATTTCACTTTTAGCTAGTGCTCTCTGTTGACATATTTTAAGCAAATATTTGTGAGATTAAGGGGCAACTTAAGCGAGCTAAGCACTAGAAAGCCCTGTAGTAATGCCAGAAAAAAGCTATTTTATATATATTATTGTTTTATGGTGTATGGCTTTATCTTTACCTGGAATTGCAAATCACTTGTGCACACACATCTGGCGACACGCTAGAGTTGGGAGGAAGTTTTGGAAAAGTCGATTACTTTTACCTGCAATTTAGCTTAACGATACGAAAAACGAAATGTGTATATTATCGATCAAATAAGAATATCTGTTCAAAGTTTATTATCGAATTATTAAACATATATCGAGCATTATTGATATTAGTATTGATATTATTTTTTTTGGTGTAATAACGATTTTTACATAACTAGTATGTAAATGGAAAGATATCGATTGTTATTGACTATCGTTAAATCGATATTGATTGTCTGAAATTTACCCAATACAAAGTTCACATCGATAAAAATCGATAACGATTGGTAGAGACTTTATCACCGATAAATATCGATACCTATTTTTCCAATAAATCTATATAAGATTATAGGTAATTATTAAAATTCGAAAAGAATCTAAATCAATATTTCAGACATTTGTTTTGGTAGCACATTGTGTTCATACAAGCATCATCCCAACTAATTCTCATTATATATAATTATCTTTAATGGGTGAAAATTAAATTTAGATATATGGTTTGCTCTCGCCTAATTATACCCTGAACCCATTTTCAATGGGAAATCAGGGTATAATGGTTTTGTTGAAATGTATGTAACAGGGAGAAGGAGGCGTGGCAGACCCCACAAAGTATATATATTCTTGATCAGGGCGACGAGCTGAGTTGATTTGGCCCTGTCCGTCTGTCTGTCCGTCTGTCCGTCTGTCCGTATGTATGAACGCGTCGATTTCAGAAGATATAAGAGCTAGAGACTTCAAATTTTTTTCAAAATGTCCGTAATTACAGCGCGCATATCAAGTTTATCATTAAAATTCGATAACTCATCCCGATCTTTTTTTATCGATAAAAAACCTTATCGAAAACCAGTTATAAAATTATATCTTCTACACCTTTATTGCTAGAGTCTCCAAATTTTTAATGTATGCTTATATGCAATTTATACAATTTCGGTTTTTGTTAAAATTTACCCCCCACCCTTAAATTCACCCCCTCACCCTCACTTTTGTAAAAAGCGTATTTCAAATACTAGAGACTTGTGCTTTGGCAATTACATGCATATCCATGTTATAATCATAATCTGAAAGTTTCATGAAGATCGTACGTCCATAAAAAAAGTTATTAAACAATTAAGTTCTCATAGTAAGCGCACA
This sequence comes from Drosophila arizonae, assembly GCF_054131065.1. Classification (NCBI taxonomy): domain Eukaryota; kingdom Metazoa; phylum Arthropoda; class Insecta; order Diptera; family Drosophilidae; genus Drosophila; species Drosophila arizonae. Next base: position 19,965,426 of record NC_142925.1, on the reverse strand, counting down.
ATGCAGCCCATGCGTGTTTATGCGTGAGTGCTTGTGTGTGTATGTGTTTGTGTATGTGTGTGTATGTGTTTGTGTATGTGTGTGTGTATGTGTATGTGTGTGTGTATGCGTTTGTGTATGTATGCGTGTGTGTGTATGTGTGTCTGTATGCGTGTGTGTGTATGTATGCCTGTGTGTGTGTGTGTGCGTGTTTCTTGTGTAAGCTGAAAGACGCGAAAAATTATTGAAATATCTATTGCTCCAAGGGTTCAGGGGATCTCGTAGTCGAGCAGTCTCGACTAGAGCTTTCTTACTTGTTTGATATTATTTTGCGCTTTATGTATTATTTTATTATTATAATAGCCTTTCGTATATGTTTATCGTGTGTGTAGGAATGTTTGTGTGTTTTTTGACACATGCATGTATTTTTGTTAATACTGTGCGATAAAATGCTTTAATCAAAAAATTTGCTTAAATTCTTGAATGTTTCTTGTTCTTTTTTGCAGCTGTTGACAGCCAACGCACGAGATACGAATACGTGTTTCGTAAACGCCAACAAACAAAATAAGATAAAGAGTTGTGTGTATGTAATGTGTATTTGGATACACTAGAGCTGCAATATTAAAATTGACTCAAGCTGGGACAAGTGGAATTGAGACGCATTTCAAGAACGCAATACACAACAAAACAAAGCGTGTAAAATTTGTGAAACCAAAAAAAAGAAAGAGACTGTGAATACGATATAATTACATAGAGAGTGAGAGTGAGAGACTCAGCGCCTAATTAGTGGCGTGAGCGAGTGTTGAGAGAGAGTGAGAAGTAGCTCGATAAGTATTATCAGGCCTACCTAGGTGTGTACTACCAGCACAATGGCCGACGAAGATCTCAGCCCGCTGCCGTTTCGGCGAGAGCGTAACTTGAGCAATCGGAACTTCAACAAGCGCAACTCGCGTCGCCGCAGCGGCCAGCCATCGGAGCTGGAGCGTCACAGTAGTGCACTGGACGGGCATTGCGGCGGACGACGCGACAGCAACGCGAGCAGCAGTTCGAGTTCCTTTCAGCTCTCCTACTCGGTCAACTCGGACACGGAGAGCGCGTTCAATCGACGCTCCATACTGAAAATGCGCGCGGCCAGCGATGACACGGCAGAGCCGTGCGCGGATACCACTCCACAGACACCCACGACGCCGGATCCGGCATTTCTGGATGTGCGGCAGAAGGTGCAGCGCTTCGAGACGCTGAAGACCACAATTAGCTACTTGCGGCAAGATCGTCTTAGCCTGAAGCTGCTCGAGAATCGTCGCCATCCCAGTTTCTCGCAGTACACAGAGCAGGTTCAAATTCGAACTCCACCCCCGCCGCGACGTGTTGCTCTGCCAGGACTCAGCTCCTGCACCGATTCCGTATCCAGCAACCATCTCAGCATCGATGAGGTGCGCTCCGAAGACGAGGTCGATCAGATCTCAGACTTTGAAGCGGATCCTCAGGAGGCGGTCGAGTACGTGCTCAGCGAGAGCAGCTCCGCTGTGCTGCCCGCCAGCTGCACAGATGCGGATGAAGTGAAGACCCAAGCGGTGCAGCGTTCCATAAGCGCGGATCCCACCAAGCTGCGCAATGACAAAGATTTCCCAAGGTATGTTCAGTGTTTGGCTAACAGATATTATTTAGTATATCTTATCAGTTCGTGTCGTTTGTTATAAAAAAACATATATAAATTAGCCGCGCTCTTGTTTGTTTATAGCTCGTCATTTATCAATATCCAAATTAAGTGACTTTTGTTATTTATACTCGTATACTCGTTCGGAGTGTGAAAATAGCATATTGGTTTTATATAGGTTTCTTCTCACTTGAAATTACGAGTGTGTCTAGTCTTACTCTTGTCTGAACAATCTTATAAAGTGTTACATATGGTTGGCCCCTACAGATATGCCTATCTCCTAAGTGGGCACTTCCTAAACTATCGATTCTTGAGTGAATTTTAGCAAATATTATGCACATAGAGAAACGTTAATACTTCTCATATGTCTTCGTTTTATAACACTAGATTAGACGTTAAACAAACTGCTGCGAGTTATTTATCAAATGCTAGCATTGAGATAACGCAGAGAAATTGTCTTATCAGTTTGTTATTCTGGCAGTTATACAACACTGTTTGTGTGTTGCTAAACTTGGGCTTGCTCTGGATATATTATCACATATTCAACTCACGAAACGTGGGATATAGATTAAGATTTGCCGAGTTATTCTCGATCATGGCGTTCAGCTGATATTTGAAAATCAATTTGAGAACCTTTTCCGATCTAAATTACACTCCCCATATTTGCTTACTTCTAATATACGTATGTGACAAATTGTGGAGCATCACACCTGTTTGCCTTTGCTTATTGATTGCTTGGTCATCAGGTGGTCCATTTTAGTAATTTGCAAGTCGTAAGTCCAATTAAGTGACTTGGCCATACCGATTCACTGGTATTTATCGCCTTGTTAATGCCGAACTTAATTGGCAAGTGCCTGGAGTTTAAATTACGTTTGTGTTTGGCTTTGGAACCGGTCGCAACTCGGTTGGCGTCAGCTGTCAACAACAAAAATCTAGAAACAATTTAAACTTGATCAGAAAATGTACCGAAATTTGTAAAATGTATCTGCCGAGCTCAGGTGTTACATATCAGCTGCAGCTAAAATATGAGTGGCTCAGATCCCAACGATGGGCCAAGCGGCAGCAAGCCGAGCAAAGAGGTTCAGACTGCCAAAAGCGTGCTCCACGTGAGAATCTCGGACCAGAGACACAGCAATGAAACAGAAATCACGGAGGAGCCCCCTAGTCCTCCGCCCCTGATGGTGACTACGGGCATGAATACGGATGAAAATAAGCGCGGCGTTACAATAGTCACGGACCCCGATACAGTCAATAGCGATGCTGACAGTGTCCATTCTTGGCCTGGCAGACGAAAACCTGTGGCCAATTCCACAATATCTATGACCAGCCTAAGACAGATAAGTTCGGAAAGCTATATGGGCAGTGACTCGCACATTGACTACAGATCCACTCATCCCCCTGGCCACCAGCCAATCTCTACCCCCTATAAGCCGGAGCGCCTTGTCGACGGGGTAGGTACTCAACTCCGTCATTGTCGCATCGGTGTTACTTTCTAGCTTTGCAGTCTGTGTGTCTTCCGTCTTCTAGCTGATTGGCTTCGTACTCACCGGCGTGTCCATGTTATTGGTGATCATGTTCTCCTGGTTCCTAATCTCGCAGCTCGACTTTTTCGTCGAGTGCTTGCGAAAGCTGTCGGTGGCCGTGCACAGTATCTTCGGTGGGCTAAATGTATTTCAGGGCACGGATGATCAGAAGAAGCATATACCAAAGGTGAGGCTACCCTCTCGCTATTTACTCTCGCCGCTTGTAGTTGTCGCCGCTGTAGTTCCCCGCACTGAATCATTTGATAAACAATGTATTATAATTTAAATCCCTGTGTCCCATGAGCTCTTCCCATTGAACGGGTGGCGCTTATCAGTTGACACTCAGAAGGCAAGTGATTCACTCAGCGACGCCGCCCCTGGCTGTGTCTTATCGCAGCGTAATTTGTTCTTCTTCCTCTTCTTACTATTGTTTTCGTAACGCACTTGGTTCCAAGTTTTATGATCAATTCTTTTAAAAAATTGCCGTGTTTGACCTCTTCGCTATTTTCTTATCGCACACAGAAATTTTCGTTCCACACCAAGGAGGAAGACTGAAATTATTGGCACAACCAACCATCATCTGGTTAATAAATTTCATTCCGTCTATCAGCCCAAAGAGGAGTAAGTGCATCATAAATATACAATTGAACTAAGTCTAATTTTTGCTTTCTCAATTCTTCAGAGAGGATGAGACTGAAATCGAGCTGCGTGATAAGAGCGACAAGTGTGTGCACCCCATACTCGAGGAGCTCATTCATACAGAGGAGGCCTATGTGAAGAATCTGTTTATGGGCCTGGACAACTATGGCAATATCTTCCAACGCAAGGATCTGCCTCTGGGTCTGCGGGGCAAGAAGTACGATCTCTTTGGCAACATTGAGCAAATCGCTGAGTTCCATCGCGATGAGTTCTTGCCCATGCTGCAGCGAAATCGTCGCGATCTGAAACGACTCTTTGACGAGTTCTTAGAGTTTTTGGATGTAAGTTGCGCCGTTCTGATGCTCACAAAATTGTAAATAAATATCAATTTATATCATTTGATAGCAAAACTGTTTCTATGGCTATGTGATCTTCACGATGAACAAGCAGAAATCCTTAAAGCTGTGCGATCTCTATAAGAACTATTTTACGGTAGGCAATATCTGCTCATTTTATTGTTCACTGGAAGGCACGATCAAGGTATATTTTTCTTATAGAGCATACGTCTGGAACGCGACGATAAGCTGGGCATCAATAGCTTCCTGGTGCAGCCTATACAGCGCATGGCGCGTTATCCCTTGCTCCTGACGCAGTTCATCAATGTAAGTATGGCCTAGAAACGCATCAACTGTTTACTAATTTGTATATTATATATGCCATAGACATTCTTTAAGAATCGGGACATCGTGATGAAGCCACTGATTGAGTCCTGCTGTCGTCTAGAGAAGCGTCTGCGCACCCTGTTGATCACCACCAACGAATCGGAGATCATCAATGATATTGTGGACTGCAATGAGGTGGGTTAGCCCCCTTGAATTAGGATATGTAATCGTCTCTAACTAATATCCTTTGCAGTTTAATGTGTATTACCAGGGCAAGTTCCGTAAGGTGAGCGAGTTTCACGTGACTGATCACAAGCTGAAGCGCAGCTATCGTGCCAAGGTCTTCATATTCGACAAGTGCATCATCTACACGGAGATCAAGGGCAAGCACTTGGTATTCCACGGTCGATATCCTTGCGAGCACATCGGCATAGCGGCCAAAACCAAATCCTTCACACTCTTCTATGAGCGACGCAAGCAGCAGGAGTGCGAGTTTAGCGCAGATCCCGCACAGATTCAGCTCTGGCTGGATCTCATCCGCGACATGATCAGCAACTACGCCAACGAGGAGAGGCAGAAGCTGCATGATCGCTACTGTCGTGAAAACGATCATCTGCATCGCAAGGCGCCCAGTCTATCGCTCTATCGTGACTCGAATCGCTTCAGTTCGGACAGCGGCATTGGCAACATCTGGGTAATGCCCAAGCCGGAGGAGGAGGCGACCAGCAATCGCACCACCTGGTACGCAGCCTCCTAAGTTGCCCAGCGAGGGACTTTCGCCCCACTGAACTGGTATCCAAAAGACAGACCATGAGGGTGCTCATGTGTCCTTGGCCAGGTCGCCTCAGTCGGAGCTGTACAGCTGGCTGGACCGGAATGAGCCTGTGCAATAAGTCAACTGCTTATAGGAGTTGGCAAATGTTTATTATTATTATATACTAAATTTGTTATGACTAGTTACTTTCCCAAAGCAAAAAAATGGAAAAAAAAGCAAAAATGTAAGAAAAAGCTGTTTAAGTCTAAGGCTAAAACACCAAATATTGCCAATTAAGTTAATTGTAATATTTAAAACAAAAAATTATATAATTATTGTTATATTTATATTCTATTCGATGTTGTCACAAGTAAACTAAATTGTTGTTAACACATAAATTGTGCTTTTATTTTGTGTTAAATCAGCTCAGAACAGGCTTAGCCTGAGGGAAATTATCTGTAGGTAAATAAATTTACCAAGGGCTTTGATTATAGAACTCAATGTGTGTACTAACTGACCTGCCGAGGTATTTAACCCTTGAACTAGATGACGCCTAAATTGTGACAATACATTCAAGCTGAAGTCTAGGAAGTGATAATAAAGATAAGCACTTGATTGTAAAGATAGCTAGATAATTAGCGGAAATTTACGCAAAACGGATGTAAATAATACTCAAGTATTAGCTTATCAAAGATGTATAAGTATTTGTCGTAGGTTTAAAGTATATTACTGACGTGTATTAAAAACTGTCATTTCCTGTGCGCTTTGTACTTAGTTAAAAAATAATGCACTACAATGGAAACTAAAATCAAACGGATCCTAAGTTTGGGCAGATAGTTTTAGATGGAATTAATATTAAGCAATTTAGTTAAATTATAAAGCTTAATGATTAGGTTTAAATAAGAAACAGTTCTAGATATATCAATTATATTTTATATATGTATATAAATGAAGTTTCGAGTATGGTGCTCATAGAATAAATTATATCAATATTGAATGTAATTCATTTAAACAAATTTACTTAAAAGCTTTGCCTAACAATGCGATTGTCAAACATGATTGAAATGTAAAACATATTCCATTCTCTATATACATATTTGCTTATCGAATGGTAAGAGATTCGTCGAATAACAGATTTAACATGCAAAAGGTCGCACGCCATTGAAGTGCCCGGGAATCTCTGCGTCTCGCCCGCTTAATTGGCCTCCAAACGATATTGTTAATAATAATATGCCACAACACAAACAAAAAAACAACAGCAACAACAACAAGCGAATAACTTGTTTTGGCACTTGAACAACTTGTGACATCACTTTGAAAATGTTTAAAAATAAACGGTTCTCCCACAAAAAAATTAAGACAAGCAGAAATAAAAATATTTATATATATACACACACACATGCATATGTGTATGTATGTATATAGAAACATTTGTGGCGCGTTTCATTTGTAGCTCTTCAATTTATGCAAAATGTTTGCAGACTGCTGCTCGCAGCTTCGAGTATGCAGCTCATCAATCGTGATGGGGCTATAATAATTGTCGATTCCTGGTATCTGCCGATTTCAACATATACTATGTCCACCAATTTTTGCCTCATTCCCAGCACACAATTTATGAGGGGTGTGAGCGCGTATTGTCTAAAAAAAGAATAGAAAAATAAAACAAAAATCAATTACAAATAATATAAATAAAATGAATTGTGAACAATTCATTTGTGAAATTTGCAACGTAGACAACGACGATGACAATAAAGTATTTATTTAATTATATACATATTTGCATTCATACAAACAGTGAGTGATCTCTGTGAGATCATCGCCATAAATTTGATTTGCACTGTGGACATTCACAGCTAAGTGTAACTAATGAGCGCTTAGCCAAAGCTGCTTAGACTTGACTATGAAATGAGGCAAGATTTGAGCACTTCGGCCCAAATAGGTTCAAGGCGAAGCCAAAGACATGATAGCATTAAATTATGGCCATAGCCATAATTATAGTTATAGCCATTAATCAGGCTACACTCGTTGATCATTAATTGAAATTCTTAATTTGCGACGGCCAGACTGACGGGCAGAAAGCAAGAGTGTAAAATTATGAATTCCAGCAGACATTTCAATAATTTTACAGTTTTGCATTTTGTTTATAAACAAATACCTGCCTGACGCGTGCTGCCAAGAAACAGACAAACAAATAGTGAGAAACCGAGAGCAGAGCGCGAGAGCTGAGAGCAAGAGCGAGAGAGGGAGCGTAAGCGTGAGCTTTTGCTATAAAGTTTCGCACGATCGCAGCAAAAGCTCGCGCGCCGAACAATTGAATTTTTATGGCAAACTTTTGAAACAGTTGACTATCGCATTTGCTACGCGGCGGTTCGTGCGGCTTACGATGCGACGATCTTTTTTTGGATTCAAGCGATCGACTTAGACGCAAAATATTCGGCTTATTGTGTTTTCCAATGGCCTGTCCAATCAATTGATATTCGATTTGTGTGACATATTGTGAAACAGTGTAACATGTTTGCCATCAGCTGGTTCGATATTCTGCCCGTTGCAATTACATTTCTATCCATAGCAATTGTGCAAGTGCTCAACGTCTATTTGCATGTGCTGGGCGATGGTACGGCTACGAAAAGTGTCGATATCTGTGAAACGGATTGCGCGGTAAACGGAAATGGAGTTGCTACTCTTACAAAAAACGGTTCGATATCGCCAAAGGCGTCGAATGGGAAGCTTGAGAAGCAAGCCAGCATTTTGGATTGCGATAGGTGGGTCTTACTGAAAATTTCATCCTATTGATTCCCTGGAAATGTGTTATTTGTGTATTATATTTGCCTGTGAAGCTTTCTCAAACATTTTCCCCCTACGGTTGCTCATTATTGTTCATGTCACAGTAGAGAATTATACATGTTGTTATATGTGTATTTTGTATATCGTGTATTTTACAATGTTTAACGTGGCGTATACGTGATAAGATAAGCTTATGAACAAATGTTAACATACTGAGTTTAGGTTTATTTTTACGCGATTTCCAGTGAATCGCTTGCGGGGAACGTCCCCAGACGTGCCTTGCATAAGAAACTGAATACGATCTGATAGTTGATAATTATTGTCAAACTATTATAATTATTGTTAATGTATGGGAAGTAATACTAGCGATAAGCAGCCCATTATATGTGTATGATTGTATATGATAAACTACTAAAATTTTGGTTAACCTATTGAACTACATATATCAAAGGTTTATTGATAAATATAATGGGAACTACTATTCGCTTTGCCATTAAGAAACCAATCTTTGTTTGCAAATATAAATAGTCTATAAATTGACGTTTCCTGATTTCTTTGCTAAATATATAAATTAAATTACACAATATTATTTTTAGATGTGAAACTATGCACTGAGATCTGTTTTTAAATTCAGTAAAATTATACATATAATCTAACGCAATGTCATAATAGATCTTTATGGATAAATACAAGTCTATTAAATTAGTTTAGACTCCAGAGTCTAGTCTGAGCATGTATTCAAGGAATCTTGGCGTACTTGTCAACCTGATTAGAGGTCCAGCTCTTATCAACTAATAATTTGTTGTTGTTGTTGTTACTCTCCCTTTGTGTTACTCATCCGTTTGCATCCATGTTTGTTTTGTGTTTACAGTGGCATCTCATTGAATTCAATTCACTCAAGCAGCACCACAGCGACAACAACAACGTGTACTACACCGGGAACACCCTCGGCAACGAACTCATCTCCTACACACAATGCGCACAACGGCTTTCTCACACATACAATCAGTTTTGAGACCCTTAGCGATGAGTAGTAAGTAGCATGGCTCCAATCGATCATGTAGACCCAGTCGATCCTCGGCAGCAAGCCTTAAGATTTCATTCAGCTGACGCTGCTAATTGTTGGATTTCTTGGTTTGCTCTTTTAGCCACGAAGATGAGGATACGTTGTCTCTAGAGAATCTCTTTCCCTGCGATCAAACGGAAATCTATGCTTCCAAGAAGATCAGCTTCATTATTGACGAACTGATCCAGACGGAGGTCAACTATGTGAACTATCTGCGCAAGGGCATCAGCAACTATGGAAACCTACAGAAGTGCGAGGATTTGCCCGAGGGACTGCGCGGTGAGCAGCGACAGCAGCTGCTCCTGGGCAACATCTCCGAGATCTTGGAGCTGCACGAGAAGGAGATTCTGCCCATGATGTTGCGCAATCAGCACGATCTGAAAGGCCTCTTCGATGAGTTTGCGACACACTTTGAGGTGAGTAGCATTTGGCGTGGGCCGGCATCAGTGGACGTTGCTTATAAAAGCCGTCAACCCCATTTAAGTATCTCGCAGTAGCTGTCGGGACAGGTTCCAAGACTCGGCTTGAGCCGCCCAAGCAAATTAAAATTTCAAATATTTGCTATGCGATTTGCCTATTGTCTTAAGTGCCAAAGTGTGGATTTAATACCCTAACGAAAGGCGTTATATCTGGAACAGATCAGCAATGTATCAATCAAATGCAAATTACCAATCTTTATGGCTAATGAATCACATTCACAAAACAGTTTACGATGTAAAAGTTTTCCATTTAAGTTTTACATTTCCTTGAGTGAACATCCATAAATTTATACATAAATGCATTTATTATTATAAAATTCTGGTACTCTGACGTTGCTGAGGATTATGTTGGGAAATAAACAATAATGAGCGTATGCATATATCAGAGAGAAGAAAGATATACGTCATAACAGGGGTTTCATTACTTTATATTTAAAATCATGATTTAATAAAAATAAACTACTGCAAATAAATAATAAATCATAATACAGCAAAATAATAAAATATAAAACATTAATCCATAATTATTAATAAATAAAAATAATGATGAAGTTTTGCTTAATTAATTATTATTATAAATTTTCAAATTATTATTTTGTTTTAAATCTGCTACTCAATTTATCTTCTACATAATTTTTGTGTTATTTAAATTCAAATGAATGAAATTTTACGTGAAGCTAATACTTTTACCATTTCTTATTCATTTAAATAAAATTCTTTTTAATTTTTAATAAATAGTAATTTTTTGCATACCAAAATAAATAAATCTTGAAAGAATTAATTTAAAAGAAAATATGAAGGAAAAAAATATAAAAAAAATGTATGAAAAATAAAATTTTAATATATAATGAGTATATCATATATACTTTTAATAATTCTGTAGTTAAGCTCCAGTATTTTGTAGATGACAGAGTATACGACAATTTAATACTCAATTGCTTTCCACCTTTTCTTTATTTATTATACTTTCGTCATATTTTGACAATTGCTTGACTGAGTGCAAAGATTTTGTGATTGACGTTTTCGCGACTTTGGATTTCGTGTTTTAAGATTGCTTCGTTTTTTATTTATTATTTAATATTTGTTTTTATTTATTTACTGAGCTCTCGCGTGCTCAGTTTTTGTCGTTTGACGCTAGCCCCGCTATTGTTTATTAACCTATCGCTATTGTATTTTAGGCGTTTGCTTCTACTCATTGCTGAATTTAGTAATTAATGCAAATTAACGTAGTCGACGACATCTGCAAGTGGAGGAAAATGGGTTTTAAATATGCTAAGCGCAACTCGACTCAGCACTTGTAGCGGCAGCTCATAAATTATAAATACATCCACCATACATGAATTTGATTTACCTTTAGTATACGTATTGCTAATAATGAGCTCTTCATTGACTTGGGAACATTTATTCACACCTGTGACAAGTGTGTCACGATTCTTTGCTTCTTTCTTTTCTCCTCCTTTGATTCATTAATATGCACAAGAGTTGGGCATTATTTTGAATTAGCAAGAAAATTCTTGTACAATAGTTAAGAGTCGAGCTTCGGGTGCCGGCAACAAGATACTCGGCTCAGGCCAAGCCCCGGATGGGGCTCTCGCAATTATTCAACGCAAGCCCGATATTAAAGCTCAAATAATGCCTACATGACATGAGCTTAAATTAATGAATAAACATATGTATAATGCTGAACTTAAATATACCCTAGATTACTGCAGATCTATAGTAGATCTTTTCTATAATAAATGCAAAGATATAAAAATTTGCAATTTTACTGAAAATTAATTTTTAAAACAGATTTACAAACAATATTTATTATTTTCTTATGTACTTAAAAGATATGAGTATAAACAGGTAGCTTCATTCAACTACTTTATCTATATATATGTATACCTGCGCAGACAATTCCATTTAACTGGTTAGCTACAAATTGATAAACAGCCAAATGTTGGCTATTTGCGACTCAGCCAATTAGCGAGGCAACAAGAAAACGCCATTGGCGATGACGAAGACCAAGTAAAGCCCCTTCAGATAAGATTGGAAATAATCACTGAAATTGTGTACAAGAAACATTAGAGCGTTAATTTCTAGCAACGAAACTCCCTCTGAAATCTTCGATGAACGACAAATTTTCATAGCCGGCATTGCGAGCTGACGTCATCAAAATGTTGAGCTTTGCGCAGCTATAGATATAATGTACATATAAGAAATGTACATGTACAGACATGTCTATATATGAAGCGCACTTTGTCAAATCACGAGAATAGCTCAAGCTTTAGCTTTTATTACAAATGATAACGAATCGTTTGTGTTTTGGGTTTTGTGCGAGTTGTCTTTATGCTTTGATGTTCTTTTTTGGGGGGGATCTATGGGTGTGAGGCAAGTGCTGCGCTATTGCGGCAACATGTGGCCAGGGACAGCGGCAAGTGTTGACAGCGAAACAATCAATTTGAATTGAAATTGCCAGACAGCCTTTAGAGTGTGCTTATATTGTGCTTATATACGACATACATAGCATGTATGTATATAATGTATATTTATATATGTGCGAGTTGAAGCACAGTATGCGATCTTATGTCATGTTCGCTTCCCAGAATGCAGGCAGCTGCCCAAATATTGACAGCAGCGCATAGCAAGCGCAGGTAACATTCCTGACAGCGAAGAGCACTTTCGGATTTTTATTCTTGCTCGCTTAAGCCTGCGAGGATTTGCCAAGGCTTTGGTTTAATGCGCGACGAGCACGCCAACTGATTTATGTTCTACTTTTTAGCTGAATCACAGCGTCGCAAAAGAGATCGAGGGAGAGCAAAAGAAAGAGAGAGAGAGAGAGAGTAAGAAGGAGAGTGAGGGACAGTAAAAGTTTGTTTAATATTTAGAATAATATTCATCATAAAAGTTTTCAATTTGTTTATACAAATGCTTTGGCACATTTTGGCAACGCGTTCTGTAAACAATTTTTCATATAGAACATTGATGCGTATTTCCTTGGCGTCCAACGGATTAATGAGGCCTTTCAAATATAATTGGATTGCCGATTAGTTAAAGCATTTCGAGCATTAATGGTGTGCATTTCTGATGAAGTATTTTTGATCAATTCGAGTTTGATGTTTTCTATTTTCTGCTCACAAAACTTGTCCGCACACTTTTGGGGCATAAATCTAAAAAATAAAAATAAAAAACACATATCAAAGGCAACCATAAAAAGCTTGTCTGCTTCATTTATAAATTGCCTTCAAATCGCGACAAACACGGCTGAAATTGGAAGCTTTTATTGGACTGGACATTGATTAATAAAGAAAGAAACTGACGAATGTTATACAATATCTAAATAACTTCATTGGAACTGAGCTCGAAATACAACAATGGAGATTCAAAGTTATAAAAAAGTAGAAATAATAGCTAGATAATGGTCTATATATACACATATTATTTTAACAATTTTATTTCGATAATACTTTGAGTACACATTTCATTATCTTTAGCTATTTCCTTATACTGCATACCCAACGGTTTATGTCCAAAGATATTGCTGAAACATGCTACAACTGTTTCTAGGTTTCTGATTTCGCATGTGTCGGAACCAGCTAGATTATATCAAAAATTTAATATCATATAGCTGTCATTGGAATTATTGTGTTCTGCCGATGGCCTTCGTTGAAACTCAGCCGAGTTTTATTGTGACTTTCACGATTTGCTGTTTTGATAATTACGATGATATATGACTCAATTTGTTTTTGAAAATATGTATCAAAAACGATTTCAATATTTATATTTTTATCACTCAAAGTAAAAAAAGTCATAATAAATATAGAGTGCCGAGTACTTAAGGTGACTGTAGAAATAGTAAATTTAAAGTAGAATCTCTTTCAATTTCAGTTTGACAACTTGCGATAGTAAACTTAAAATTTTTAACCGGTAGCGGCAATTCCAAGCTCTTGAAGCTAGCCCATGTTAACCTTAGGTAACCCAAGAAATACTCGACTGTCACAATAACAATAAAGCTGTATATTGTTTTGCCAGCAAATACAGTTCACATGGCTCCATTTGCAGGTCTGGGCTTTAGCCAGTTCAGTGTTGGTCGTCATCGTCGCAGCCTCACACAGAGCTATGCATATATAAATGTATAGATGCATGTATGTATGTGTGCACAAGTAAACCTTGCCTGCTGGCGAAATCATAATTTTTGAGTATTTAAGTCACGTAATGCCATGCCGCACACACGCACACACAATCGGAACCAACTGCAAACCAACTGTGAGCCTTGGCAAAGCCACTGAAAAATTGATATTCCACTCGCTGGGTGCGTTTCTCCTCCCCGTTTTTCAAAACTGGTTCAACATGCAAAATATGTATATATCTACACACACATATATACATTTATACACATATATACATATTTATTTGGCTTAGTGTAGTTTTTGATGCATTTAATTCGATTATCTGCTGTGCTGACTATTAAGCCCCCCTCCTGAGCCCCTGTCAAATCAAAACCCATAATCAAATAATAATTATACGATTTGATGACAGGCCACAGATTAGTTGGCTTAATTCGCAGCTGCTGTGGCAATATTTGCATTGGGCATTTTGCATTCGCCTCGAGCTGCATTTAGCTTGATACGTCTCGAGCTGCTGCCTTCGGGCTGTTGACTGCATTTGCATGTCTCTAATAATTGCATTAAACAATTGTTGTACGTGGGGCCCGGACAAGACGACTGCGGACAGGTAAAAATAATATTCGTTTATTTTTGCATTCCTTGCATCAACTACAATATTTTCGCACAGGGTATTAGAGCGAAATGTTCACATATTCTAGAACTGAGTCATTTGCATTCTAGCTAAATTGCTATCAAAATTGTTAATTTGACATATTTCTATACCCTGTGGCAAAAATACTAAAGGGTATATGCAAAACAAAAATGATTTGTTTGAAACGAATATTGTTTTATTACTTTCTTCCTTAAGTAGATTTTATATTGAGGATATTATATACAACAGAGTTAAAATGGAAATTCAGTTGAGAACTGCTTTAAAATATTTTTATGTTCATTTATTTATTTTTTGTCATCAACCAATTATTTTGAAAAACTTTTAATTAATTTATTTTAATTTTTTATTTATTTATTTATTTTTTTTTTTTATAAATATAGTAATAAATTTTTTATACCCTGAACCAATTTTCAATGGGAAATCAGGGTATAATGGTTTTGTTTTTTTATAAAATAAGTAAACAAAATTATTTGTATGCTTTTCCATATTATTATTTTTTTTATATTCATTATTATTTTTTAATTTCGCTTATACTTTTTCAAATTAAATACAACAGAGTTAAAATGAAAATTCGGTTGAGAATTGCTTTAAAATATTTTTATTTTAATTTATTTATTTTTTGTCATCAACCAATTATTTTGAAAAGCATTTAGTTAATTTATTTTAATTATTTATTTATTTAATTTTTTTTTTTTATAAAATAAGTGAAGAAAATTATTTGTATTTGCTTTTCCATATTATTTATTATTATTTTTAAATTTCGCTGATACTTAAAAAAAATTAAATTCATTTAATTTACTTTAATAATTTAAACAGCGTATCCTATAGTCAGTCTTTTACAATATTCTATTGAAATACTTCGTTTGTTTCGCTTTTATTTTGTTTGACAAAATGCTTGCAAATTTGTAAAATAAATTTTTAACATATGTGTCAAAATTCTCTTTTAGATTTTATCTTGGGACACTTAAGATTTCTTTTTAGATTTCAACTAAAGACATTATAGCATTCATATACTACAGTTGTTGAATGGGTTTCTATTTATGTCATATTTCAATTTCGTTATTTACAGAGAAACAATTTCTATTGTTATGTGGGCTTTACCATGGGCAAGAAATCTTCAATGCTGTTGCGCCAGGAGAATCGTGAGTGGCTGCAGGTAAGCAATGGTCAAGTGATAACAAATGCAAATACAAGTCGACTGACAGATACTCCTTATTTGCAGAGCTATCAAACGACTATAAAAGACAAGCTGGGCATCGACAGTTTTCTAGTGCAGCCCATACAAAGACTGACCAGATATCCATTGCTGTTGCAGCAATTCATATCGGTAGGTGAACCCAGATTAGAGTCGATTCATATATCTCCAGTTACTCGACTGTCTAATTTATAGGAATTCTATAAGAGCGGCATTAGCTGTAAGCCAGTGCTGAGTGCTGTGTGCAAGCTGGAGACGCGCATGCGCCGCCAGCTGGATGTGGTCAACCAGGCTGAGGAGATACCCAACATAGATGAGCTGAACGAGGTGAGTCCCAGTCCAGAGTCAAATTGGAATGGAGACTGATTCTCTTTTCTCCTGCAGCTCGATCTGCAGCAGCAGGGCTACTTTCGGCGCTCCACGGAGTTCGATGCACAGCATTTTCCGACCAAGAAGAAGTATCGCGCCAAGGTCTTTCTCTTCGATCGTTGCCTGGTCTGCACTGAGGTGCGCAAGAAGCGTCTGGCGTATCGACAGCACTACAGCTGGGAGCACGTGGAGCTGCAGCGGCCACTGGAGCTGGCCACTGCCAATGCGAACAAGATTATCAATCTGATTGTCAAGCAGCCGGACAAGGACAAGGCCAAGCGTGAGGAATACTGCTTTGTGGCATCGGAGGCTTCCGTGGTCAAGCAGTGGCTGCACGCCACCCACAAGATCATCGAGATAGCGCGGCACGAGCAGTCGCAGCGTGATACCTTCAGTCTGCCCATGGACTTGGTGCTGGGCGTGGTGCTGGCCATCTGGCTGATATGGCACTACTTGTAGAGCTAATCATACTATGCGAGATCTAGCTGCTAGGACTATAGAATAATAAAGCTAAGTTATTTCTACACTGTGCTGGTCACATACAGCTGCCACATCCGGCCACTTCCTGTCGCCTCCTGCCTGCTCGGCCGTAAAATAAGTTTGCTGCAGTTGACAAATATTTATGATAAATTGCCTTTGCAGTGCCGCTGCTTTGTCCTTGCTCAGCCCGGGCACCAGGCAAATGCAAAATGTAAATAGCTTTTCATCTTTTTTGCCGCACACACACATACTCTGTCTTCGAGCTATTCACAAAAAGTAGCTAGCTCCTTGGGACATCCTTGCTGCGCTCTTTTACAGTGGCCACCAAAAATTGTATGACAAATCTATTTGTTTAGAATTTATGACAGACTGCTGCAGCGCACCAAAGAAACCTGTCACGGAAGGCTGGGCTCTCGTAGAGCGACTAATGAACCATGATCACGACTTGAGGAATGCCAACAAGCACAAAGGTCAAAGGTCAGCAAGTTTCTAAAAGCAGAAAAGTAAAATGTTGCACTTTAGTTCTTTGTTTCATTGCTCATTGTCATATTAGAAATTATTACTAAGGACTTTTATATTTACTTGCATATTTAACTCACATATTATATATGCTATTTATAATTTCATAAGTGTTTCAAATAGAAATATAGTATTAGTCCTTTTCAGGAAAATTAAAACCTACCTTGATATATGACAAAGTCATAAAGTTTACTTCAATAGTAGAAGCACATTTGTTAAAATCCTTAAAGAGATATATGTATTCCTTAACTATAACATATATTCCGTTTTTTCTTTCTTTTTTTTTTTTTAAATACTTTCATATTAGAATTGGCCTAAATTTTAAGCTACTTATAAATCAAATATATATACATTTTTAGGCTATATAAAAGGATTTAAGCTAGAGCAAGAATCTATAAAATTTTAGTAAATAACCGAATGACTTCTATGATATTAACTGAATCCCTTTCTATGCTATTGGCCCTGTTTAACTTATTACACTTTTTGATGTATTCATAAAAATTTCTTATATTTTTTATTTATATTTCAATTAAATTTCTATTACAGTTCTGTTATATATTTTTGACATCCGAATATATTCACTGAATTTACCCTGTAAAATAATTATTAATTGGCTGACATTTCATTTATTTATACTTTATACCACATCTTAAAAGTATACTTGACAATAAGTGAATGATGGCTAAAAGTATGCTATCATTTACTTAAACTCAAGATGTATTTCAAGTTTGCTCATTCCAAATTTTATCTTGCCTTCTCCATATATTTCCAATGTCTGACCACTGTGCAGGCAAATAGGTTTGAATCAAAGTCAGAGAACATGCTCTGATTATCCGGTCAAGCAATGACCAAAATAATAATCTAACTTGATAAAAATTGCATGGCAAAGGCCACAGCCAAAAGACCAAAAGGCCAAAAGACCAAAATGTATATTGTCCCCAGGCCAATCTAAGCGGAGGGAAAAAACGCTAATGAAGTTAAATCATCGTTCGCCAAGAAGTATGCAATGCAAATTATTGAGCTGTCTTCAGAGGATGTTGTGTGTGTGTGCATGTGTGTTAGTTATGTTTTTTCATAGTGACAAAATTTGCACAAAAGCAATTTGTTAACAGGGCACAAAAAATAGAAAAGAAGCGAGCGCAAACGCGACTTGCTTGACATGTGAGTGGTTCATATTAGAGGAAAATATGGTGGGTGGTGCAGTGTGGGTGTGTGGGTTGGTGGCGCTGTCTAACGGCATTTAGGTCCTGGCAGCTGATTCTTATGCATGCAGCAGCAGCAGCAGCAGCAGCCAAGGTCCTGGCTGTTGCCTTATTGTATTATGTCAGTTAAGTTGTCGCCGTTGTTTGCTTGAAGGATAGGATAAGGGATAATGCCGTGTCCTTTACCAGGCAGCTTAAGTGTATTAATGTCTTTCAAGCAGTTGTCGTAAAGCTGACGTGTATGTAAATGATTTGACATTTTTATGAGCTGGCTTAAAAGGCATATACACACACACACACATACAGACACACACACGAGAAACCAAAAGCAGCGAATTCAACCAATTGCCGTTCAAGTGGCAGCCGTTCAGGTTTCCTCAGAAATTTTCATATCTACTCAGACTTGAGTAAATATTTCAATATTTTTTTCTTCAGCCAATTGGCAACTGTTTTTGGCACGCCTCTCACGTAGCTGCCCACATGCCACATGTACGTTTGCTCCTCCACTAACATTTTTCAGTTAAATGCATAATTTGCGGAAGTCGAGGAGGCAGAAAACAAATCAGCTTTTCCTGAGAGAGGAAAGTTGCTGAGAAGGAAATACCCAGTACAACAGGACTACAGTTTTTGATAAGGCAAGCATATTTATACGGAAGACAAAGGTTGCGTATCCAGTAAACCATTTGTTTAGTTCCTCCTCAAAAAATACAGTTCTATATGCATCAATTTAAGGAATTGATTAATCTGAGTTGCATAGTATAATAAAGAGAAGTCTTCATAAATATTTAAATAAATAATTCAATTTCAATTTATTTCACTCTCTGCTATAACTACAGATTTTTGTGAATGGTATTTTACAATAATTTAATTGGCATATGTTAAATAAATTATATAAGAATAACAAATTAATATACAAAGAGTCCTATGTAAGTATACAGTTATCACAAATATCATCTATTTAAGCAAATTTCTGAAATTCTGAATAATCTTTGCATTTACACACCATTGCACAACTTATACCCGTTTGCTCCCTGTCTTTGGCTATTTCACAGGATATGAAAACTTTCGTTCGCTCTGGCACACAATTCACAATATTGCGCCTAAAAAAGCTGGCAATAGAATTGTAAAATGCCTTGAGGCATAATTTATTTGAATTTAACATGTGCGCTCACGTACTCCAGGCCAAGTAGAAAAGTCGAGGGTAGGAGCCAGAGTGCCGGAAGCATGGCCAAATATTTTTTGGCCCGCACTGCCTCTAGTCTCGGGCAGAGGGCAGGAGGCGGCTCCCACAACAAATTTGGCAAGTAATTGCGCAAATTATTGCACGTAGCATCGCAGCTAGGCGTAACATATGTTTGAACTGTTGTCTAGGCGCCGCAGCTGGCACTCGATCACACCCATTGCACACACCCACCCCACACACGCACACACACAGTCATCACAGTTCACGCTACATTAAATTAACTTGACATATTCGACTGCGGCTCGCGCTGGCACGCAACTGTTGCTAATTTTTGCTTAATATGCCACACGAGCTCATCCCCCAGCCCCCAGCCCTCGACCCCCAACCCCCCGCCCGGGCCGAAAAACGGTTATGCAACATTCTGGGCCACTGCTGTCCGTCTAGCTCATTGGATTTGTGCAGCACATGCTGCCGCCACTGCTCATATGTGCGTGTGGTATAAATTATCCAATTCACGCCTCAGCGCCGCAGTCGCCCTTGGGCCAGAAGGACACAAGGCCACAAATTGTATTACTTCGCATGTAAATGCAACACTTAGGCACGCATCGACTTCGCCTCCTTCAACTCCAGCTCCATTTCCATTACCATCTTCACCGTTGCTTTCGCTGTTGCCATTCCCATTCCCATTCCCATCCCATCCCATCCCATTTCCATTTCCATTTCCATATTCAACTCGTTTGGCACTTGTGCGTGTGCATTTGAGTATTTGTACTTTCAAGTGTATTCGTTTGTCTTTCGGTATTTGTGCTTGAAAAAGTTCCAATTTCTGATGTCAAATGGCACGTGAAACAATGCGTTAGGCACAATTTGGGGTGTTAAGAAGAGGCGAGCTAAGTGCACAGTGGAACTAAGTGACCAAATGTGTGCACAAAGTGCATACCTACATATTTTAAGAATACTAATATGTATAATTCATCTGCATACAATATTTCTATTTGTTTTTTAATGATCGCATATTATTTGGTCTTAAAAGAATTAAATAATAATCATAAAAATAATAGATAAATAAATTTCAAAAATATAATAAAAATCTGTCAACTAAAAAAAAAGACTATATCGTATAAATAAATAAATTTCTCATTTTAACAGTTTGTATTTTGTCAATAAAGTGCCTTTTTCATTGAATTCTGAACCACTGTGCCAGATTGTGCTGCTGTTGCTCATGGCACAAATCAAGCAAAACGACAATGCCGATGCGAATGTGTGAATTTCAGGACGATGACAACTGATAATAGATCGAATTACACACGCTGAGCCCCAAAACAGAGAAACAGCAGAAGAGCAGAGGCTAAGCCACGGCATGGAGCAGACGGGTGGAGGGTAAGGAAGGCCGGAGGTCGAAGGCTGGAGCAAAGCTGTTCCTAGTCGAGTGCGAGTCCCAAATTGTTGTTGGGTGCAAATGTGAAAAATGTCTGGCAGGCATACAAGCCGTCGCACGTTCCACACTCACACTCACACACCTACACATGCACGCACACACACCCATACGACCCTTAAGACCCGACAATGCGGCACAGCATTAGATAAAAAACAAAGGCATGTAATTTTTGGAGCATAGCCGTAAGCCACAAAACGAGCAAAGCGACTGGAAATACGGAATCGGAATTGGAAACGGAAACGGAAACGCTTGATAATCGCAGTAAGCGAAAATGCAGCGTCAACTGGGCTCAACGTGTGAGGTGAGACACGTATCGAATGTGGCCCTCGACGATGGCGAAGATAGCGCTGATAATAATGATAATGATGACGATGATGCCTGATGCCTGATGGCTGATGGCTGATAATGCGCCCTACGAATGGCAGGGCCCAAATCACGTTTACACGCATTGATAAATGCGGCCGGCTAAGTGCCATGTTTCGGGTTAAATGCGGTGTAAAATGTGAGAGGCCCCGCCCAACTAATAGCATAATAATAATAGCTACAGGGCACACACAGAGTGAGAGAGAGAGAGGTGTCTGGTGTGGGGCAGCTCCAGCTGAGTGACAGTTCAGTTAGCTGCCAAGACGCCAACTGTCAGCGTCGGCACTGTGACGCGTATAAATCGTCCAGTTGGCGGCGCACCTGGCGTGCCAACATATGCCACACGGTTGCGCCACGGTCTTGTACATACATCTTGCTTACAGGCCAGCGCCAAATTGAAATTTAAAACGGAAAGAACCAATAAAAACAAAAAAAAAGGCAAGAAACGAAAGGAAAAAAAAAAACAATTTACAGACAACGAGAAACGACGACGAAGGCGGCAATACAAATTGCAGCGACGACAGCTCAAAAGGCGGCGCATCGCCCTCAGACCCAATCTTCGGCTGCCCATTCCCCAAATGCAATTCGCGCCCAGGCTGCATACAAATGCCGTGCACCAAAGTCAGCCGGAGGATAATATAATGCACGTTGTTGAAGAATAATGGTTCTGCCAGAAGACAACAACGTCGCTGCCAATGTCTAAAGGACTAAGCATGTCTGCCAAGGACCCAGCCAGCCCAGCCCAGCCCAGCCCAGCTCAGCCCAACCCACCCCAGGACAGGACAGGAGAGGCCAGGCTAGGCTGCTGCTTGCTCCACTGTAGACGGACAATAACGATGCCAGGCAGCAATGGCAGGCGATTTTAATAGAATCTACAGAGCTTACGACAGCAGGACGCGACCAAGTCAAGTGAGTGCGGAGGCAGTAATATTAATGCTTGGCCTATGACATCTCCCTGCCGTCATCGATTTGCCGAGCCGACGCCCAAAAGGCATGTTAAGAATATGTTAGTTATATGTTAGCTATTCAATTGTCATTCAATTTAATTTGTATTTTACTTTAAAGACTATTATTTAATTGATTGATTTAAGGTGTCGAAAAAACTACAAATACATACATCTATCAATATTATCTCCTTAAGGCTTAGCTGGAGTATGGATAAAGAGTAAAATATTACGGATAGGGTTTATATAGTTGGAATCGTTTAGAGCTCTAGAGCTCTTCCTTAAAGATTTGCTTATTGTTTTGTACAAGACAGATTGCAAATAAAATATATATATATATTTATTAAAAAAAAAAAAAATTGTTTTCTTGAAGCAATCACAATGACATGATCAGATTAGCATTGATAAGAAAATCATTTCAAAATACAAATAGTTTCAGTATCACCTACAATCCGACCTTATTTAGTCTACTCTCAAATTTGTCCTCTAATTAAAAAAAAAAAATTCTATAAATCTTCACATATTGTTGTTCAATATCTATGCAGTATGAATACGTCTAGTTTCGAGAAGCTTGCTTCATTTTGCAAATCGCTGCGCGACTCGGAACTACGGACAGTCGCCTTGCTCGGCTGTCCGATGAAGATTCGAAAATCACGGCACTTCTTTCAGCTGGAGGTCACGATTCGTGGACATGTTGATACCGAGATGCCGCCGGACTCGCGAATCAGCTGCAAGATGGTTTTCATGTGCCCCAAATTTTATCCTCGCAGTCTGCCCGAGGTGCATATCCGATCGAAGAAGAACTTTCCCGACTATCTGGAGGATGTTATCTTTTCCGAATATGATCGGATGACGCATCTGGATCGTGGCTCCCAGTACATAATACCCATGGTGAGCAGTGCCCTCTACATGATCGAGCGTGAGGAGCAGAAGAGATCAGAGCATGCCGTTGGGGAAAGTAAGTGTGGAGGAGTAAACCTCAACTCAGATATAAAGTAGAAATCGATCTAACTTGAGAGACTTTCAGATGAAACTAGAAACTTGTAGCTCCACGGTTGGCACAGCGTTTTGTTAAATGGACTGCGCTTTTGAGAAACAAGAGGGATCCGTTTTTTATTGTCGTTTACTTTTTTCTATTTTTAAATTTATGATCTGTGTGAGAAGTGTGACAATGCCATAAGTGAAATACTTGGGGATTCAGTACAGCGCCTAACTAACATTTCTATTGTGGACAAATTGCTAGCAAATAGAAGCCTTACAATTTTGGAATCTCGATTTCATTTGACTATCCAAATTATACAAATTTTTGTGAATGTCCTAATATACACAGCCGAAATGTATTTCTTACCCCGACATTTCTACAAATAAAAAAAGTATTTTTTTTTTTTTTTTTTTACTTTTAAATGCTTATCGCTATGATTATTTAATTATAGAGCGAAACTCGCGAGGCACGTTTCATACGAAAATCTCTGCGATTTCAAGAGGGCAGTGCATAAAGCGAAATATAATAAAAATATGAGTGTGAAAGAATACATATATCCTATTTATGAGTGAAGCAAAAACCCAAGTGCAGCTTTTACAATCCGCACACGAGCACACACACACACACTCGAGCTCACGCGTGTGTGAGTGTATTGCGTATAAAAATTTCAACACGCTTACACAAAAATTGCCAATTAAGCGCATTTATGACTGCAACGCGAGGAAATATGTGTGGCATGCAGCTAGGCGCTGGACTTGGAACTGGAACTGGAGCTGGACTCCGCTGGGATGGGGTCATAAACATTCTTAATGTTGAGACGTGTGCACTCGTTCCGTACATCGCCCAGCGGATTATTAAGAAACAATGATGCGAGATGCGGGCGAGCGGTTGAGGTTGAGGCGGGCTCAGCGCCTGCAAGTATGCAATAAAAGCGGACACATAATGCCAAGTTTATGGCGCAAGTTAAAACCGGAAACTAAATAGTTGACACCGCGCACACCAAATGAAGCGCAGACACTGGCCGTGGATTAACATTTACTGCCCACTGTCCCGGCCTCTGGCTCTGCCTTCACATATCATCTGAGGGTTGCCCGCCCGCTTGAGGGTAGTATCTTTTATTTTTTCTTTTTTTTTTCTTAGATGGGGGTGGGTTGTCTCGTAAAGCGCACAAATGACAACATAATTTGTAATTTGAATTTGTTTCGTGTTCAAGCATAAGCAATGAGCTGGAGATGCCAGACAGCAGACGACAGATACGTAGTAATTGCGGCAACCGATAGATGGCGCTTTGACGGTCAATCTGACCCATCATACATTCGCTTCGCGTTGAGATTTATACATTGTCGCATTCCGTTTGAGTTTTTATTTGCCTTGAAAATTGCTTCAAAGAATTATTTAGTGTTGAATTTCCAGATGATCAAATTAAGTATATTATATAATTCTTAAATCTAGTCGGTGGCCCGATTAAAATAATGATAATAATTTTATATTGCAGCAATTTGAATTTGTAATGCTTTTTAAAATAACCAAACCTAAAACAAATTGGTTTTTTTTTTTTTTTAATTTAAAAATAATAATAATTTTATAATGCAGCTAATTGAATTTGTAATGCTATTTAAAATAAGCAAATATCTATTAAATAAGACGCCATCTGGCATATTATAATTTATTTCTTTACATCATGAAACCATTTCGAATGCCATCAGACGCACTCAAGAATAACAGCTATAAAAGTTAAACTTGATTTGAGATACGACATAGTTGAAGAAGGAATTTCCAACATGAAGCTCGCACTGACGCCTACAATTCTGAATAAATAGATTTATATACATATGTAAAAAGCCTAAACTCTTAAAATATTGTAAAATACCATTCACAAAATCATGTAGTTATAACAAAGAGTGAAATAAATTGAAATTGAAATTGAAAAATAAAATGGTATATAATTGAATAAATTGAATTGAATTTCTTTTAATTTTGGATCTTGTTGCACGCAAACCGGCATCATTTAAGATCAAGGGAGGTGCACTCTGAATCCAGATCTACTTTATTCTGACAGCAAGTGGCAGGGAAATGGCTCAGGAATAAGCTGCAAATTAATTTCTCTAGTACAGACAACATTTGCATGTCGTTGCCCTAGTCTAAAAAAAAAAGAAGAAACAGAAAGGATCCGGGAGGACAGTTGTATTTCAAGCAATTAAAATGCGGTTGGGCAGTGGACTCGCAGCTAATTTTACGAGCTGATGCTGCTAAGGGTTAAGGCGACACACAAGCGACTTAGAGGGCGAGAGCCATTGGAGCCGCTCCGGACTGAGTGTACTCTGGTCTTTAGCTGATTTATGCGCTTATCACGCAAGCGTCGCCGTTTTTATGGCCTGTCTGTGGCGTTGTCTGCTGCCTGGCGTCGTTTAGTTACCGGCCATAAATGTCCTGAATGTGCTGCCGCATTGGCGACGCACACAAATTTGCCATTTTAATGCCACGACAAGCTCGACGAGCGCTTTTCAATTTTGCAATACCTGCCACGGCTAAGCCACAGCCATCCCTCCCCTCCCTTTTATTTCCCTCATCCTCCCCGTTCTCGCCGTCGCCGTCGTCGTTGTCGTCCTCGCTCTGTGCACTGGCAGTTTTTCATTACGCACAAATCCTTCGGGCATACAGTCGCCAATGTCGTCATAGCCGCATTAAAGACTGAAAAGCAAAGAAATATCTCGAAATGTTTGCGGTTGACTTACAAGTTGCCAAAAATGATAAGCCAAAAACGTAAAAATAGGTGGTGAAATAAATTCATAGGACGAGATAGAGAATAGAACACTGCGCCTGGGAGGAGGCTTTGCATGGGGAGCAAGAATTGTTCACAAATATTTTACAAGCCCGTTACTATTCAGTTGGCTGAAAACATATGAAGCAGCTACTTAGTTGAAATTGCCATTAAATTTGTAATAAAATAATGTTATTTAAGCAAATTGTCCAACTATTAATTTGCCATCTTTTATAATTAAGCACCAGTCCATTTCTCTAGAAGTTCCTGACATCTATAAAGTAGTATAATACGTTTGTCATATATTTCTTGTATCACAGGTGAAACTAAACAGAAAACTGCAAAAGTAATGCTTTATCGCTAAGCCTAGTTTTCATATACCTAACAAATTCCTTTGATAGTAACTATCAATAAAACATCTAGCTGAATAATTAGAGATATATTAGTTTATATACATGAAATTTGATATTCAATAAACATAGAATGTCGAACTTTTCGTACATGCAATCTGACCTTTCATCCGAAACCAGTTAGGTATTATTCAATTAGAGTACTATTCAAGAACAAAGGGAACATTCAAGTTCATATACATCTATTAAGACTGAAGTAAAAATAAATGTATGCTGAATTAATTGAATGACAGCTTCTGTTTTGATTTTTAATATATTTAAATAATTTAATATAGCAGCTAAACATTGTGAATGAAGAGACCCAAATTATGTGATCTTTAAATATACTCCTTCTGTTGAAGCGATCCCAGAACTGAGAGTCAACATGTGCATGTTGGAACGGAATTTTTGAATATTATATACATTTATTCTAGTTCTCGTCTTATCCTATCTAATTGTTGATAACCTTTCTTTTATTATTACCTCGCTGACTAGATTTCTGCTGGGTATAAAATTGCAAAGTATTACTTATTTAACCTATGGAAGCCTTACTCCATTGCCTGCTTTGTAACTATCTTTTCTCTCTCTGTCTTGAGCCATCCAAATGGCTATTGACTTTAAGCTGTGCAAACCTATATGTAAGCAGCCAGCTCAGTCTTGCACTTGTGCATGCATGTCCTGTGTACGATGTTCTTCGTTTTTCTTCGTTTTTTGCAATTTGGTTCCAGAAACTCTTTGAAAGTGACATTATGCAAGTTGTGAGCAACAACTGCAGCTATCTAAATTACCCAGAGACATCCGGCATTGCCAGCAAAAGGACTGTGACGCCGCCGCCAATGCTGCAGCACGCTTAACGATAAACAGGATGCGCCCAAGGAAGCTGCTGCTGCTGCTGCTGCTGCTGCTGCCCTGAATGTCTTTGCTGCTTTTTTGACTGGCAATTTCATTGACGCTGCTGTCGCGGCGACAACGGAAGGAAGTGTATCAAGGATGTGTGCATGTGCTAAGGGCTAAGCACAGTTAAAGCCCTCGCTTAGATAGCTATGGCAAGTGCTTTGGCCTGTGCATAAAAGATAAGTTAATGCAATGCCCAATGCCCGATGCCCGATGTCCGATGCCTGATGCCCAATGACCGGCTGGCTCACCAATTAATGAGCAGTCGTCCCTGCACGTGTTAACATTCGGCCAAAGTGTTGCACAGTTGAGGCGGGGCATTGGCCAAGTGGCGCGCCGTCAGCCCTAGAAGTCACGTATCCTGCGTGAGTTACGGGCCACAGCAAAGCTTTCCACTGCAAACATGTTTGTGCACGTACACGCCCGTAGTAGATGCCCAGACAACAAGGATGCCCAGCCACACCTAACAAACCTCCGGCAACAGTCGCAACTAGAACAGCCAAAGACACTCCACACGTTCGGCTAGAGCCCCCTAGACCCATCCGCGCTGCTCTAGGAAAAAAGAAAAAATTTGTAGAAGCGCAGCTTTAATCATTCCTCAGCTCGTCGTTCAGCAGCATTTGCACTCGAGTCACCACGGGCACAATCATGTAGAGACCCAGATGCTGCTCCAATGCCTTGGCGATCGCCGCGCGCAACTTCCGATCAAGCTCGATGCTCACATTACGCTTCTCGACCAGATCGACGCGCGGCAGCTGCAGCGGATAGTTGACCGGGCAGGTGAAGATCAGCTGCAGCGCAATGCCATCGGCTTCGCCATCCTGGAAGTTGTAGGTGCTCACCGGCACCTTGAGCCGCAGCTGGGGACTGCGGCACAGCACCATGTAGGGCAGTCCCAGGTAGTGCAGTGTCAGCACCTCGTTGCTCTGCAAATTCCTGTTGAGTTTGGTAACGCTTTGGAGCTTGGCTTTGCGCTCCGTCTCCTCGCACTCTGACATGGGGTCTAGATTATATTTTTTATAAATTTTGTGAAATTTTTTTGTTGACATTCAGTTTGTACCAGAATTTGTTTCAAATATGAATCCAGGCTAAATGAAAACCGCAAGCTGCCTGAAATACAATTTTACAAAGCTCAAATTTGCATAACAAAGAGAATGTTGTGGTAATACGGCTGGCTTATTATAAGACTCGGTGTTTTTTGGCAACATCAAGAGAAATGAGGATAGCGAAAAGACAATGATTATTGAATTGGGAATACCCTGCACAATGAGATTGGGTTTGACACGAACGTTGCGAATGAAGTGGTCTAAATAATATAGATTGAAGATTAATAAATAAGATGATAAAAGTAAATAATCCACTTTATACATATGAGTTTTATAGACGGTTTTCAGCTGTTATATAATATATAACTACTAGGTTTTATATTTTACTACAGAGATTTACATTCTGGCCAAGGCTTAATTAATGTATAACATTCTTTAACAGATTAATATTTATGAACATAGAAAATATTTTCATTTAGAGAAATTATAGAATTGTTCTCAGTTTTTTTTTTTTAATTTTTTAATTTTTATTCAATAAATTTTTAATTTTCTATTTTTATTTCTTTACTTTGTAGCTATCACATTGTAATGATTTATGTGTTTTCCCATTTCTTAAATTATTACGAGCCTATAGTACTACTATAGTATTAATATTATATTACACTTGTAATTTTAAGCAAATAATTTAATTCAGATTAGTGAATACTCTAATTATTATTAGCTAATTTAAATCTATAATAAATACATTAAAACAGAACTCTAGCCAAATTTATGGTATAAAATTAAGAAAAAAAAATGTTGTAAACAAAAGCTAATAATATTCTGCCTTATTAAAAGTCTTATTAATTTTTTAAGCGCACTACATGGATATATCCAAATACTTAGATAACTTTGACAGATGTTTGATATTTTATAAGTACATTAACATTTATCTATCAAACAATTACTGTGAGTCAAACCAAATCTTAAAGTCAGCATAGCTTTCGTCTTGGCAGAGCATTCTAAATGTATTTAACTAGGTTTTTATTTGTGCGTTCGCCTGATTTGATTAGCGTAGATTTCGTG
Organism: Drosophila arizonae; assembly: GCF_054131065.1. Taxonomy (NCBI): domain Eukaryota; kingdom Metazoa; phylum Arthropoda; class Insecta; order Diptera; family Drosophilidae; genus Drosophila; species Drosophila arizonae. The sequence goes on along the minus strand of NC_142925.1, from coordinate 19,936,292 downwards.
CTCTGCTTCCATTTCGCTCGCTATGCAAATTAGTTGTGTGATTATCGCGGAAATTGGCAAACTCTGGAGCAGCTATACAATGCTCAATTCCCACAGCAAGCAACCACCCAAACCCGAAGCCACACAGCCGCCGCTCACCCACTTTGTAGTTTTTGCTGGGTGGCTCAGACGTGCGTGAGCTCTGAACCTTGAGTTAGATCTTTGGCACGCATATGAGCTACAATCGTATTAGCTATAGAAATTTCCATTTTAAAGCAGTTTGGGACACGTGAGACGCTCGTGTGTGCCCCATGCCCCAGGCAACTCAATTTTCGCTTTGATTTCATGCTCTGACGCGCCGGCAACTAATGAGTAGGCAAAAGAGAGAGAGAGAGAGAGAGAGAGAGAGGGAGAGACAGAGAGCGGGGGCAACTAGAACATTGCATTCGGCTCAGTTATGAGTTGCAAAGATTCATCTTCATTCATGCGGGCTGTCAATCAAATTTCAATCAACTCTTTGGCTCTCAAGCTGCCCTCAATCTTTATTACTGCGAGTGCTCCCGACGAACTGGGGACGAGCTGGGGGGCAGGGGCGTCCATTTGACACATTGCGCATACGTCACATGGGCGCAGGCTTCGAACTCACTCAAACATGTTGCATTGCCCCTACAACTCCAACAACGAACTGCACGAGCAGCTCTTCTGGTGGTGGTGGTGGTTGTGGTGGTGGTGCTGCTGCTGTTGGAGCTGTTGAACTGTGTAGTTGGAGGTGACTGTCGCTCACTTCCGCCTGGCAGCCGAGAGTTTCTCGTTTGGCGTTCTCGGCTCCTGCTGCCGCTGTCGGCCTGACGAGTGCCGCCTGTTGGTTGGCTGGCTGCGGCACGTGGGGCACCTACCCCTGCCGGCAACGCCCCGGAACGTGACTGAAATGAATTGTAGGCGTGCACCATGCCAGTTGGCGAAAGCGTGCCAAGAAATCCGCATCACTGCAGTGGCTGCTGTTGCTGCTGCTCCTGCTGCTCCTGTTGCTGCTGCAATCCAACAATCCAGCCATCGGCCCAGCACAAGCTGCAGCTGCAGCTTCCTTTAAGATGAATTTCGCCAATTTCAGCCGCCGTCTGACTTTTGCCTGTTCGGATTTTGCATTCTGATTGGCCGTCACTTAGGGACAGCTTGGGCGTCGCTTGGGGGCGGGTGGCTGGCTGGCTGGCTGGATGGCTGGTTGGGTAGGCACTCAAATACGATTTCTGGCTTTGTTCTAAGAGCTTCTGTCGTGCCACAGAAGTTTTGAAGCACTTGTTTACGATTTCAAGTGCATTTGTTGGGCTTGTCATAATTTGAAGCTGCCTGCAGTCGCTTCGATTTGCCGGCACAAACTTTTCCACTCGAGCCGCTGGCGCAAATCTCAGCTGTTAAGTTCTTCACTTTGGCTATGCTAATGAGCCAAGTTTTGTCCTCGTTCACCCTAGCTGGGCTGGAATGCGCAATTCGAGAGCGATTCCTGGAATTATCAGTTTATAGTTGAGGCAGCTCGAATCCACTTGAGCTCAAGGACTCAGGTAACCCAAAAGCCATCCTTCTCCTAGCCTAATGCGTGCATACATTATTATTTGAATAATTTATTAATACGCATGTTCCACTTAAGAGCGTTAAGACCATAGAAGCGAAAGTAAATAAATATGCAAGAGAGTAGAGAGAATAAATTGTATTCCATCAGTTGTGTCAAAGCCCTTTTTTAGCCTGTCTTTATTTTCTTTCCTCGGTGAACTCCCCTCGTGAGCTCCGAATATGCTCTCACATGCGCCGTATGCGAAAACATTTCCGATAAAACATCGCAACATATATTTAGTTCGGAGCGTAGGCACACCCAACGGTAATAGCCACAGTCATGTTCAACAAGTAAATCATATTTTCACCCACATCTCGATAAGATACCAACCGCCAGGCCATGTTATAAAAGCCAGAGTGCTCGGCACAATTTCTGAGAATCAACTGGCATACGTTATAGACGTTGGTAGATCCAGCATGAAATTCGCAACTCTATTTGTACTTGGGCTGCTGCTAGCCACGGCCCTGCTCTGCGAGGGCCAGAGCCAAGGTGGCAAGACGAAGACCAAGTCCAAGTCGAAGAACAAGACAAAACCTACCGTGGCCCCGCAGGTGGAGAAGCAGCTGCTGCTGAAAGCTGAGCCGTGCTCACCTGCCAAATGCAAATTGCCCGACTGCCGTTGCTCAGATGCGACATTACCGAAGCCCAAATTCAAGGGCAAGGAACAAGAGATTCCCCAGGTGAGTTGACCACAGACAGGTTGACATCAATTGAAATTATAACTGAGTTTCAAAAGGAGACTTTGTTCTCTATATTTCGGGTTAAATTCTGATCTCATGCCTTTATAATAAATTCTTAAAGAATTGCATATTTATTCGACTATAATACGAAAGGGTTTTTCGTCTAATTAGTCGAAACAGACCTAGGAGAAATAGAACTTCTACTACATAAACGAAATGTTTCATATTGAAAGTTCTTTAAGAAGAGAGATAGATAGATAGAGAGATAGGATATATAGAGAGCACCATCTAATGTCTTGCCATCTATCAGTTTGTTACCATCACCTTTGACGATGCAGTGAATGCTGTCAACTATGCCCAATACGAGCTGCTCTTCAACGGTCTGGTCAATCCGGATGGCTGCGCCGCGACGGGCACCTTCTTCGTATCGCACGAGTACACGGACTACGTGCGTGTGAATGCCCTGTACAATGCGGGTCATGAGATAGCCCTGCACTCGGTGACCCACGGCGATGGCACCGACTATTGGCGCGAGGCGGATGTGGAGACGATTGAGCGCGAGTTTGGGGCACAGCTGCAGATGCTGGAGGCGTTCGCCAAGGTGGATCCAAAGAGAGTGCACGGCATGCGTCTGCCCTTCTTGCAGATCTCTGGCAACAACAGCTTTGAGGCGATCAAGAATCTGGGTCTGACCTACGACAGCTCCTGGCCGACGCAGCAGCACAAGAGTCCAGCAATGTGGCCCTACACACTGGACTTTTTGTCCATACAGGACTGCCAGATCGGCCCATGTCCTGATGCTGCGCTGCCCGGCGTCTGGGTCAACCCGATGGTCACGTGGACGGACACCGAGGGCTACAGCTGCTCCATGATCGACGCCTGCGCCTATCCGCCCGCAGACGATGTGGACGCCCTGTTCGAGTGGATGCTGGAGAACTTCAATCGCCACTACAAGGGCAATCGGGCGCCATTCGGCATGTATCTGCATGCAGCTTGGTTTTCCCGCGGCCGCAACTACTTTGGCGCCTTCAAGAAGTATGTGACCCAAATGCCATTCCCAAAACTCCACTCACTCCCCCTCCACACAGATTCATGCAGCACCTGACCACCTACCCGGATGTGTACATGACGAGCGTGTCCCGCATGCTGGAGTACGTGAGGAAGCCAGTGCTTGGGCGGCCTTTCAAGAGCTGCGAGAAGACGCCCAACTCCACCTGCCAGCCCGTGCACTGCAATGTCCAGAAGGTTTCCACTGCCGAGGCGCGCTATATGAGCGTCTGCGACAAGTGCCCAATTGTCTATCCCTGGCTAAATAATCCGCTGGGCCAGGACATGTAAATGTTGCACACCCAATAAACACAGCATGCTATAATGAAGCTACCATGTTTTGTCTGGCCACTGTCATGTGGCCATTTGGCCATTTGGCCATTTGGCCACTTTGCATTGTTAGTCCCATGATCTAAGCCAATTTACATTTGCCTTCCTGTCCTCGGGCCGAAAATGTCACTGATAAATGACTTGAAATTATGCTACAGGCCGTGAGGCGCTTAATTAACTCATTCAGCGCGGCGTCCTCCAACCCTTTGGTGCTCCCAGCCTGCCACGTTTACGTCGAGACTTTGTCAATTTCGCTGGCGCTGTTTCAGCTGCTGCTGCTGCTCCTGCTCCTCCTCCTGCTGCTGCCCAAAGTGTAGCCATATTTTATGGCATGAATTAATATGCCGCAAAACGCGCCCAGTGGGCCAAGCTGAGCCCAGCGCCTGCTGTCGACTGGCTGTCAATGCAGCTGCTACCTGTAAATGACGGCAACGTGGACAGGCGCACTGCACGTAGCGGCAAGTTGCTTCGACATGGGTCCGCCCGGGTGTCCAACGCGATGGCCGATTGCATTTTTGGTTAATGGGCTTCTAACTAATGGCAGCCACTGTCTGCATATCACTCGAGGGGGATTGTTTGTGCCCTCTCCTTAGCAGCGACTGCAGTCTAACATTATCTATGCTCAGATCAAACATACATAAATAAAGCCATCGACGGGGCCCCATTCGAATGGGGCGAACATTGGGGGACAGCAATTGTTCATATACTCAAATTGGGCTTTTAGAAGAACTTCATCAATTACGAAATGTTTCTAACAGTGGCTGCTGTCAGTACTATTCCTGATAAACAATTCAAATATCTTGGTTTTAGTTTATAATAAATCTGCTTATATTTATTTTTATCTCTATATTTTCTTTGCTTTATTATTAATCAAATTGAGTAAAGAACTACATTTAAAATTCATAAAATAAGTGCTCGTCACTCTTTTCAACATTACAACACTCAACTTTCTACAAATAACAAATATAATTTATTTATATTTGTATTTTTTCTTAGTTTACTCCATAGTTGGGGCATCTCGCACTCGCTTATGACAGTGTTTATTAGCCAGAATATAGCCTGGTGGGCAGCTGGCCTCCAGTATATTATACGGCTTCACAAGAACGGTGTCGTTGGGGCTCCACTCCGGCGTCAGCAACTCGGGCATGTTGGTAGTTGCTGCACTTAAGCTCGCCTCGACGATTTCACTATCCATGGCTGCGGCGCATTGGCAAAGTGTTAGCAATAAAATCAAACGGACGACGGCACGGAAAATTTCTTGGAACATATTTAGATCTATTTCGGTTGAACACACTTCTTCGACAGCTGTTTGAAGTTGACTGAGTCTATGGCAATTGAACGATTTAGCTTTTACCTGATTTCTGCACGCAAATGTTGGCCAATTCCGAAAGCAGTTGCGACCATTTAAGGCACATGGCTGAGAGCTCTTCGAAATAAGCATAATAATAATAGATGCTGCTCAAGGTTGCCTCTGCTTCACAATAGATCAAAGATAAAACTGTTCATGCTCGCGCTCTTCTTGAACTGCGTAAGGCTAAAGCTGTTCAAACGAGTATAAAGAGATAGTCTTTATTTGATTAAAATAGGCCTTCGGGATCCTAAAATTTAGTTAAAAGTATTACAATAAGTTAACTAAATTTATATTGATTCAAAATTTCAAATAAATCTTAAATTATTTGTAGTATTTCCCATTTAAAATGTTCTGAACACAATCAATTCCAAATGGAAGGCAGCTAAATTGAAGTTTGCTTGTTATGAAAATGAAGAAAATGCTGCCTGCAAAAAGCAAAGAAAATTGCAAATATTTACTGATTACTTTGGCAAAGCTGCGCTGATTAACAGACGCATCCATTGTCCGCGCTGAGAGACAAAAGACTCTCCGTCCACCCACCCCTCTGGCTCGGCTGCTACTCTCTCCAGAGTGACTTGCAATTACCTGGCAAGCCGTGGCTTGTTTCCGCATAAAATATTCGTTCTATTGACTTGCGCCTTTGGCACATACAAATATATTTTGCATAAATTCGGCAGCTCCTGTTGCTACCATTCCATTTGTTGTATTGTAGCTTGTCATAAATAAATGAACGTACGAGCTGTAGTCGGGCAGATCTTCCCTCAGTTGGTGTCTTGCATCAGCTGTCGGTGTGACAAACACGCATTATTTTAATGTATTTTTATATACTTGGAATGCCGCGCAAAGTTTTTTCCAGCAGCAGCAGCATTTAACCCAGGGTTGTCAGACCTTCAAAAATTATGCCATTTTTGTCCTTTGTCCTTACTCTCTCCCTCTCTCTCTGGCAAAAAATGAATTTACATCTACTTATGAGGCTGACATTTATGTCTACGAACTCAAGTCTCAAGGGTAGTTGACTGCCTTTTAGGCCTAAAGGCCTGACAATAGAATTGCTAAAATTATTAGCCTAAATAGCTGACATTTATTAGGAGCGGCTCAGGTTACGTCATAAAAACCGCACTGAAAGAGAGCAGAAAATTCACTTAAGCTCGAACTGGATTTTAGAAAGGTAGACAACAAATATTTAAAGACGTAACTTTATAATTTTTGGAAATTTAGTTCGAACTCAATTATTTATAATATTGTACTTATGTCTATATATATATATATATATATATATATATATATATAGACCGAAGGAAAAAGTAATAGGAAAATAACTATATAAATAACTTAATAAGGTTATCTATAGTTACGCTTTATATACTATATACGTATAAAATATACAAACTTATGTACAAGCATTTACTATAAATCACTTGTTTAAGACCTGAATAGCTTATGTACTTCCTAATTAGCATCGCTTGATTTAACTCTTTAATTACTATATTAAAAATCATTTTCCCACTCAATGTACTATGCCAAATCAATTTAAGAACAGTACAGCTTTGTTTATGTTATATTGATAAAAACAATCTTAAAGTTCTATTTCATAATAAGACGTTTAAAATAAAATATGTGAGAAGAGCATTTTCTCTAAATAAACAAAATTTTATATTATCATAAACAAATCATCTGTTGTATAAATGAAATCTTACTGTTAGTTGATGGCAGATTTTTAAGAATTGAATTAATTCTAAGTAATAGGGCCTGGAGCCTCAAGTTGGTTGAGTGAATCAAATATCTCCGGACTGCTAGATGCCACTTGCGATAAGAATTGATTGTTATACGCTTTCACAGAGAGACTATTGAAAAAATTCAGAGAGCGAGACGAAGAAAAAAAGAAGTCGAAGCTGGGTTGCATTGAGATGGTACATTGGAAATTGATAGTTTGAAAGCTATGTACTTCAATGAGTCACGAGTGGTAAACGAAAGCTCAACAGTGCCTTCTGTTCGTACGCGAACAGCCGCAATTAGAAGACAAACAGGTTTCATGCGTTTTATATGATTGATAACATACTAGAATTTTCTCATTACATTAGATAAAAAGTAATATAAGCTAGCGTAAGGTCTGGGCTCATGCTGGTGCTCGCAAATCGAAAATTTCGTGTCCATTGAATAGTGGTCTGGCTCGCTGGGCCTGGTACTGCGCGTGTAAGTAGTTAGAGACGCGAGCTTGAGTTGCGTATAGCTCTAGGTTCTCGTCCGGGTTTAAGAAGCTGAGAGCGTCGCTGGACCAGAACATTGCGATCGAGATTAAAGCAAACAGAATTAGCTTCATGATGAAGTTGGAGCTGAACTAAATATATTTCAGCAATTCGGTCCTTTTATAGGTTCTTCTGGGAACTATTTCTAATCAGATTTGCAGTCTTATCATAATATTATTGCAATATTATGGTCAATTTATAAAGCTGTATACCCATGAAAACTAATGCAAATCGGCCTAATGAATTTTTCTTTCAATTTTTTAGGAAATGCTAAAAAAAATAAATAAATAAATAAATAAATAAAATCGGCTACTGATAAAAATTTCCACAAAAAAAAAAAAAAAAAAAAAAAAAAAAAAAAAAAAAAAAAAAATATCTCATAACATGTATTCTACATACAGGGTATTTATAGCTGGCCACCGGAAAAATATTTGTATTAGTAATAGTACGCGTAGTACTTTAAATTATTTCTTAATAATTGAACCTTATACAATTCTGTAAAAAAGCGGAATATATTAGATAAGCATTACAAATTCAATTGGACACACTAAAGGCGTCCATTTTAACTGTTTAACGAAAGTGTCCTTGAGAAGAGTCATTTAAAGGTATCTTCGGAAAGTTAGTGCGGACTACAAAGAATATAGATTGAGTACTTGAAGTACCTAAGAGCACATTATTTCATATATAATATGACGCTTCAAATTTTATTAATTTATCCCTTTTTAAGCATTTTTTTATACTTTCGAGAAATATGGTATATGAGATTAACTTACCTGCCAATATGAACTTCAACTTCAACTTTTACGAATTTGCTGTTAGTTTAATCATTTTACATCATATAATGAAACTTGATTCATACATCCTTGTTCTTAACTATATTTCCAGTAATTATTATATATAATTATTTATGTATGTTATAGGATGCCCTGATCTTGAGATAGAAGCGAAGCTGCTCAGTTACTTATATGAAATTTGAGGAGCTAGCAAAAGTAAGTTCTAAGAAGCTCAGCTGCAGAAATTATATATGGGAGGACACCAATCCACACGAGGTTCATCAGGTGATAATGCATCCTCAAAAAGTTACTATTTGGTGTGGATTTTGGGCCGGAGCCGTCATCCATCCGTAATTTTTTGAGAACGACCACTCGGATACGCTCCACCGTAACAGGCCGAGGCGGGCATTTGAATGATATAATATTCCACACTTAGTGTCATATATGCGCCTTTCAAATAAAAAAATAATTGTGTCAATACCTCACAAACAGCTTGTTATATTCCATTTCAAAATCTACCTGCCCTTATTGAAAAACCCTATATAAATTTATTTCTAAAAAATTTCATTTTTTATGTTTCTATACAAATAAGTATAGTTCAAACATACATATATACTTTACTTACATTTTAAGTAAACCATTATACTCTGATTTCCAACTATAATAAACACACCTCCAAAAAGTATACAAGAAAATTTCAGGCAGCGCCGCAAGCTATGCAAGTCTCAATGATTCTATAAGTTGAGGTAAGTGCAACTGCGGATATAAGTTTAAGCGAGCTGAATAGTCAAATACTTGTTTTAAGCTGACTCAAATAAGCTCGGCTTAATGACTAAATCAATTACAACTTATTTTCTATAGTGAGTGCATTTTTGAGATTCTCAAGCGAATGAGACAATCGAGAAGCTATTGCCAGGCAATCTCATTATGAATGCAATTATACAAGTTTGTGTTTCATGTTTACCCTTATCGTCGGATACAACTGAGAACAGCAACAACAACAACAATAACAATTGGAGACTGGGCAGCCTTGTGCATGGGCGCTGAGTCTCTTCGCAATTAGTCTTTGATGCGAATTTGGGTAGAATAAACGTGTTTTAACATGATTTCAATTCATCTGAAGCCAGTTTTACGCATCGCAGCACCCATGTTGTTGTTGTTGTTGTGGATGCACTTCTCATTGGCACTGTGCGCAGCCAACACGATTCATCTGAAACACAAAACTCCTCCAATTGTAGCCGAATCGACGAGAACGGAGAGCGGCAGTGCGGGGGACGATTTACATCTGGCAGAGGGATTCTTATTGCAAAAGAATGAGACCAGCCGATCCGCTTTGCATAGAAGTACACAGGTGCAGCAAATAAAGAAGAAGCTCACAAGCAACAATCTCCCTACGGATCAACAGCTCCTTCACATGGAGACAGCACCTTCAACCGTCAAGCCCGCAGAGATCATAGAGGAAACGTCTAAAATTGATCCACTAACCGTTGAGATCGGACCACGCATTACACTGGATACGCTCCCCATCTGCGGAAGTGGCCTTAAGCTTTTTGGAAATCATTGTCGCAAGGAGGCCTAGAGTGGTTCATAATAAACGCGCATGCAATAAGCTTGAGTTTTTATGGGGGCATTGAGTACAAAAACAGCGAGTACTTTGAAGCTTTTGCAGCTTATGCTAATGCTGCCTCCGAAAGCTTTTCATTTTTCCATTTTCCAGATTGGCATCTTGAGGTTAAGCAGCTTTATTTTTACTTCAATGATCAGTGCATTAGGAATAACGTACAAAGTATGAATTAATCAATTTATTATTGATAATATTTTTATAGTTCCATGATAAATGCAATACATATTGTTAACCTTGGATACTTTAAGGAGGCTTAGGAGACTGCAGCTAATTGAATTCGTATAAATTGAATTTGCGTACTACCGATCAATTATTTCCGGTTAACAGACCTAAGAACTGTTCAACAGATGTAAATAATGATCGACTAGCTGTTAAGAAGAGAGTTAAGAACAAGAATCCAAAAAATTACTAAAGAAAAGAACGCGAAATCATATGAGACGGACATTAATCTCTACATGTTTTATTTTTACTGTATTTTAATAAAACTGGACTGTACCAGAGTCTCGACTAAATCGAAAAAAAATTCGTCTCGATAATTTCAATTTCTGTGTAAGAAACTAACGGAAAACTAAGCGCAGCTAATATTCTAAAATCAATTGATGAGACAAATTCTTCTCTTTGGTTTGCAAATTAGTATTTGTGCGCTCTTAAAAGCAACAAGAATCGGAAAGTTCTCTCGGTATAAATAAGCTAAATATGTATATGCACATATGTGCATATGAGAGCGAGCAGCCGATCTCGGCTTATCAGTTCCGTTGGAATCTGAATTGGAAACAATATTTGAAAACCTTTCGATGAGCTGATCTCAGTCGCACATTAGCAAACGACACCAACAGAAGCTCGTGAGCAGCGAAGTCGTGAATATGGGAACTAAAGACGGCCTCTTATCGCTGGGCTGGCTGCTGATAGCCCTGCTAAATGCGCAGCTATTGCAGGCCTATGCGGGTCATCGTTTTCATGAAAATGCATACAGCGGTGAGCGTTGGAGCTATACTCAGCCACAGAGGTATGTGCAAATGTTTAATTAGATGTTTCCCAACGATCTGACTTTCAATTGAACTAGGCCACTTGAATATCAGCATCATGCCTCGCATCACAGACACGGATATCATCCTAATCATCATTACAATCCAACTGATGCGCAAATCGGTCACGCTCCCAGCTTTGGTGAAGGTCAATACGGCGGTGGACAGGCCAGAGATGTATATGCTGGACAAGCAGGTGCTGGGCACTCGAGAGATGGCGTAGCTAACCAAGCGCAGCCAGTCGCTGGATATGGCTGTGTGTGTGGTCAGCTACCGGAAACAGCAAACGGTCAAGGACAAGCTGGTTTCGGTAATCCAGTCTGGTCACGTTACCCAGAAACCGCACCTACCAGACCTTTTGAACAGCGTCCATTGCCAAATCCACTTGATTATGAAAACGAGCAAAGGAATCCCACCGAACCACATTCCCAACCATCGGATCCTAACTACCTACAACCTGGTTTTACTGGAAGACCTCTTCAGCCACGCCCCCAACCAGGAGGCCAAGATCCACCAGAGCCAAACTACCTACAACCTGGTTTTACTGGAAATCCTCTGCAGCCACGCCCCCAACCAGGAGGCCAATATCCATCGGAGCCTAGCTACATACAACCCGGCTTTGCTGGAAGGCCCTTACAGCCACGCCCTGAAGGACAAGCCAATGACGAATTTGAGTTTCAACCATCTGGAACCGTAATTCCGCAACCTAGCAATAAAGCCAATCCCTTGCAGCCTCGTCCAGAAGTAGCAGCAAATGATGAAGCATTCAATCTCAGCTATCACAACACTGCCGAACCAAAATCTGATCAACTTAATACAGTGGATGACAATATTGCCTCAATTTTCAAAACAGACTTCACGTTTCGCAACCAGAATGAAGGCAATGAAGCTCAAGGATCTAAAGACCCCAAGAGCAAAGCCGTAATTACTCAACCGGAATCGATTGGGGAACGCAATCTATTTGACACGAATCCCATATGCACCGAAGGAACCGAACTACGGGGCGGACGCTGTCGCCAGAAGGCTTGAAGCATAGCCTAGTTAGCCAAACAAACTAAGACTTTTTTTCTGATTGGATATAAATATGTATGTATATTAAAGTTTCCATAAAACCCAACCCACATTGGCTATAGTTAATGTATTTGATATCAGATATAATTTGAATAAATGATCATTCAAAGAATCAAATTTACCAAAATATAATTTCTATCATAATAAAACAATATCTCCAGATTCGATTTGTATTAATTTCTGTTATCAGTTAATTATGAAATACTAGAAACTAAAGCGTGATGAAATTTTTTCACTCAGCTAAATCAACTCTGACTGTAAAGTTTTCTTTTAATCGAATTTTATTATTTGTTAATATTGATTATTACAAATCACCGTTTGTTTACTCATCGCGAAGAGTTAGTAAAAAGCGAAAATTATTACAAAATAGGAATATATCTAAGAATTAAAACACTCGAATTTTTTGTCTAGGCTACAAACGGGCTTTTTCCATCTACATATACATACATTTATGTATATATTTATGATTCATCATCATCAAAACCAAATGGAGAAAAAATTATCAAAATAATAATGTCAATAAGAAGTAGAAGTAGGCTAGGCTAAATGATTTTGAGTTATAGTGGAGTCTGGGCATATACGAACAGGCGGCACTGTAGAGTTTTCTCAGCTCGGCTTTTAACAACTCGAGCAGTTGGAAAGGAGCTTTTACTTTCTAGTTTGGAACTGTAAAGCGTACTAGCTTCTAAAATGTACTTTGCTGTTGCTTTTTTTTGTTTGTTTGTATATTGAGTTCTTATCGCTAGTACCTGTACTACGAAAATCTGCTCGGACGCTCTTTGATCCACTCCATGCGCGTCGCGATTCAGTCTCTCAAGTTCAGTGAAAGCAACCAAACGCGTTTTTTCTGCGATCATCTTACAGCGACAGACATAACAGATAAACAAGTAAACAATGCAGTTGAACACCGTACACATGATGATCTTGGGCATTGTTTCTTGGAATATCTTTATCGTCCAGACGCGCGTGGTCGACGATCGCCTCGTGTTCCCCAATGACGACTTCTTCGACTACAACCCCACCGTGGGTGATAACAGGACTGCAGCATACAATATTGCTATAGCTGACAATAGTACTATAGTTGATGACGGCACCACTGTGGACGTTCTGCATCCGGTGGGCAGCAATGTAACTACAACGGAGCTGCCCACGGTGGACCACCGCTTAGTGTTGGGCAGCGTGGCCAAGTGCCCGCCGGGTCAAAAACTGCATGCGGGTCAATGTCGCTTTGGGGCTGAGCTAACTCTTTAAATAAAAACATATTTAGTCGTACAATTATTACGTTTGTGTAACAAATTGCCTTGCATATGTTATCTGCTCATTGAGTTAGGGAATTGCAAAGTAAGAGGCACAGCGGCTCTTGATTGAACTCACTCGTGAAATAGTCTCCCAAACGAAAAGTAAATAAATTTGTATTTAACTCTCTTCCTCGCATATAGTGAAATAATATAAATAATTTTGTAAATTCAGTTATTAAAATTTTTTTATGTGTTAATGTTACAATAAGAGCTAACCAAAATTACTATAATATATAGGAGCCATAAATTGTTTACTCCCTCTAGCTTGTGTACAAGTACGAGTATAGAAAATATTGGTTTCCTGCAATGTCCGTCTTGGTGTCCGTCTGTCTGTATAAACGCAGTTTATTTCTGCGCTATTGAAGCTAGAGACTTGAAATATGATATATAATCTTGGGCTGACCACCCAAGACCAAAAAGCTATGGCGGACATATGTCCGCCCACAGGAAGCGTGGCAAACCGCAAAAGTTTATATCTCCTGCAATTTACGAGCTAGAAGCCTCAAATTTGCAAGAGGCAAGGATACTCCCATGGAGTTAATAAAATACTAATAATAATTCTCTGTATTAAAACTGCAAATACTCAATCTTTTATTTTTATTTTATTTTTTTTTTTTTTTTAATTTTGAGATACACATCAATTCATCCTAACTGATGTAGCTAATATAGAAGGTGTGTTCGACCAATGACATCTCTGTACTTGACCTATGATAAGATTGTAAGGGCTTTCAATAAAATCAAAAATGAAATACAATTCACAACAAAATAATATTCAAACCCTTTTATTATCGGAAAACTTTTGGGAATGAGTCCGTGCTGACCTAACCGCTGCCAGGGACTTGCCACGGATGAGGTGGTCGTGAAGCGACTGCTAAAGCGGCCACAAGAATCAGTGCGAGCTTCATGTTTGAGATTTAGTCTTCTTCAACTATGTAGAATATCAAATTAGGTTGAGCTTATATAGCGATATTCTTGAGTGTGTCTGACTGCATTCGAAATGGTTATATAATGAATAGAAATAAATGCTTTTATTTAATTATCTGCTTTTATAATCTCAGGCAGATGGCAATTTGGTCTTCCAATGGCGATTTATGTAAGAACAATTTAAATATTTATTTTAATACCATTACAAATTCAATCAGCTACAGTCATCTAAAAACAGTTCCATTTTTGCTCCATGAAACTCTTTCTACTTCTCTGTACTTTAATAGCTATCCTGCTCTATCCGGAGTCCTTAGAAGAAAAGTAACTAAAATGAAAAAAAAAAGAAAGATATATATATATGTAAGAACAATATCAAATTTTATATAGAAAGTTAGAAATCTCTAGTTGAGAGTGATCGACTACGAGATCTCCTGAGGCCTTCGAGAAATTAATACTTTTCCGCTTACTCAAGGAACAACACTTGCGTGAATATCTTCATGCAATTTTCAGATCATGATTAAAACGATGACATGCGTATATTTTCCAAACAAGACTCCAGTAGTTCAAATACGCATTGTACAAATTTAGGTATTGGGCAGTATTGATGCTAGAGACCTGAAATATGATATATATACTCGGGCTGACCTCCCAAGACCAAAAAGCTATGGCGGATAATTTTCATATTTTTGGAGCATAGGCTTCCAAATTTTGCAGGCACGTTAACTTCAGCTCGTTTTAAGAACTGGTAATAAATGAAGTGTCTACGCCTAGTAGGGGCGTGGCCAATCGGGAAAAACTGCATTTTCTACAGTATCAGAGCTAAACTTAGCTGCTAAATTGCTGATGGGATGTGAATGAGTATTCTCTAGTTGGTAACACCCCACTGCAACATTCTATTTTTTTTTTTTTTATACCCTGAACCCATTTTCAATGGGAAATCAGGGTATAATGGTTTTGTTGAAATGTATGTAACAGGCAGAAGGAGGCGTGGCAGACCCCACAAAGTATATATATTCTTGATCAGGGTGACGAGCTGAGTTGATTTGGCCCTGTCCGTCTGTCTGTCCGTCCGTCCGTATGTATGAACGCGTCGATTTCAGAAGATATAAGAGCTAGAGACTTCAAATTTTTTTTAAATGTCCGTAATTACAGCGCGCATATCAAGTTTATCATTAAAAATCGATAACTCATCTCGATCTTTTTTTATCGATAAAAACCCTTATCGAAAACCAGTTATAAAATTATATCTTCTACACCTTTATTGCTAGAGTCTCCAAATTTTTAATGTATGCTTACGTGCAATTTATACAATTTCGGTTTTTGTTAAAATTAACCCCCCACCTCTAAATTCACCCCCTCACCATCACTTTTGTAAAAAGCGTATTTCAAATACTAGAGACTTGTGCTTTGGCAACATGCATATTCATGTTATAATCATAATCTGAAAGTTTCATGAAGATCGTACGTCCATAAAAAAAGTTATAAAACAATTAAGTTCTCATAGTAAGCGCACACTGCAGCCCATGCGTGTTTATGCGTGGGTGCTTGTTGAGGTAAGTGCAACTGCGGATATAAGTTTAAGCGAGCTGAATAGTCAAATAATTGTTTTAAGCTGACTCAAATAAGCTCGGCTTAATGACTAAATCAATTACAACTTATTTTCTATAGTGAGTGCATTTTTGAGATTCTCAAGCGAATGAGACAATCGAGATGCTATTGCCAGGCAATCTCATTATGAATGCAATTATACAAGTTTGTGTTTCATGTTTACCCTTATCGTCGGATACAACTGAGAACAGCAACAACAACAACAATAACAATTGGAGACTGGGCAGCCTTGTGCATGGGCGCTGAGTCTCTTCGCAATTAGTCTTTGATGCGAATTTGGGTAGAATAAACGTATTTTAACATGATTTCAATTCATCTGAAGCCAGTTTTACGCATCGCAGCACCCATGTTGTTGTTGTTGTTGTGGATGCACTTCTCGTTGGCACTGTGCGCAGCCAACACGATTCATCTGAAACACAAAACTCCTCCAGTTGTAGCCGAATCGATGAGAACGGAGAGCGGCAGTGCGGGGGACGATTTACATCTGGCAGAGGGATTCTTATTGCAAAAGAATGAGACCAGCCGATCCGCTTTGCATAGAAGTACACAGGTGCAGCAAATAAAGAAGAAGCTCACAAGCAACAATCTCCCTACGGATCAACAGCTCCTTCACATGGAGACAGCACCTTCAACCGTCAAGCCCGCAGAGATCATAGAGGAAACGTCTAAGATTGATCCACTAACCGTTGAGATCGGACCACGCATTACACTGGATACGCTCCCCATCTGCGGAAGTGGCCTTAAGCTTTTTGGAAATCATTGTCGCAAGGAGGCCTAGAGTGGTTCATAATAAACGCGCATGCAATAAGCTTGAGTTTTTATGGGGGCATTGAGTACAAAAACAGCGAGTACTTTGAAGCTTTTGCAGCTTATGCAATGCTGCCTCCAAAAGCTTTTCATTTTTCCATTTTCCAGATTGGCATCTTGAGGTTAAGCAGCTTTATTTTTACTTCAATGATCAGTGCATTAGGAATAACGTACAAAGTATGAATTAATCAATTTATTATTGATAATATTTTTATAGTTCCATGATAAATGCAATACATATTGTTAACCTTGGATACCTTAAGGAGGCTTAGGAGACTGCAGCTAATTGAATTCGTATAAATTGAATTTGCGTACTACCGATCAATTATTTCCGGTTAACAGACCTAAGAACTGTTCAACAGATGTAAATAATGATCGACTAGCTGTTACTCTGGACCTCTATAACTTGAATTTTTTTAATATTTTCAAATAAGCCCAACAAGAATCCAAAAAATTACTAAAGAAAAGAACGCGAAATCATATGAGACGGACATTAATCTCTACATGTTTTATTTTTACTGTATTTTAATAAAACTGGACTGTACCAGAGTCTCGACTAAATCGAAAAAAAATTCGTCTGGATAATTTGAATTTCTGTGTAAGAAACTAACGGAAAACTAAGCGCAGCTAATATCCCAAAATCAATTGATGAGACAATTTCTTAAAATCTCTAAAAGCAATCTCTTAAAAGCAACTAGAATCGGAAAGTTCTCTCGGTATAAATAAGATAAATATGTATATGCACATATGTGCATATGAGAGCGTGCAGCCGATCTCGGCTTATCAGTTCCGTTGGAATCTGAATTGGAAACAATATTTGAAAACCTTTCGATGAGCTGATCTCAGTCGCACTTTAGCAAACGACGCCAACAGAAGCTCGTGAGCAGCGAAGTCGTGAATATGGGAACTAAAGACGGCCTCTTATCGCTGGGCTGGCTGCTGATAGCCCTGCTAAATGCGCAGCTATTGCAGGCTTATGCGGGTCATCGTCATAACTACCTACAACCTGGTTTTACTGGAAGTCCTCTTCAGCCACGCCCCCAACCTAGTGGCCAAGAACCACCAGAGCCAAACTACCTACTTTCTGGCTTTACCGGAAATCCTCCGCAGCCACGCCTCCAACCAAGTGGCCAAGATCCACCGGAGAATGAAGGCAATGAAGCTCAAGGATCTAAAGACCCCAAGGGCAAAGCCGTAATTATTCAACCGGAATCGATTGAGGAACGCAACCTACTTGACACGAATCCCATATGCACCGAAGGAACCGAACTATGGGGCGGACGCTGTCGCCAGAATGCTTGAAGCATAGCCTAGTTAGCCAAACAAACTAAGACTTTTTTTCTGATTGGATATAAATATGTATGTATATTAAAGTTTCCATAAAACCCAACCCACATTGGCTATAGTTAATGTATTTGATATCAGATATAATTTGAATAAATGATCATTCAAAGAATCAAATTTACCAAAATATAATTTCTATCATAATAAAACAATATTTCCAGATTCGATTTGTATTAATTTCTGTTATCAGTTAATTATGAAATACTAGAAACTAAAGCGTGATGAAATTTTTTCACTCAGCTAAATCAATTCTGACTGTAAAGTTTTCTTTTAATCGAATTTTATTATTTGTTAATATTGATTATTACAGATTTTTTTATTTAAATCTCCAATTATAATTATAATTTATTACTTTATGTTTCATTCAGTAGATGTGTATATGGGCACCGTTTGTTTACTCATCGCGAAGAGTTAGTAAAAAGCGAAAATTATTACCCCAATGTACAAAATAGGAATATATCTAAGAATTAAAAGCACTCGAATTTTTTGTCTAGGCTACAAACGGGCTTTTTCCATCTATATATACATACATTTATGTATATATTTATGATTCATCATCATCAAAACCAAATGGAGAAAAAATTATCAAAATAATAATGTCAATAAGAAGTAGAAGTAGGCTAGGCTAAATGATTTTGAGTTATAGTGGAGTCTGGGCATATACGAACAGGCGGCACTGTAGAGTTTTCTCAGCTCGGCTTTTAACAACTCGAGCAGTTGGAAAGGAGCTTTTACTTTCTAGTTTGGAACTGTAAAGCGTACTAGCTTCTAAAATGTACTTTGCTGTTGCTTTTTTTTGTTTGTTTGTATATTGAGTTCTTATCGCTAGTACCTGTACTACGAAAATCTGCTCGGACGCTCTTTGATCCACTCCATGCGCGTCGCGATTCAGTCTCCGAAGTTCAGTGAAAGCAGCCAAACGCGTTTTTTCTGCGATCATCTTACAGCGACAGACATAACAGATAAACAAGTAAACAATGCAGTTGAAAGCCGTACACATGCTGATCTTGGGCATTGTTTCTTGGAATATCTTTATCGTCCAGACGCGCGTGGTCGACGATCGCCTCGTGTTCCCCAATGACGACTTCTTCGACTACAACCCCACCGTGGGTGATAACAGGACTGCAGCATACAATATTGCTATAGCTGACAATAGTACTATAGTTGATGACGGCACCACTGTGGACGTTCTGCATCCGGTGGGCAGCAATGTAACTACAACGGAGCTGCCCACGGTGGACCACCGCTTAGTGTTGGGCAGCGTGGCCAAGTGCCCGCCGGGTCAAAAACTGCATGCGGGTCAATGTCGCTTTGGGGCTGAGCTAACTCTTTAAATAAAAACATATTTAGTCGTACAATTATTACGTTTGTGTAACAAATTGCCTTGCATATGTTATCTGCTCATTGAGTTAGGGAATTGCAAAGTAAGAGGCACAGCGGCTCTTGATTGAACTCACTCGTGAAATAGTCTCCCAAACGAAAAGTAAATAAATTTGTATTTAACTCTCTTCCTCGCATATAGTGAAATAATATAAATAATTTTGTAAATTCAGTTATTAAAATTTTTTTATGTGTTAATGTTACAATAAGAGCTAACCAAAATTACTATAATATATAGGAGCCATAAATTGTTTACTCCCTCTAGTTTGTGTACCACAAGTACGAGTATAGAAAATATTGGTTTCCTGCAATGTCCGTCTTGCTGTCCGTCTGTCTGTATAAACGCAGTTTATTTCTGCGCTATTGAAGCTACTTGACTTGAAATATGATATATAATCTTGGGCTGACCACCCAAGACCAAAAAGCTATGGCGGACATATGTCCGCCCACAGGAAGCGTGGCAAACCGCAAAAGTTTATATCTCCTGCAATTTACGAGCTAGAAGCCTCAAATTTGCAAGAGGCAAGGATACTCCCATGGAGTTAATAAAATACTAATAATAATTCTCTGTATCAAAACTGCAAATACTCAATCTTTTATTTTATTTTTTTTTTTTAATTTTGAGATACACATCAATTCATCCTAACTGATGTAGCTAATATAGAAGGTGTGTTCGACCAATGACATCTCTGTACTTGACCTATGATAAGATTGTAAGGGCTTTCAATAAAATCAAAAATGAAATACAATTCACAACAAAATAATATTCAAACCCTTTTATTATCGGAAAACTTTTGGGAATGAGTCCGTGCTGACCTAACCGCTGCCAGGGACTTGCCACGGATGAGGTGGTCGTGAAGCGACTGCTAAAGCGGCCACAAGAATCAGTGCGAGCTTCATGTTTGAGATTTAGTCTTCTTCAACTATGTAGAATATCAAATTAGGTTGAGCTTATATAGCGATATTCTTGAGTGTGTCTGACTGCATTCGAAATGGTTATATAATGAATAGAAATAAATGCTTTTATTTAATTATCTGCTTTTATAATCTCAGGCAGATGGCAATTTGGTCTTCCAATGGCGATTTATGTAAGAACAATTTAAATATTTATTTTAATACCATTACAAATTCAATCAGCTACAGTCATCTAAAAACAGTTCCATTTTTGCTCCATGAAACTCTTTCTACTTCTCTGTACTTTAATAGCTATCCTGCTCTATCCGGAGTCCTTAGAAGAAAAGTAACTAAAATGAAAAAAAAAAGAAAGATATATATATATGTAAGAACAATATCAAATTTTATATAGAAAGTTAGAAATCTCTAGTTGAGAGTGATCGACTACGAGATCTCCTGAGGCCTTCGAGAAATTAATACTTTTCCGCTTACTCAAGGAACAACACTTGCGTGAATATCTTCATGCAATTTTCAGATCATGATTAAAACGATGACATGCGTATATTTTCCAAACAAGACTCCAGTAGTTCAAATACGCATTGTACAAATTTAGGTATTGGGCAGTATTGATGCTAGAGACCTGAAATATGATATATATACTCGGGCTGACCTCCCAAGACCAAAAAGCTATGGCGGATAATTTTCATATTTTTGGAGCATAGGCTTCCAAATTTTGCAGGCACGTTAACTTCAGCTCGTTTTAAGAACTGGTAATAAATGAAGTGTCTACGCCTAGTAGGGGCGTGGCCAATCGGGAAAAACTGCATTTTCTACAGTATCAGAGCTAAACTTAGCTGCTAAATTGCTGATGGGATGTGAATGAGTATTCTCTAGTTGGTAACACCCCACTGCAACATTCTATTTTTTTTTTTTTTATACCCTGAACCCATTTTCAATGGGAAATCAGGGTATAATGGTTTTGTTGAAATGTATGTAACAGGCAGAAGGAGGCGTGGCAGACCCCACAAAGTATATATATTCTTGATCAGGGTGACGAGCTGAGTTGATTTGGCCCTGTCCGTCTGTCTGTCCGTCCGTCCGTATGTATGAACGCGTCGATTTCAGAAGATATAAGAGCTAGAGACTTCAAATTTTTTTTAAATGTCCGTAATTACAGCGCGCATATCAAGTTTATCATTAAAAATCGATAACTCATCTCGATCTTTTTTATCGATAAAAACCCTTATCGAAAACCAGTTATAAAATTATATCTTCTACACCTTTATTGCTAGAGTCTCCAAATTTTTAATGTATGCTTACGTGCAATTTATACAATTTCGGTTTTTGTTAAAATTAACCCCCCACCTCTAAATTCACCCCCTCACCATCACTTTTGTAAAAAGCGTATTTCAAATACTAGAGACTTGTGCTTTGGCAACATGCATATTCATGTTATAATCATAATCTGAAAGTTTCATGAAGATCGTACGTCCATAAAAAAAGTTATAAAACAATTAAGTTCTCATAGTAAGCGCACACTGCAGCCCATGCGTGTTTATGCGTGGGTGCTTGTTGAGGTAAGTGCAACTGCGGATATAAGTTTAAGCGAGCTGAATAGTCAAATACTGGTTTTAAGCTGACTCAAATAAGCTCGGCTTAATGACTAAATCAATTACAACTTATTTTCTATAGTGAGTGCATTTTTGAGATTCTCAAGCGAATGAGACAATCGAGATGCTATTGCCAGGCAATCTCATTATGAATGCAATTATACAAGTTTGTGTTTCATGTTTACCCTTATCGTCGGATACAACTGAGAACAGCAACAACAACAACAATAACAATTGGAGACTGGGCAGCCTTGTGCATGGGCGCTGAGTCTCTTCGCAATTAGTCTTTGATGCGAATTTGGGTAGAATAAACGTATTTTAACATGATTTCAATTCATCTGAAGCCAGTTTTACGCATCGCAGCACCCATGTTGTTGTTGTGGATGCACTTCTCGTTGGCACTGTGCGCAGCCAACACGATTCATCTGAAACACAAAACTCCTCCAATTGTAGCCGAATCGATGAGAACGGAGAGCGGCAGTGCGGGGGACGATTTACATCTGGCAGAGGGATTCTTATTGCAAAAGATGAGACCAGCCGATCCGCTTTGCATAGAAGTACACAGGTGCAGCAAATAAAGAAGAAGCTCACAAGCAACAATCTCCCTACGGATCAACAGCTCCTTCACATGGAGACAGCACCTTCAACCGTCAAGCCCGCAGAGATCATAGAGGAAACGTCCAAAATTGATCCACTAACCGTTGAGATCGGACCACGCATTACACTGGATACGCTCCCCATCTGCGGAAGTGGCCTTAAGCTTTTTGGAAATCATTGTCGCAAGGAGGCCTAGAGTGGTTCATAATAAACGCGCATGCAATAAGCTTGAGTTTTTATGGGAGCATTGAGTACAAAAACAGCGAGTACTTTGAAGCTTTTGCAGCTTATGCTAATGCTGCCTCCGAAAGCTTTTCATTTTTCCATTTTCCAGATTGGCATCTTGAGGTTAAGCAGCTTTATTTTTACTTCAATGATCAGTGCATTAGGAATAACGTACAAAGTATGAATTAATCAATTTATTATTGATAATATTTTTATA